>NC_088331.1:790000-1390000 GCF_036884655.1 Musa acuminata AAA Group
ATGATTTCTTTTTGGGAAAAAAATGCTAGAAAAATCCTGAGCAAATAAGTATACCATTTGAGGCAACATTATAATACAATTATTTGAATTCATAAATGTTCAAATGAAAGGTAGTACCTGCCTTCAATCTTAAGTGGATGGTATAGACCTGCTTCGAAGTTGTGCAGTTAGAGAAACTTGTTTGATAAATCTAATTCCATCGTTACTGTTTCCATGCACCTGGAAGCATATCTGACATAATCAAAGGGCATATTCAACTTTCTGGTTTTGAAGTGAGTAATAGTAGTTTGAAAATTTTAACTTGTTAATCCTATACTTTAATCTTTTGAGGACAGTTTTGGCCGATGGCAGACAGATTGCTTTCAAATTGGCTCTTGAATTTTAAGTGGAATTGGTATTTTTGTTTTGTTATAGCAGATTATTTTTCTAATTTTTCTTATCTCTTGTTCTTTTTGTACAGGGTGAAGTCCCATTGTTGTCTGTTGAGGCAATACATCAATTGCATATCTTCATATTTGTCCTTGCAGTCACTCATGTTCTTTTTAGTGCATTCATTGTGCTTTTGGGTGGAGCAAAGGTAAATAATCACATTGTTTTGCTTATTAAATAGACATGCTACCTAGTACTAAACCTTCTCTTTAATTAATCAGATAAGTCAGTGGAAGCACTGGGAGGATTCAATCCAGCAAGAAATTAGAGGAGTTGGTACGAATGCAATTATGAAACTTAGTACCTGGGATGATTGTCTCAGACCAATTATTATCATTAATGGAGCTAAAGATCCATCATTTTTTCACTAAAATCCTTTTATTTATCCTAAATTATGCTGATGCAATCAATATACTATGTGCAGCCCCAACAAACAATGCGCATCTACATCAGTTTCAGTTTATCATGGAGCGTGTTAAGACCATTGAAAGAGATTCAGTAGATGTAACTTGGTTGGTAAGTGATTAACAGAATTAGAAATTTCACTGCATTAACACAAGTTTATACTAGCCTCAAGACTTGGTCAAACAAGAAATTTCCAGTGAATTTCAGAGGATGGGCTGTTGCATAGTAATAAAGGCAAGGTCTTACTTGGATTGAAAACCTAGCATGAATCTGATTCTGTAAGATGTAAATAAAACTCATTATTGATTGAACTTACTGAAACTGCAGCGTTATGTGTGTCACTATTTTTTCCTGATTTCATTTTAGCAATAATTTCTACATAGAAACTGAAGTAAACAACTACCAGTTTTATTTAAATCAGAGTTGCATAAAAATGGAAACGAACAAAAGCTGTGTTTGGGAACATATTTACATTTTTAATATGCATTTAGAGAAGGGAGCTTGAGCAAATGTACAATTGTGGAATGTCTTAAGTGTTTGGTAAATAATAGATGAAAACTGCATTTTAAATGTATGTTGACATAAGTGTTATTTGGTAAAATTATATTTTAAAAGTAAATTGGATATTATATGATAAATTTACCCTTCTAATATTTTAAATATTTATTAAAAAATAAATACATTTTGTTTTAATTAATAAGTATATATATATATATATATATGTAATCAAAGAAAATATTTTGTATGGCCCAGATATATAATAAATAAAAATATAATCATATAAATGAATGCAAAATAATCTTTTGAAATAAATAAATAAAATTTTACTTTATAAAAGATATAAATCATATTGACAATATTGTAATTTTAGATAATATTATAGTGTACATTAGGAATTTAAAAAATTATATTAACATCCTACAAATGCTGAAATGCCAATGCTACATTAAGGTAACATAAGTATACGAGCATTTGCAACATCCAGACCAAATGTGATTTGAAAGCATTTACCAAACACAAATTCACATCTGAAATATGCATTAAAGGGTAATATGCATTGAGCCCTCAATGTACATTTTAAATGTGTTCACAAATGCATCCATAAAAAAAACACCCAGCTGTTATGATTTGGTTATTGCATGTGCATGAAATTTTTAGATACTTTCACCTTATTTCATTGTGTGCATTGGAAAGTTGGATTTCCAATGCTTTGTTTGGAGCACCTATTCATACTTTCATTTAAATTGTCTGAACCATGAGTTGGTAATAGGGGTTCGTAACAGTCATCAAGTGTCAACTTTGAAGGTTAGTAATACTGGTATTCAACTCCATTGGACAAACAAGTACTCATCTAATAATCTAGGTTGTGCTTCTGCTGCAATATCCTCTCAGAGCAATTATGACTGGCATGCTTAAGAAAAATGTTGACTTTTATTTAGAAAACAATGAAATACTTTGAGATATCTCTCTCTATCCATCTCTCTTTCTTCTACATTATATCATCATTATCAATATGAATCCTCATGTATACAACTGGTTGGACACTTGGAGTTGGCTTGACTGTCCTACATTTCTCTTCCTTTTAAGTTATTTGAAAATATATGTTGTAAATAGCAACTTAAATTAATAGTCAGAATAAGCTACAAGACAATTTCCTGCTATTTTAAAATAATATGGTACCTGTGGCAATAAAACTTGGTTTTTTCTTGAATGGTTGCAAAATCTACGGAAACAACTATGACAAAAACAACATGCGTCAAAGTCTGGAAATTGCAATATCTTAAGAGGTTTGGTATATATCCACAATACATTACTGTTTGTGGTTATTAATCAATTTTCTGGGGGAAATTATGTTTTCAAATGGAATCATATATTTAGATCAAGGTACTCATTTTCTAAATCTTAGTTTCAAGCTCTCAGTGTTCCCTGCATTCTTAATTATGCACAAGGATGCTCTATCGTGTACCGGACCGATACTAGTCATAGGCCAGGTATGTATCGGTTGGTATCGGTGCAGTGATACATGGTACACCTGTATGTATTAATGTTTTGAAGACGAAGAATGAGAAGGAGAAGAGGAACATGCAGTGGAGAAGAGGAGGAAGGATGAAGAGGAAGGAAAAAACTTAGTTTAAGTTTTGTTTTTTTATTTTTTTTATTGGACCGGATTGGACTGTCCAACACAGGGGCGGTCCACATACTGGTCCACCCTCGGACCTGTGCATACTGCCCATTTTGAACTGGTCCAGGCGAAATGAAGAACTTTGATTATGCATACATATGGGCTTTTGTTTTCTTTTAAAAATTCTGGCAGACAACAAAAATATTGTTCAACTGAATATGTACATGTCAAGGAATATCATTTTAGTATTTGTATTTGTTTAAGCATCTTTGTTGACTCTTTCTAAAATCTACTGTCAATTAACATGATAAGATACCTAAGAACCTACACTAACTGGTACTTCTTTTGCTTTCTTCAGCATTCGTTTTTCAAACAATTCTTTTTGTCTGTGACAAAATCAGACTACGTCACTTTAAGACTTATCTTCATCATGGTAAGCAATGTTCTCGAGATCAAAACAATTTTTTTGCTTGTTTTTTACCTTTTTTCCCTGAAATTTAGTTTTCTTCCTTGATTCTATAATTATTTTGCATATCAAAACTTTTCATGGAAAGTCAATAGTCAAATCTGATTTTGGATTCATATGTTTTGTTACCTAAGATTCAAATACTTCTACTGTAGACTCATTGCAAGGGACACCCAAAATTTGACTTCCACAAGTATATGATCCGAGCATTTGAATCTGATTTCAAGAAAGTTGTTGGTATAAGGTAATGACACTCTTAGAAAATCTATATGTGCTTAAGTCTTTAAATGGAGTCACTAATCAGATTTAACAACTTAAATTTATCGTATTACACAATGATACAGTATGACATTTATTGTTAGTCACCCTAGTCCTCACATTTTACCGTCTTTCTTCAGTTGGCATCTTTGGGCTTATGTGATCATTTTCTTGTTGCTGAATATCAATGGTAAGCTGTTATCTCAAATCTTTCACAGGCCATCGATATCATATATTTTCATGTTTTCAATTTATTTGTTAAACCAAGAAATTGGAGTTATATATTGTGTGAATTTTTGTAAAAGTTCTGTATTTCCACATGGTAAATTCATTTTTCTTTATTCAATTGATATAGGATACTAGAATCAGTAGAATAATTTTTATGCCAAAGGAAAAAGCTTGTTTGGATATATCTGCTGCTTTTCCAACATAGTTGCAGTATTCCATTTCTATATTGTGAATAAAAAAAAGAAGAGTATTTGTTGGACAAATGGACATCTGTAGATGTTTAAATTTAGTTATCGACCTTACAAAATAAGACAAACTGGTTTGGTTCATTTTAACCATTTCAAATTTTTTGTCATAGATATCAGGCATTTATGTTTCCTTTTTCATGTTTCAGCTCTGTTGCTAATTGTAGCTAAAGAAATAAATGTTTATATATACTGTACAATTGGATAAATCAGTTTCATTGGAACCACAACGCCTTGTCCATGATGGTTTTCAAATAAATTCAGAGTAGTCATTTGTTTGCTTATCAAGTGTAATCAGAAAAGAATATTATCAAATAGGAAGCCTACTAAAAGGCATTTGTTATTAATGTGTCATGTTTAAATGGGCTATCTTTGTGCATGAGGTAGTGATCAACATATACAGCTTTGCCTCATAAGCG
Organism: Musa acuminata AAA Group; assembly: GCF_036884655.1. NCBI lineage: Eukaryota > Viridiplantae > Streptophyta > Magnoliopsida > Zingiberales > Musaceae > Musa > Musa acuminata. The sequence continues at coordinate 794,573 of NC_088331.1, forward strand.
AATGTTGTTTATGGAACTTGAACCAATGACACTTAGGAAGCAGAGAAGAAACATTACTGTGGTTCTGTGGTTCACCCTATTTTGTGTACTAAGTTTCATATAATTATGAAAGATTTGCAAAATGAGGTAACCATGTACACTTTGTTACTTGTCTATGGAAGTCTAAAAACTCTAAATTACTCTCCCCCAATGGTGACATCTTTTCCTATTAGAGACACGACTTCTAGCACTTTGACTATTGCCCCTTTATTGCTCATTCAAATTATTTTATCTTTCAGATGGGTGCTTCTGCATGGTAGTGTCTTTAATACTATTTCTTCCTCTGCAGGTTGGCACACGTACTTCTGGATAGCATTCGTTCCTCTGATTGTAAGTATCCCTATGTAATCAGCTAAGAGATGCCGTATAAACAGTGAGCAGTAGTCTTACTCTGAAGGTACATGGTCCTTTGGCTACCAGAAATCTGTCATCTGTGGGGAAACTGTTCTCTAGCAGCAGAAGTGATGTCCATGTTGATAAAACTTATCATGCTTAGTTTGTTATTGACAAATGTTAAAGAATTGTGACTTTTACATGAATAAACTATAAAGAAGCTCACTGCCCCATCTTGCAGCTAAAATTTCATTTGGATGCCTAAGTGGAATTAATTATAAACTTAAGCTATGGAGGCAATCCCTAGAAACTAAAGGTTTTAGATTAAGTAGGACTAAAACTGAATATAGGAGATGCAATTTTAGTAATTCTATAAATAAACGAGATAATATAGTTAATTTGAACGGATAAGAAATTTCTTTAAGGCTTTAGATATCTTGGATCTATTATTCAACAAGATAGAGAAATCGATGAAGATATTATTCATAGAGTAAAATCAGGATTGTTAAAATGATGAGGGCATCATGAGTTTTGTGTGATCATCAGATACCTTTGAGATTAAAAGAAAAATTTTATAAGATAATTGTTAGACCAACAATGCTTTATGGATTTGATTATTGGACAGTTAAGAAACAATATATACAAAAAATTTGTATTGTCCGAGATGAGAATGTTGAGATGGATGTATAGAGTTACCATGAAAGATAGGAAAAGAAATACTTTTATTCATGAACAACTAGGTATCATCTTGATATAGGATAAAATGAGAGAAAATCGTTTAAGATGATATGGGCATGTGCTTAAGAGACGTCCGGATGTGATAGTCAAAAGATATGAAATGCTTAATGTTAATGGTACGGAAAGAGGTAGAGAAAGGCCTAAAAAGACTTTAATAGAAACTATAGATAAAGATTAGGTACTCTTAACTTAAACTAACATATGATTTTTATAGATTTCAATGGTAGCAAAAGCTTCATGTAGTTGACCCTAAATAGTTGGAAGTTACGGTTTTATTGTTATTGTTATAACTTGTGTGAAATTTTGTTCTTGGTACAATTACACAAATGATTCTCTAAATATCAGTTATATTTGAAAATTGTATGTGGTCTTTAGGTTTGATCTATTTTCCACTGCTTATATGGTTCTTCTGAGGAAAGCATATGAAATGTCTAATCTGACCATTGGTTTAGGAGAAACTTTAGGTATTTGTCCTGAGACTGCCACATCTAGGGTTCCTGTCATGGTTGAATTAACTTATTCTTTTTTATACTGTAGGCACAAATGTAGGGGGGAAATACTAATTGGCATGATCAAACAATAAGCACATGTGTCAGTTTTCAAATTTTTGCATGAGCTTGATGTGGACTCGAAATCCAAACCCAAAGACTGTAAGATATACTTCTGTACATTATCCATAAAGCTCAGAGATTGTCAAGTGCTTGGTCAGTTCCAAGTTCCATAGCAAAGATAAAGATTTGCTATCTTCCTTTTTCTTTCACTCTAGACTTTGTAATAAATTAGTGAAGCTGACACTTCTCTTATTGAGGCTATACCATGATGTATGAAGCCTTAAACCAGCTCATAAATAAAATATACTCATCATTTATACATCATGGTGGCACCATATCTGTGTGACCTGGGTCTTGGTTGTCATTGTGTTCTCAAATGTCATAAAGGGCATAATCAGTGCACGAGATTCCTGCCAATGTTGGGTCTTGGTTGTCATTGTGTTCTTAAATGTCATGAAGCAATGAATTGATCTTGCCTTATTTTCGTTCTTGCAGCTTCTTCTTTCTGTTGGAACTAAATTGGAGCATGTCATTACTGAGATAGCTCATAACGTTGCTGAAAAGTATTTTGCAATTGGAGGAGATTTGATCGTTATGCCATCAGATGATTACTTCTGGTTTCACCGACCCAGGATTCTCCTTTTCTTGATCCATTTGATCTTGTTCCAGAATGCCTTTGACATCGCATTTATCTTCTGGCTATTTGTAAGCTGCTTAGAAAATTAAATTTCGTATTTAGATTTCTGCTCTCTACACCTCAACTTAAGCACTCTACTTTTGACTATATTCTTATCTACGGTTCGCTCGATCATGGATGATTCTCCTTAGGATTTAGCTCATTCCTTTGCAGTAACTAAAACCCAATTAAGTTTCTAATAGATTGATATTTTATGCAGACTCCATATGGTCTCGATTCCTGCATCACCGATCACTTTGGTTTTGCTGTCCCGAGGCTCGTGATTGGGTAGCCATCATCTTCTCCTTATATTTTGTTTTGAATACCCAATTCAGTTTTTGTTCTTAAGCCACATGGTTCTGTGCCCTGTAGAATCATTGTTCAGCTTCTCTGCAGCTACAGCACACTACCGCTCTATGCCATTGTCACCCAGGTAACAATGATCCTTGAGCAGTTGTTCTTAGAAAATTCTTTTGTTGCTGGCACTAACTTCTCCTTTTGATTAAGATGGGGACTCACTTCAAGAAAACTGTATTCGATGACAACGTGAGAGGGGGCCTTGTGGACTGGGCTCAGAAGGCAAAGAAGCGGTTAAGTCTCAAGGAGGACAATGAGCTTGGAGGTTCAAGCAATGGCCGAAATGAATCTCCGAAGACAATGGAGATGACAAAGCTCATTATGCAGTCAGAATTGATGATGGAACAAGGAAAAAAGACATGAACAATGGAGAGCAGATACATCTAATCGAACCACCTCGTCAACTTCAATTTACTAGCTAGAGATTGTGTTGCCAACATGGAAGTGTCCCCGAGATCAGATGTCAGATCGTTTCCCAATCCTCTAGCTTTCTCTCAGAGATTATATATGCACTCATATATACTATTACTTACGTGAGTGGAACACCAAAGTTCGTGTTTGAATTTTTGCATGTTCATGTATGTATCGCTTTTGTGATCGAGGGAGGTAGAAAGTTGCCTCAACTTGGACCTAATTCCAAATTAATACATTAATTTGAGGGTTTTCTTCAAGACTTTCTCATGAATGGTGGGAAGAATGTGTGTTGCAAACTTCTTTCCATCTTGAATATGAAAGACAAATTGAAATTTCCATTATGATCCAATGAAGTCTGTCTTGGATGTTTATTTCTAAATCAAATTGTGTCTGTCTTAATCCAAGAACAATATTTGAGTAGTTTGAGGAAATGGAGGTGCAGAATTGCTATCCAGATGGCTTCTTGTGGCCCAATTTATGGCAATCTACAGCAGAGATTTATAGCATGATATTTGTGTTTGAAGAACACATTCTTTGGGGGAAAAGGTGTTCCAAATACCTGTTTAATATGCTTCAAGCAGAGATCAATAGTTCATCGAGTTGAACAAACTGTGCAAAATGATCGATCATGCAAGTTGGAATCAACATCTGATGCCATGTGGAAACTACTTGAGTCACAAAAATGTCTTAAGAGGTTGAAGCTTCCTGATCTATGAACCATAAGCATGTAAATGATGTCTACAACCACTCAGAACACTGCTGAAAGAAATTGCTATCCGATCATAAAGTCATTTGAAGCTGAAACAAAACTCGGTTCCGACTTTTTTATAAGCAAGAGGAGGTGATGCTTTGAACACCAGAGGGTGGCATGAAAGCCAAGATCAGTAGTACAAGAAATATACCTATAGGAACTAACAGCAACGACAATGGAGGTGGAGGCATTGGAGGTAGAACAAGAGGAAGAAAAATCAACGACGTCATGACCGATAAAAGCATCAGAAATGATTTGGCGCTGAAATAGCTCGAGACAAAAGCATTCCAGCTACTCCCCTGTGATCGAATCATCTTGCGTTTGCCATCCATGTCACTCACTCACACACTCCTGAAGCTTCTTCTCTCCACTCGGCACCACAGTAATCTTGCTTAGCTCGCAGGTACCGATAGCAACTCAGAGTCTTCTGTAACAATGATCAGGGATGCATTTCCAATGAGAAATCTCACGAGGCACCTTCCACGAATTCAAATTGCAGAACTGAAATAAGAAGAACATCAAGCATTGGCATGAAACTTAACCTCATCCTGTCAACAGTTGAAACTATTAGATGGTGACCGAATACGATTACAATTTCGAACTTTAGATAACTTATCATGTGCAAAAAATAAACAAAATCAAGTACATCAGAAGAACCAAAATGAACACCATAGAAGAAAAGCAGTACCTGTGTGCTTTCCTATTCTTTGGTATATCAGCAGAGACTTCTTTGATCATCCTTTGCCTTCAAACTTGAACTAGAAACATTAAGGAAGAGAAAAGATAACAGCATCAGTGCTCTCCAAAGCATTTATAGTAGTGATGTCTCTATTTGTTACATGTTGGTTCGAAATCTAGAATGGAAAGATGCTGCATGCTTTGAATGATGCTGGAATGGATTGGTTGTCTCATTTATCAGCCACTTTGTTGGACTCTCTGGTTTTTGTGCTGTGTGGGGGATTTATACAATGAAGGGAAACAGCTTCAATTATATCCTTTAGTTTCTTTGGGTTACTTTGATGATTGAGAGGATGAGGATAAGGTGCAGTCGAGACATCTGAAGTGGATACATTGCATGTAAGTACAATAATTTGAGCTTACTCTGAACCTGGTGAGCAAAGTTTTCTGTTCTCTTAGGAAAGAGATAAGATTGATCTCAATGTGCTCAAGGTGACTCCCCCCTGGCCATGGCTGCCATCAACTTTCTTTTCCTACTGGGATGCTTCCATCTTGAGGACCTTTGAGGAGACTATGCTGAGGATAGCCAATCATCTCCAGAAGCCAGGGCCCAAGAAGTCATCATCCACATGATCATACATAATTCCTTAGACCAAAAAATTATACATTTAATTTTTTTTAAATATCAAGTTTTTATTATCAGATAAGATGTTCGATCGAGGTTTACAATATCGTTCGTTACGAATGATATTTATTGATCCAATAATTTATCGCAAATCATAGTAAATCAAACATACGATATATATTGTATAAGGTGTATATCATCCGATACCCTTAGATATGATTATACCATCATCAAATAATAATCTTTTATCTTTCTTAAGATTTTTTTTTAATATACAGTACAATATACCTTGTCCAATATTAGATCAATTTTGATTTTATTTGGGATTTTGAGACACCATTATCAAGTAGTTTTATGATATAATATTCAGTTAATTATTCAAATATAATTTTATCAAATAAGACTTATGTAAATATATATTTAAAATATAATTTTTTATCTATTTTTATCAAAATATTAAAAATAAATTTTACATTCATCTCAATTTTTTTAAATATATATTAAAAATATAAATTATATTCTCAAACGGAACTCTGATCTATTAAGATTGTTTTCGAAACACGAACTCCGATCTATTAAGTCGCAAAAAGGCCATCTTGTTATTGTACTAACGCCACCATCTGCTCGCCACTCGACGATGCATGTCCACGGCAAAAGGTTCCTCCTGCTCCCATGGTGACCACCATTGTATACTGTTCTGTGATCACCAGATTGACCCATTGATCAAACAGGCACTCATCTCGTAATGTTACAGACTGTAATCAGCACAACATGCAAAGCAAGCAGTACAGGTTTTCTTCTCCAACGAAGCGTGTGCAGTGCATCAAGTACTTGGTACATGGCCATGGCTAGTAGCACCATCGTCACATGCACACCTTGGGCCAAGCAAAAAGCAAACACCACCACCTCCAACTCCATCTCCATCTCCATCTCCATCTCCATCGCCATCGCCACCACCCGTGCTGCTCACAGAGAGGCAAATCTTCCCCCTGCAGTGGGGTTGTGAAGATCACGGGAGGTGCCTCAGCAAGAAGCCATGGCTTGGGAATGTGCTCTGCTGCAGTGGAAGTAGCCATGGCTTGTGACTGTTCTTTCAGGCAGTAGAAGCAACAAGGAAGGCACTCGTCCATTGCACCATCTTTAAACCTGCCGTAATGACCGGATCAGCCGTCCGCCGCGACACGCGTCGAGCATCCGAACCATCTGGGATCGATCTCCCACCAAGTACTACGACCCCTTTCTTCTTGCAGACAAAGCTGCAGACGCCCCCACCTCGCTGCCAAAACCCTCTCCTTTCCGCTCTCGCCTCTGCCTCTTGGGCTCCAAATCTCCCCCAGGGACCTTGGGGAATGATTTGAGGAAGCTTGGAGTGGGGTTGCGCTGTTCCTTGGAGCTCAAACAGCTCAGTCGAGCTTCACGGAGCAGCAAAGAAAAGGAGAGATTTTTTAGGTTTTTGATCGTCAAGATCCACGAGCGGGATCTTTTCTCGCCTTTCCGAGCTTTGTTCGTGTCGAGAATCTGCCAAAAATCCCATCTTTCGGGGGTTTTCGTTCCAAAGATCTGATCTTTTTGTGTTCTTGCCCTGCTCAGCCGTCAAAGATCGGGTTTCTTTGGGGTTGATGTCGTTCCCGTTCCAGCAGCAGCAGCAGCTGCCGCCGCCGCCGGTGTACGCGTATCGATCCCACGGCGGGTCCGTCGGGCCGGTGATCGCCGTGCTGGCGGCGATCGCCGTGCTGGGAGTGATCGCAGGCATCCTGGGCCGGCTCTGCTCCGGCCGGACCATAATGGGGTACGGGCACTACGACTTGGAAGGGTGGGTCGAGCGGAAGTGCGCCTCCTGCATCGACGGGAGACTGGAGGCGCCGCCCCAGCCGCGGCGGCCGAGCGCCAACGCGACCGGGGGAAGCCTGCCGTCCCCGTCCGCAGCGGCGACGCAGGCCAAGCAGTCGGAACGGCGGCCGGACGCCCCAGCAGGGGCGGCGGAGTCGTGAACTGAGACGGCGGCCTTCGATGCAGCTGCTCTCTGCATCAAAAAGCTTCCTTTTTTCTTCTCCTCCTTTCAATCTTTTCTTAATGGTCGTAACAGCTGTTTTGCTGTATTATGTTTATGGAAGCCATGAGTTCTTCCATGGATGTTTACTTGGGATGGATCAATGGAAATTGTGAGCACATTGTTCTTTTTCCGCCAAACTCCTCAAAAACAACAAGAAATCGTGTTCTTCATATGATTGTGTTACTACGAATCATGTAAGTTTGAATCCTTTGTATTGCATCGTTTGTGGTACTAATGATGTGATATATGAATCGATATAAAAATTACGAAGGTTTTTCGAAGATTATATGCTGTGTGGACTCCGTGATGTGATTACATCATGCAGCAATCTTTCGATGCACACAATCAATAATTGTCATTCTGATCTGCCTTATTATTTATCTCCAATTGTGAGCACATTGCAATTCATTTTTTGGTTCCTTGTTTTTCAATATTTTTATGCATTAAAACAATAATTTAGATCCCAAAAAATAATGAGTTTGTCATATGTATTTTTTAACTCAAACTTCCAAGAGATCATATATATATCTTAACAAATGATGTCTTTTGGATACAAAAAAAATAATAATAATAAATTTATGCTAAATACATAAAACAAATAATTAATTATCTAAATTATCACAGATATGAGAGAAATAAAATATAAAAAGGACAATAAATAACAACAAAAGATTCCAGCTACATCAATTTGATTGACTGAAAACCTAACATGTACTCATTTTGAAAGATTGAGTGGGCAAAATATGTTAAGAAAAATATGAACAGTGGTCAAGTTCAAGATACAAGGAATGAGGTGTAGCTTAGAACAAAATATGCTGCAATTTTCTGTGTAATTTTATTCTTATAATTGTTACATTATATTCTTTGAATAATTAATATGTTATCATACATTGTCATTTACATAATAGAATTTTAGTCAAATGTAGAGAGAGATAATAACAGTAAATTTGCTTTATGAATGAGGTGTTGTAGTACTTACCAGCAATGATGCAGCAAATTTCTGTACAAGGAAATAATAAAAAAGTATTTTTTAGATGTTCTCATAATCTAAGAAATAATAAATAAGCTTTTGGGATTTATGATAATCCAATTAAAAATCTTTACCAGTATTCTATAAATTCTTTTATCAAATTGTTTAGATCTATGATGGTTTAATCAAAACCCCTATCATAAACAATACATAAAAAAAAGCATCATGAAATATCCTTTACCTCTTCTTTTGGTTCCTGTCGACTTCCTCCTCCATGGAAGACCGCAACTTCTGCATCTGCATGCAAAAATGAATCTGATTTCTGCAGATACTTTCAATAGTGTTGTCATTATTTAGTCCTTTGGCTTGACCAGATCTATGAAGTTGGAAGGAGATGTGCCAAGATAAGTCCAAAGAAGAATAGTTCTGATTCTGATTCTGTTCTCTACATAGAACAAATCTGATTATTATACATTGGGAAGCGACAACATTCCGTGGAAAGGAACAAATATAATGGAAGGTTGTCGTGTGGTGGATGGCGGTATTAAACCTCAACATCCCATGGGATCACCAGCTTGCCAACCAAGCAAGCGAAGGACTCATCCGACACCGCCAAAGATGATGGTTACCGATCTCATATCATCGATTCAACCTGTTCTTAGTTCCTGTAGTCACTGTACAAGATGATCTTAAGCACCTGCGGGACTAAAACCCTAAGAAATGTGAGGTTTTGTCTCTTGTTCCTCTTGTTTCGTTTTCTGAAAGAAAAGGTATTGGCAAATTCCAACGAGTCAAAGTAGATTCAATTACAAGATTGGTTGCGACGTTGGATTAGGACATTCCTTTATGGCTTTGTATTCTTTTGTGATAGATGTCATCATACTCTCCTTATTCCTATTTTATAAGACGATCTCTCTCTCTCTCTCTCTCTCTCTCTGTATTTTATGTCCACATCGACAAATCTCCAACGCCAAAAGCTACATCATCTGCAGAATCCAACATGAAATGCCTTGGAACATGCTGAAGTCGGCAGATATCTATGAGAGGATAAGACACAGGAATATTCTAATCGCATCAGGTGTTGAGAGTCTTCGGTACATCTTGTCATCTTGGTAGAAAGCCAGCTACCTCGCAACACACGCCTGTTCCTCGCCATAGACTTACCTCCCCAGCGACGAGCACTGAGATGATTGCCTGAAGGATAAATGCGCTCTTTGCATGCGGAAGGACACATCGAGCCTGCGCTGTTTGTCGGGGCCCTATCACGATGCATTGACCTTGATGGAGACCTGTGTGTGTGAGTGGCTATGAAGCGTAGAACTTGCAGTTTGCTCTATAGACATCCTTACGAGGAGGCCAACACAGTGGCGGGAGACAGCTGAGAGAACAATAGGGTTTGGATGTGTACTTTTTATCCTTGTGTTACGGAAAAGAATTGGATGTATATGGCTGTGTTTAATTACTTTGAAGAGAAAATTAAGAGTGTAATATGAGTTTGTGGAGATTTGTTTTTCTTCATCCAACCCAACAAAGAAAAGAAAAGGAAAATAATTTGATAGGAAATATGCCAACCAATAAACAAGTCGATAGGATTGTAGTGGAGCTCTGAAAGGACTTGCTTGGCTTCCTTGCATGCATGAGAGGAAAGCTTAAAGAGATTCCACAATACAATGAATGGACATGGAAGAATTTGATGGAACTATGAAAGAAGAAGCCATAGAAAATATACAAGGAAAATGTGTGAGTATTGAAATGTATGTATGATAACTTTTTTGTGTTTAGAGATATGAAAAATATAAGTGTAATTATTTATTTATTGGATACAATTAAGAAGTAGAAAATTCAGTATATAGAACCTACAAATTATAATCCATATAAAATCTACATATATATATATATATATATATATATAATATTGCAGATAAATTGGAGATCAAACATCAGTTACTTAATACAAGATGAGGATGCCTACTTAAATATGAGAAAATTTATCCTGGCACATACTATTTGCAGCTAATGAAAAGAAGATAATGATGCGGATCAAATGACAAGATTTATCCCTGAGCACAAAAAAAAAAAGAAGAAGAAATTAAATATTGCAGGTCCAAATGTTGGCCTTGGCCAGTTAATGTGATAATCAAGTGCTTGTTGTACTTTGATGTGAGAGAGAGAGAGAGAGAGATGAAAAAGACCTGTGTTGTATAGATACATAGGAAGAAGGGGGAATGAGGACATACGACATGGGTGATCGGGACAAAACATAGTACGAGTGGGTCACCATTCCGAGGAAAAAGAAAGGCAAGGGGATGTCTAAAAGATGGAAGCTCAACAATGGTGGAGGACAGATGGATTCTTTTCACCCTTCTCTTTTGACCTGACATGTCTCATCATCCCCCTCTCTTCTCTCTCTCTCTCTCTCTCTCTTTTTCCCTCTCTATTCTTCCTTTTCCTACCATCTCTCTGATGTGACTTGATGACATCCGATCTTTGTCCGTGTCATTTGCCAAGTTCTTGTCTTCGCCTCCTTGGTTTTATCTTACTACTCTACGCCAAGCTTTGTGAGGTCACAATTAGATCTCTCCAAATAAGCTCGTAGAAATAAATGGTGGGTTTGTCTTTGCATGGAAATAAAGAGTCGCTACTGTTGTTTCATATGTACTGACATAAGCCCACTATGTTCTCTTCACACTGATCCACCAGTTGACAAGGATTTATGTGCATGTGAACAACTTGACACTTGAGAGAGAAATGTATCATTATCTTAAAACACTTTTTTCTCAATCTCATGTGATTCGCAAGAATCATTTTTGTCCCTCATAAGAGATTATGAGTGATTATTGATGTTCATCTAGTGCAAGTCAAAGGTTTGGACTAAGATCTCTCCACCAGTGATGAATGAAGCTGTTTTGTGAGTCTAAATTGATTCCATTTTTTTTTTATTGTATTAAAGGTCATTTTCTCTATGAAATATTTTCTCCATCCAATTCATCTTCTACAACGATTCCCCAGTGGGAGTTTTAGTTGAAGAGACCCAAATATTCACTAAGTTTAAGCCAAAAGTTACAATTTCCAACATCATTTTTTAATTTCTCTTGATGAGAATAATTTTTCTTCTTTCTCCATTTTTAGTAGTTTTTGTATCTTTTGGAAATAGCACAATTACCATTATAAATTTTAATATAGCATATATATTCTTCCAAATATAATGGTCATCCACATATGCCCCTCTCATGTCAATAGTTATCCATAAACCTCAAATTTGTTAGAATAAAAAATTTTCACAGAAACTAAAGCTTGATATATAAATTAACACAATGATTTTAATGTTTTGATATATAATAATATTTTAGTGTATCTAAATGACAGCCGTCTGACAAGGAATAATTGTAATGCATCTTAATTTTGAGAAATTAAGATAATATTAAAGTGATTTTTTGGCCAAAGTAGTTGTAAATTTAACTTGCATTTGATAAAACTAGATAAACAAAATAAATTCAAATTTTTAAGGAAAAAATTAATTAAAATGCCTATTTCGATACCTTAAAAAAAAAAAGATGATCATTTAGACCTATGTTAGCCATTTCAAAGTTATTCTAAATACTTGATAATTTTTAGAAAAAAATTTAAAAGATGATTATTTAGACTTATGGTAGCCATTTCAAAGCTATTCTAAAAAAAATAGTTTCCAATTTTTGTTCAAACTTAAAAAACCCTTCTCTCATGATAATGAACAAGTTTTTTGTTTCAAAACAATCATAAATTCACTGAGCAAAAATGAAAAAAAAATGCATAAATTTGATTTTTTTTTTTTTTTAAGAGCTTTAGATGAGTTACAATAGCTATTTTATTTTTTAAAATAAATAAATATATATATCATTTAGACTTTCTAAGCCATTTTCAATTATTTTTTAAATTTTAATTTTTCTATAAAAAAAAAAAAAAGTAAGACTTAAGCTACATGATTTTTTTTTAATGAGGTTATACTGTATTTAAATTGGATTAAAACCAATATAATGCTGTTAAAAAAACTGTGTGTGTAACTTAGAACACCCAAAAAAAATTATTTTTTTTCCTCAACTTTAGAAAAACATTTCCAATAATATTTTTTTTATTATTTTCTCCAAAATGGTTGTGAATTCAACGTAAATAAGCCATCAAGCACAAAATTGAAGTTAAAAGAACTCTATCTCTATATTGATAACCTTGAATGAGCCATCAAGCACAAAATTTTAAGTTAAACTAACTCTCTATATTGATAACACATACCAATCTGAGCATTTCCACAGACATGTTTTTAAGGTCCGAATTTTCATTCGTGTAAGCCACAAGATTGCACGATAAGAATGAAGGATTAGCACTAACATTGTCTCTATTAAAGCCACACAACGTCCAAAGAAAGATAGATAGTAAGGTCTAAAAGAAATCCAACATGATTTAAGTTGCTATTTCCTTTGGATGTCAACATATGACCTCCAGAAAAAAAAAACACTATAACTCGACCAGAAGAGACCATTTGCGATCGAAAGCCAATAAGGATCTGAAACTTGTAAGTCACCGTAATTTGGTGTGCATTTCTTTCTTTGATGTACAAGATCGCAAAATCATTTCTCAGACATAATTGTCTACCAACGTTGAAAGTGATCCTTATACAAAAAAAAAAAACAAACTTTTTTATTTCTTTTCATTTTATGTTTCGGTGTGGAGATGTATAATTCTTAAGTTTTATTGCATTATATATATATATATATATATATAATTCTTAAGTTTTATGTTAATTATATATATATAATTATATATATAATTATATATATAATCCTTATTCAATAAAGACTATGATTTCTAAGAACGAAAATAAATAAAATAATATACTAAGGACTCATAATTAGAAAAATAAATAAATAAATAAATAAAAAATAAAGATTAGTATCAAATCTCTAAAATTAAAAATATGGTTGCCAAAAATATTAAATCCAATTCAAAAATATTTATCATGATATTAGGACATATTTCAGTCGGTTTAAATGTGATCCAATCTCAATTCCAATTCCAGTGGGATTCGGAATTGGCTTGCGCCATAGGCAACAGGATATCGGTCCTAATCCCAGTCGTGATGGGATTCGATTTCCTAATCGATGCGAAGTGCTTACGGTAGACGGGAAACTCGTTCGTCTGGAATTCTAATATCGCGGCATCATCGTCCTTATATATACATACATACGTAGCGACGTATTCCTCCGTGCTTATCATCATCATCATCATCTTATTGAACCTCTTCGACATGGGAGCGAAACAAGCAAAGGCGATAAGCAAAGAAAGAGACAGAGACAGCGAGAGCGCCGATTGGTCGACTCTCGAACCCGGCCTTTTGGAACTCATCGCGGAGCAGCTCGTCGCCGACACCGCCAATCACGTCCGCTTCGGTGCCGTCTGCAAAGCGTGGCACGTCGCTGCCGTCGCCGTCGCCGTCGCCGTCGCCAACCAACGCCGCACGAGCCCTCCCCACCTCGCCACCGGCCGTCTCGGCTCCTTGTCATCGCTCTCTGCGCGAGGACGCGCCCGATCGCGGTTTCAGCGTCTCATGGATACCGCCGCCGTGGAGCAGCTACCGGACAAGAAAGAGAATTCGTTCACCATCGGTTACTTACCGCCCGCGTGGCTCACACCAACCTTTATTATTTAAATCTAAATTACCGAGGGTTTTATTCCTCCCTTTTTTTTTTCTTTTTTTTTCTAACAATGATAGAGACGACATCTTTTTTACTTCAAAAGAATAAAATTAGCTCTCCTAGTCTCGATATGTGTATTGAGATTTTGATATTATATGATATATAATGGGAGAAACCATGCTCATCAGAGCTCCACATTTCGATCATTTGTGTCCATAGTTCTTTCTGCACCGAGGTGCTTTACGTGAGTAGCCTGATGAACCTGAGCTTGTGGTTATAAGATGTCAACCATGGCTGAGAAGGCCTCACTGTCGCTGGGCTGCCTCAGCGAAGGAAAGTTGCAGGACCTGATCTGAGATCCTGCGAAGCTGCAGGCCGAGTGTGGCTCAGCTGCCTCGCACGCAGTGATGGTGTGCCGGTTGAGATCCAGGCACCGAAGACGGTGGAGGAGGAGGTACCGGCCACTTTCCACGGGTTGCCTCCTAACTGCTGCTGTCAAAATTTTCCGACTCCCATGTGACAATAGGAAGCATACGGGATCGCATTACACCCTAACCCTCTCAGCGGCAGCACTTGGAGTCGAGTCTTCGGATGCCGGAAATGGCTTGACACAACCGCGTGAGGTTTGCCGGCGGAAATGGGAGCGGAGGAAGCTTATCGATCTCATGTTGAGCCGCAGCCAGATGCCAGCCGACGGCCTTGCTGGGTTGGTTGACTCCAAGCTTGTGTTGGAGATCGTACAGCTGAATTGCTCACCTTGCTGTGCTGATCTTTGCCTCCAAGTGCGCGTCCCAGCCATAGCCTTGCTCGTCGAGGCTTTGCAGTCATCGCGTATGGCTCGTCCCGATTGCTTGCTTCTCTTATTCCCTCAATCTACTCGTGATACTGAGGCTCTACCCTCGTCTCTCTCACTTGCTCCAACTCTATGAATCGGCACAAGAAATTGCCACGAATGTTGAGCTACTGCAAGCTTGCATATATGTGACCCTCCTCCAGATAGGAAGAACGGTTTGCTCAGAATGAAAGATGTGATAGAACACAGCCAAGAAACTGATCTCTATTTTCCTCGGTTGATACCAAAAGAAGGTAAAAGAAAACACAAATTAGCATCGAACTATATATGGTACAATCAAAGAAGAGTCATCGTTTATGCGCGCATATGATTCGTCTGACTTGTATTCGCGAGTTCCTATTGACACTCAGAGGGAGCTGTTTGTTGAATTCCATGTATTCAATCAACAAAGCATTGCAGACACGGAATTTTATCCAAACGACAACTCTTAACTTCAATAGTTTTGCACTGAGCATCCAAATTGTGAGTAAAAAATATACGAAGATTAAAAAGAAAAAGAAGGAATCCCATGCATCGGACTCCAGATAATATGAGATATAGGAATTACTTCTATAAATAAATAGAATTTGGTTCCATGTCTGGAACTTGATCATTCAGATGATGAAAGAACAGTCCTGAAGTCTACCTTCAAATATACAAGAACTAACATTAATAATACACACAGTTGGAGAAGACAAGACACTCAGAAATTTATTTATTTATTTGTACAAATCATTCTCCTGCAACTAAAAAGCATTTCTAGTGAATTATTGTAGCAGATTTTTCCAAATTTATTCTAACAGCTCGATGAACGCATGGTTGGTAAGATGACACTTTTCCAAATCAACCCAGTAGCAGTAATACAGTTCAGACCAGAAATAGACAGCTCTATGACCTGTCAAGAAAGCCCAATAAAAAAAATGAGACAAATATAGGTGGGCATTCTTCTCTGACATTGAACATTAAAGAAAAATAAAGACAGGAAGGAAAACATTGAATACATCAAGAACCATATCCTATCGCTTCTTTCAAGGAATGTGCTTTAATGCATAACATGCCATAACCGGCTTACAATAATAATAAGCAAATATTAAACAAGAATGTCTTATCTCTGGTTGTCATAATTAACTGAAGTTTTGAATATTGGTTCACAGACAACAAATGTAAAAAAAAATCATCACTAACAGATAAAAATTTGACAGTGTATCATCATCAAGTACTCAAATGACATCTACACCATGACACGCAGACAAGAAGCTACTATCTGTTAACAGCATGAAAAGATGGATAAAAAGGAGTGTTCAGTTTTAGCATATAATGACATGTACAAAGGCATGCCAACAGCGTGCTTATATCGACCTAGTACAGGCATTCATTATTTCAACTGATTTGCATGTTAATAAAAAATTAGCTTTAGCTAAGTCCAATTTGACCTTATGATCAAACATCTACTTATTAAGGGGTTCGATATGGGTTGAATACGATACATATGAATTAATTGGCTTGAGTGATTTTATTCATCGATTGGGTAGGACCTTAGTCCCTGTCGCTAAGGATTTTGTACGAGATAGGGAATTCATTAGTACTTAAACAAAGATCAAACAACCACCTATTATCCTTGATATGCATCCTTATGCGGATAAAAGAAACATCTAAGAAACAACAACTGGCATTTATTGATCTATTGATAGTCCTCCAATCATTTCAATTTTATCAAAAGAAGTGTGACTGAAAATGACACGGACCTTAGCAGCCTCACTTTTATTCAATTATAAAACTAGATATGTATGTTTCTGGATCAGATGATAGACTAAAATAAGTTGTATGACAAACAACTTATGACATCAAATCCTATTGTATTAAACCAGCTCTTCTAACTTGTTCCGCAATGCCTCCCTCTTGTATTCCCCTACTCTCATCTGTTCTATGTTTCCTCCAGCCATTATCCTGTTATAGCAGCAGACTGTATTCACTTTGCACACTTTAGTCAAACATCCCCTTCTGATTCAGCGCAGATTCTCAACATTTCTAACTTCAAGTTATATTCCTTGATTCCATTCAAAAAAGACAAATAATTATCAGAACGCAATCCATGAAAGATGTTTTTATCAGTTGCAAGATGCTGACATATACAAATACGTGATGAGTATCACCTAAATCCAACAAACACTGAAAACATTTAAGCAAGAAGAAATTGCACCAAAACAGCAACAGGATCAGCAAGACGAAAAAATTCAACAAATTTTACAGGAAGACAAAAACAACTTGTACTGAGAAAGGATATCTGTAATAAACATGCATATCTCTCAAAGTGGATACAGAAGACAAAACATCCATTATCGGATACCCATTCACTACTTGCAGATATCCTGTCTGCCACCGCCTTGGTGGCTTTAGTGTGGCTTCCAAACATGGAGCCCTCCTCCGTCTCCCTAACACCAAACATTAAAAGAAACTGCCATTCATCTTCCATGAGCTGGTCAGTTAACTTCAACTGACAACTTCAAAAATGACCAATTAGACTAGATAACCCATCCTCTGCTTTAGGTGGTATAATGTGAGTGGCGACTGAGGTGCCATCGCTGCACTCCCTTTTTTTTCCCGCCTGCCACCCTATCTAAGCTAGTGACAACTAGCACAGCCAATCATACACCATAGTTGGCCATCAGCCAGCCTTGGCACATTGGTAACTTGTGATCGACATGCTGACGATGGTGCAAACACTAAGTTTTAAAAATATCTTTTGCACAAGAAATTTTTTTTTTTGTAATACCATCAATCCAACATTATCTTTTGTAGAAGTTAAACAATGTGAAGATGGTGCAAAGAGCCAAAAGCTTAGTTTCGAAAATATAGGTATAATGGCAAAAGACTCCTAAAATTAACCACAACAAGCAGAGGAGAACATCTTAGTGATAAGATGGAAACTCATCAAATCTGAATCCTATGTGCATAGGCAATGTCTTCTACTTTGCACCGGCTCCAGAAACCAATCAAAGAGAAATCTTTGATGCATTGACCATCAGAAACCACACAAGAAATATACGAACCAAATTAGGAACCCTAATCGACGATAAAAAAGGCATGGAGTGAGAGGAAAACCGACACCAACTTTATTTCTGGTACCCGCCGCCGCGAGCGTCGTAGTCCTCCTCCACCCTTTCTGTGAGGTAGACCTTGGGGAAATTGTCGGGACCGAAGGTCTTGGCGGTCATGATCCGCTCAACGTCGGCCTTCCTAATGACGGTCCGGCGGACGGGGGGGCGGTCACGGCGGCGATCACGCGTGTAGTACTTGATATCGAACACGGTCTCGGGCTCGCAGGTAGGGATGCAGGCCTTGGCGGGCGCGGTGGCGGGGCAGAAGCGGCGGTACTCGGTGGCCATGGGGAGGGCGCTCCGGTACTCGGGATCGGAGCAGGGCCCGGTGATCTCCCATGGCTTCTTAAAGTACCTCTTGAACGATTGCACGAGGGATTTGACAGCGGACGCCATCGTCGGCGAGACCGAGGTGGGATCGAGAACACGAGCTCTCGAAGTTTCTTTTCCCAACCTCGAGGAAGATAGGATCTTTAACTGAACGCATAAGAGGGCCTTTAAAAGCCCATTTACGGCCCATATATTGTGTTCCTGACAATTAAGCCGTATGGGTTCAGCCCATTAATTGCTAAGGGTGTGATGATTAATAGAACAAAATTGCCTTATACATTCATATTTACCACTCTAAATTTAAA
Organism: Musa acuminata AAA Group; assembly: GCF_036884655.1. Classification (NCBI taxonomy): domain Eukaryota; kingdom Viridiplantae; phylum Streptophyta; class Magnoliopsida; order Zingiberales; family Musaceae; genus Musa; species Musa acuminata. The sequence goes on from NC_088331.1 coordinate 812,989, forward strand.
ATTATCATATATATATATATATATATATATAATCCCTTTGAGAACTTTGATCTCATCTGCCTACACTTGAGTTTCACTTAAACGGTTCAATTTGACATCGTACTTAGAACAATGTCTATAAGAAGTTCCACAGAGACTTAATGCCGAAAAGTCGCCTAACATCTTTCCTAGAGTCCTCCTACGTACTGTCGGGTGACAACAAAGAACTGTGATGGCAACGTGGAAGAAGATCGCTCGGTGTTGAGCCGATTCCCTTTTACGTTTGGTCCTTTTCACTCATTTATGTAGTCACCAGCTCGCATGAGCTTTTATTCTGTGTTTACTCTTTCCTGGTTGTTTCCGGTGTCTGATGCCTACCATTGCTCTATTCTGAGGTTACAAGTTCACGCTTTTCTGCAGCACTCTTTTTTTTTTTGTCCGCCATTGCATTTGTGTCACGGTGATTTGGAAAGTTAATGTGGTAATGTCATGGCCTGGAAGATAATAGGCATATTCTTCTGCTGCTTTCTGAAAACCTTTGTTTATTTTTATGGTAGATTTCATGTTTCATATGTTGGCTTGCTTTGTACAGCTAAAATTAATGTAAGAAGTCGAATCTGACCTGCATTACATATTATTTTTCTGATATGGATCAGTCTGAATTCTTAAACCTTTTATACTTTCAATGGATCAAGCAGCAAACCAAGTCTTAATGCACTCGGAACACCATCTTCTAATGGATGGAGATATCACAACCTCAGTTCTGCTAAATACTTCAGCTGGCACGAGTCACAGGTTTTGTTGGAGTAAGATATGAGCCGTATACATGATCGCGGAAGTGAGCAGTTCGTTGACAGGCTCATCTAAAGGGCAAAAGAAGAAGAAGAAGAAGAAGAGGAGGACGCGGCTCATCAAACGCCCAGCGTTCTCCTCTCTTTGCCTTGTACCTTTTGGCCGTCCAATTTTTCCAGCCACGACTTTATGAGAAAGGTGAGCATTCATCGTCCCTGATCCCACCCACTCTTTTATTGTCGCATTCAGTTGATGTCAGCGCATGACACGATGCTTGTTGAGCTCCGGCGACTCGCGGCCGTGCCGGCTTTTTCTTCCTTGAAGAGAGAAAAGGATGCTCCTGCACTCCATGTGTCGAACACTCCGTGTGCGCGAACGGTATTCGAAATATAGCCGACACCCAGGACTCTTACCCTATGACCAGTGGAGAATTGATACGGGACCCACAAAACCATATGCGGGTCCCACCGATGCTGGTTAGGGTAGTTAAGCGGGGGAACATTTGGAGTCAGTCGAAAAGTGTTTCAAGAAACGTATCTCGGGCTTGACCCCGAGGCGCCCTTTCGGAGACGTGTCACCGTCTAACGTGGACCCCAGGCGTCACGCGAGGTACGTTGCTGACGCGTGTCGTCGTGGTCGTCGCTCGTCACTGACGTGTCTGAAAAGATCTCGTAAAGGCTCAGACAGCCACCACGACACGTCAACATCGCCATGGTTCTGTGCCTGGCAACGCGCGACGCGAGTTAGATTGTAGAGAGCCGCTTGAACACCTCAAAAGGTCAAACTTACCATGCCACGGTTGACCACAGTCAAACTTCAGCCAGGCGCAGGTCCCACCGGAGTTCCTTCACCTCTCCTCCAATGGCGAGGCAGGCAGCGGTTCGGGTACCGTGAGAGTTTCTGTGAGGAGAAGCCATTGGTCGCAGGAGCAGACGCGATGTTCGACGAGATGGATACCTTGGTCGGGGAGACGAGACACGCGTCGACTTGCGGACGGTGGGCAGCCCGGAGCATTGGAGAACGGCTAATCGCGTGCGCGTCGAGGGCCCACCAGATGTCGACACGACAGCCACGGCCCCGGCGGCCCCCAAAGGATGGCGCGCCTTGTTCCTCGTCGCCGCGGGCTACCTAACCCGGACGCGTGTCCCTTCCGGCTTCCCAGCGCTCGACGCGTGCCCGACGTCGCAGGGTCCGAGCAGGGGCAGTCTCGGTGATTCACGGCGACCAAGGCACTCGAAAGGCCCTCCTTTTCTCGCCAATCTAATGGCGCTTCTCTTCCGTCTCACCTTCCTCTTCATCTTCTTCTTGGTTGATCGAGCGCTCATCTCCATCCCATCTGTTGTCATCGATCAAATACCTAGCTTGTAGATGGATATTTCATGGTTCTAATGATAGCTTTCGCAGGTTTGCTTGAGCAAAAGCTTATCTTTGACTGAAATCTAAACTGTGTAATGCGTCGTCGAAGGAAGGATGCTAAAAGTTTGGCTTTCTATAGCAGCCTTTGTTGCTTCTCGATGAAGAGGCTTCGGCGGGAGCACAAGGAGCAAAATCTGAACTCTGATCTAAAGCGTTGGTAAGAACTAGCATAGGTTGTGTTCTCGGTAGTCAGTGTTCTTTGTGCCACTGTCGATGGAGGAAGAGGCTGCGGCTCGGGTAACGTGCTGCCCGAGGGATTTCCTGAGGCGCTTCGGCGGTGGTGGCCGAGAGGAGCTGGCGGAGGCCAAGATGGGGGAGCTCAGCGAGGCTGAGCTCAGCCTCGGCCTCTCCTTGGGCGGGTGCTCCGGGATGGAGCCGGAGGAGAGGTGCTTCCTTCGGTCGTCGTCGATCGACACGCTCTCCGCGTTTCCGCCCCGCGCCACGGCGCCTCTCGCGAGGACGTGCTCGCTGCCGGCAGACTCCGAGGAGGAACAGAGGAAGAGGAAGGAGCTGCAGAGCCTGAAGAGGCTGGAGGCGAAGAGGAAGAGGTCGGAGAAGAGGAGATCGAAAGCCGGGACGACGGACGGCAAAGATGAGATTTTGGAGGAGGAGATGGACCACCCAGCTGTGGGTGGGGCGACCGACGGCGTGGTTCCTCCCCTGCCGCCGACGTTGGCGAGGAAGGCCAGAGCTCAGATGGTTGATGTCACACCGGAAACCCAAGTCTCCGTCGGGTCTCAGGGCAGTGGCTGCTCCGGCTGCGTCTCCGACTTCGATTGCCCACCGAAGCACGGTATGGATTTCGTTTCTGCTGCTAACCATTTCTGCAACATCTGCTCGATCATTTCTGAAGTCATTTTCTGTCCTGCATGTTGAGCTACAAGATACTGTCTGTTCAGGGTTCGGCGTCGCCGGAAAGAACCACCACCGGGATGTCAGGAGCCAATCGGCGATGAATCCCACCACGTCACTGATCAGGAAACGTGTCACGTTCGGCGAGGAGGAGGATGACAGACCACGCAAGTCTGCTGGCCATGGTACGGCAAAAGGAGTCACGAGGGACATGATGCGAGACATGCCGTTCGTCTCCACCAGAGGAGATGGGCCGAGCGGGAGAAGGATCGAAGGGTTCCTCTACAAGTACAGGGAAGGTGAGGAAGTGAGGATTGTGTGCGTGTGTCATGGCAGATTCCTCACTCCCGCCGAGTTCGTGAAGCACGGCGGAGGTGGAGACGTGGCTCACCCGCTCCGGCACATTGTGGTCAACCCCTCTCCCTCGGCATTGCTGCAATGATGGTTCCCCAGACCAAGTAGTGCGATCGGGGAAGAAGAACACCACCACCACCACCACCACCACCACCACCATCAATATAAGAAAGGATGGAGTGGGAACGATGCTCCTCCTAAGCTTCTTCCGAATGCCAAGGAACAAATCCAAAGAAGCCGGTAAAGGAAGGGGCGGTGTTGGTACGTGTCCGGCGTGAGACACGTACCGCCGGTGTTTTGTTGATGGGAAATCTGCAACCATGAGCCCATTTTCATGAATCTTTTATGGGCCGTCGCTGCATTTGGTGTGCCATTTATTCTCGGATTTCTCTCTTCTCCTCTTATAAAGGTAAACGATGACCTTTGTCCCGAGCTAATATCATTACACTCCACGGACTATTATTATATAAGTCAATCCAAATATCATTATCATTAAATTATTCTAAATCAATTTAAATTCTTATTTATTTTAAATATTTAAATTAAAAATAGAATGCTGCAATCTTCGCCTTAAATCAAACCCTTTGACTCCCTCGTGGTGTGTTCGAATAGCAATAAGCGATATCTAAAGCTTTTCTATGTTGTACTGTTTTCGTTAATGTAATCAAGTGGCTATCGTGTAAATAAATCTTCCTTTTCGTAAGCGGATACTCTCCTTCTCAATTAGGCTTCTACGTTACATCTTAACCTCCAAAGATCCATTTTACTGGTGAACCTTCATGTCGTGGTTGATGTGTAAGAACGACTCAGTCCAATCCCGAATATGCAATGTTACCCACGCGGAAGCTCAAGCGGCAGAAGTGAGTGTCTAGTTAGGTTGAGTTGTGGGCCTCGTCGCTTACTTTTTCATCGTCGAGCTCTTACACTTAGGTCAAGGTTGGGAGGGAGATCTCTCGACTCGATCCATCTGAAAGTTAAGTTAGAGTTGAGTAGAATAAGAAAGGGTTTAGTATTCAAAGTCATATGCATTAGTCAGGTATTAGTCAGGGGATTATCTTTTATACCTACGAGAGGGGGGCTAATTATACATAGTCCATTAATGGCTATCAACTCCTCGGGAAGATGGCTTGTATCCTACGGATGAGTGACGATCGACCCGTATAGGTTAGCATCGTGCGACACCGTCCCAAGTTTTACGAAACAACTCCGTAAAGGGATTATTTTTTATATCTACGAGAGGGGAGCCAGTCGTACATAGTCCATTAATGACTATCAACTCCTCGAGATGATGGCTTGTATTCTGCGGATGAGCAACGACCGACCTATATAGGTTAGCATTGTGCGACGTCATCTCGAGTTTTACGTAACGGTTTCGTGGTGTTCAACGCCAACTTATACGACGTCAAATAACACATAGGTCATGTGATCATCTCGTTCGGATCCGAGATGCCACGTGGATGGTGCTAAAATGTACTAAATCATGCTTTTAGATATTTCATGATCTAATAAAAAATTAAAAAAAGATGGATAATCAGTCTTTAAAATCAAATAGATAAGAATCGAACTGTGGATACCCAACGCACAACCCATGATTGCTCGACGAGAGGCAGACCACGTCCCTGAAATCCTACCTTCCTTCAATAACCACAAGTCCAGGAGGAAGGTTGAGCTTATCACGCAGCATGTCCTAAGCCTCCATTCCATTCTGAGGAGAATGCGACATCACCATCGTTGCCAACACAATCACAGTGTTCGAGCAGTTCAACAGTCGCACGAAGACAAAGGCCATCGACATGAAACAAAACCCAACGTAAAAAAGAAGAAAAAGAAGTAGAAATGGGATCAGGTTGAGTTACGAAGAGACGGCAACTCTCATTGGATCTCAAAACATGCCAAACTTATGCACCTAATCCGAGGAGGAGAACACATGAGTTTGCCCCACCACACAATTGGCAGAAAGCTTCGTATCTGATAGAACGAAACGAAGCCAAATTAAAAAGGCAAGAGGCTGTCACAATCCAAGTTTGGATTCCACATTTATGTTACGTAGGTATCCACCAGTCTCACTCACAGCTTTAGCACAGGACGAGGAATCCAAATCTCTCACTCAAACCATGCATAGGTCAAAGCATGGATGAAGCAATGGCTTTAGGCATTCCGTTTACCAAGTCAGCACCGGAATGCTGTACTGACTCAGACGGCTTCCTTCCTTTGCAAAGATTCTCCTTGTTTATCTTTTCCTTGAAATCGAAGGCAACAAAAAGTTGTCTCCTCTCGAAGCTTATCTCTTCGTTCTGTAGCGACCTCGTCAGAGGCTGCCGCCCAAAAACAAAGAAATCATGTGTCAAAAATCAAAGGTTCATCGTCGGTGGCATGCATCATCAATTCACCACCTCCACTCTTCCTTCATCACACATATCCTTCGAGAACCAGCAACGAATTGGCCTTCTTCCATCGTTTTAGTGGTAGCACCAGAAACGGTACCGCCGTCAAGCTCGGTCTGCAGGGATGAGCTCGCGTCCTCATGCGCTCGTCATCCCTTTTCCGGCACAAGGCTATGTGATCCCCTTCCTGGCACTCTCGCACTAGTTGGTCGAGCAGGGCTTCCAGATCACGTTCGTCAACACCGAATTCAACCACGAGTTGTGGCTGTCTTGTCCGATAAATGTGGTGATGCCCAAGGAATCCATATGATCTCCATCCCAGATGGATTGGCTCCGGGCGAAGACCGCAACAAGTAGATGGTTTCTCGAGGGTCATGCCGGGATGCCTAGAAGAGCTCGTAACGAAGACCAACGAGTCAGGAGTTGAGAAGATCAAATGGATTATCGCTGACGAGAACATGGCATGGGCCTTAGAGGTGGCTAAGAAGACGGGCATCAGAGCGACTTGTTTCTGGGTTGCCTCTGAGGCCACGCTCGCGACGTTGATGAGTATTCCCGAGTTGATCCGCGCCGGGATTCTCGATGCCGATGGTAAGAGAAAGTTTGCCGAGTGGGTTCCTGATAGCCGTGTCATATCATCTTCCGATGATATATACAGCAGCATCATGATTTGGTCCTTTGTGCTACCGTCGCGGTATCGATGATGCTACGAAAGTTTTTCTGTTTGGTTTTTTCTTCATCTTCAAGCTTACCTTCATGTGCTTTGCTCGTGCGTATGGGTTTCCCAAGAGAAGAACGATGAACATACACACAAACTCTCATAAAGAGTATCACTCGGATGCATCATATCATGCTTCGAACACGTTACTAACTAATCATTCTGCATTTGATGCAGGGCTGCCTCGGAGGCACGATAAGTTCCAGCTGAGCCCTGGCACACCGTCGATTCAAACGACTCAGTTGGCATGGAATCGTGCCGGTGATGCCGAAGGACAGAGAATCATATTCCAGTTCGTGGTTAAGAATAACAAGCTGCTGGAGCTCGCTGAATATGTCATCTGTAACACATTCCATGAGATTGAATCGCCGGTTCTGACCCTCTTCCCCAACCTACTTCCTGTGGGACCTTTACTTTCAGGTCAAACTTTCGGCGAGCGGATGGGGCATTTCTGGCCAGTGGACACGACCTGCGTGGAGTGGCTCGACGAACAGCCGGGCAACTCGGTCGTCTACGTTGTTTTCGGGAGCACGATGGTGTTGGGCCGACGCCATTTCGAAGAACTAGCTCTCTGACTGGAGCTATCCCGCCGGCCGTTCTTGTGGGTGATGAGACCAGACCTGACGAACGAGACGAGCGTGGGTTGGCTAGATGGTTTTCGAGAACGGACCATGGGACGCGATTTGCTGATAACACCGTCAGTTCTTCGTTCCGTCGGTGGCAGTTGATGCCATCGATCGAAGAGGTCTGACACGATAACAATGATTGTTCGTACTACTTTTCGTCAAGACTGGTTAGTACGAACCTGTCCGATAGTTGTCACAAGCGTACCTTGATTTGATCCTATCACGATTATTAGTGCACCGAAGCTAGAAGCTGTCTACCAGGTTTCTTTTTGCTGGGCAGAGTGAAATGGATAATTATGGAAGCTTGAATTAAATATCGAAATCGAATCGAATTAAAATTATAATCCAATCGACAATGAGGTGGAGTGCAGTGACGACCCCCCAGCGGTGCGCACCGGGGACCATCGCCGTCGCTGCGACGAACCTGTGCCCGCCTAACTAACTACTCGAAGCCCAAGAACAACGGCGGCTAGGGCAACCCGCCACTCGAGCACTTCGACCTCCAAGGACTACCACGCCGGCATCGTCCCCACCCGGTGCCGGCGAGCCCACTGCACCAGGAGGTGCGGCATGCGGTTCGAGATCAAGGGAAACCCGTACTGGAGACTCGTGCCGGTGTACGACGTGGGCGGCGACGGCGACGTGACGGCGGTGTCGATCAAGGGATCGGGCACCGAGTGGATCCCGATGTCCAGGAACTGGGAAACGGCACGCGGCTGGTGGGGCAGAGCCTCTCGTTCCGAGCGATGGCAGGACGGTGCAGTCGGCGAACCGGCAGTTCGGGCAAGGCCGCCGGTTCCGAGCGACGAGACTTGGCTCGAGCAGACTGAGGTGATACGAGCGAATGGAAGCTGCTTCTTGCACGTGCCTTCTCCGTGCTCGTGATGCTATTTCGTCGAACGCTCGTCGGACATTTTACGTTGAATGTGGGGTCAAAGGCCCTTTTACAAATCAAGAAGGATTTCAAAAGCCATCGTAGTGGAGCACGTTCGATCGAGAGACGGTGTCGTCAAGTACAAAGTCGCCCCAAGAAACTTGGGACGGTGTCGTTAGGTACAAAGCCACCCTAAGAAACTCAGGACGATACCGTCAGATACAAAGCTGCCCCAAGAAATTTATGACGACGTCATCAAGTACGAAGGCGCCCCGAGAAACTCGAGACGATGCCATCGGGTACAAAGCCGCCCCCGAGAAGCTCGGGACGACATCGTCAAGTACGAGGGCGCCTCGAGAAACTCGGGACGATGCCGTCCCGCAGCATATGATTGATCCTCGTATATAGATATAAGTGTTCATTGCCCGGCCAGAGAGAGGGAGGATACACATTTCAGTCTTATTTTACTCAACACTGACTTAAGTTCCGAAAGGATTTGATCGAAAAACTCCTCCCGACATCGACCTGAGTGCAGGGACCGGCGACACAATAGCAGGTGACGATGTTTGCAACCCATCCCAAACACGTCATTCGTCTCGACCACGAAAGTTCTCGCATGAGCATCTTTGGACATCCAAAGCTGAATAAGCCGTGCTGACTCTTCAACCACAATGTAAAGGTACACAAACATAAAGTATAGATGTGTCGTCGCAAGAAATTTAAGTTTTAAAAAGATATTGATACATTTACATGATTTATTTGAAAGATTAATAGTATGCCCTTTATTTACGTTGGGAACAATTTAAAAGTAAAATTAACATAAAAAGACAGAAGGAATGGACGGTTAGACCACAAAGTTACGGAAAAGCCCAATTAGATGGCGCTGCAGACATCTTCACGAGGGTATATTAGTAATTCAAGTCAACAAGACTACGTCCTTGTAATTTCAAAATTAGCCCTCTGCGGTTCTTCCTTCCACGGGAAGTTGCGGCCCCGTCCTTCGGTCCGCAAATAAAAGCAAGTCGGAGGGCTAAATGTGAATCGGAAAAGCTTCGTCGTCGCCCATTTCTCCGACCCTCCCTATTCAAGTCGGCCCACCTCCAGCGGAGCCCTCGCTCTCCACCCGACCCTCGCTCGTCTCCTGTTCCTTTCGAAACCCCCCTCCTCCATCTCCCCCAAATTGTTAGGGCTTCTCGGGGTTTCCAACCCCAGAAACCCTAATTTCTAACCCCGATTCTGCCCTAAGCCTTCGATCTCCATGCCCTTGATCCCTGCGTCGGCCTGATCCATGGAGTTCAACCAGGACCTGGGATTCGAGCGGTACTGCCGCCTGTCGAACACCACCCACTCGGAGATCGCTCCTTCCTTGTCCCTGCCCTCGCTCCCCGTGTGCTTTGGGTCCTTCGACCAGCAGCTCGGCCTCTCCGACGTGCCCGGAGGGTCCCGCTCCGGCGACCGCCCGGATATTCTCGCGCACGCGGGAACGATCGCGGAGCTGCTTAGGAATTGCGATGTTGACTACTTGTAAGTCTGGCTTTCGAGGTTGTCTTGTATTGTATTCGTTCGAGCGAAGGCATGGTTTTGTGACTGCATCCGTAATGTTGTTTATCGCGTAGAAATCTCAAGGAAAACGCGAGAGTCGTTCCTGATGACTTGGGGGACCGTTCGAGGCTCTATCAAGAAGTCGTCAAGTATAACCCCGATGCCTTTAAGTGTTTCTATCGAGGTAAACTATACTCAATTTGTTGATTGTTGATGAAACACACAAGTGATGCATGCGTATTCCTGTAGTTCTTGGTTTCTTCTTGGGTTGGGCTTTTATTCCTTCTCTTATTTTCTAGCAAGAGCTCGTGTTTTTATTTCGGTCTAGTTTTTATCTATTCTCCGTTTCTCTGCAAGGACTCGTGCTATTAGCTCATGCGTTCTAAAGAACGTAGCGTGTAATAGTTTGTACGTCGGTGGAATTAAAGGAATAATTTGATTCTTCGTAAGAGAGGCAAAGGATTAGGTGTTTGATAAATTAAACCAATGTTTTGATCTTTTTTTGGTAGAATTGGAATAAGGAAACTCTTAAGTTTTCTTTGATGAGAACATGGATTTGATGTTATTTCGAGTTTGTTATTGTCCATTTGGATTGTGGAAAACAAAAATATCATGTTTTTAGTTCTCTGCTTTGATGTGTGCTGTGGCTTATCTTGAGTTTATGTGCAGTAACAACCAGCATTATGTTCCTGATTTTTCAGTATAAGTAGTTGAATAGTTTTCGTATTAATACCATTGACGTCGTTAATGGTGTAACTGATCCATTCTTATGATGCTTTGGACTGGTGATGCGTCCAAATTCAGGATCCCAATTTTTTCTAGTTCGATAGAGTTTGAGATTATTTATATTATTTTAAGGATGTTGAAGTGTTTTTTATTAGGTTATAAGTTTTGGTTTGTGTAGGATGTCTTATTATTGTTTTGGGGTTCATTTTATTTAAAAAGATTGTTTGAACCGGGGAAATGTTAGATGGAGTACTTAACATGTCAGTCTTAGAAGTAGCTGAAATTTTTTAGTTACTTTAAAATAAATCTTTGATTGAAATCAAATTTTGAATCAAAGAAATAGTGTTTGACCATGTATTGTGGTCTTGGCTTCTCCGATGGTTATTTATTCTGGTTTCTGATATTCTTCTTCTGGTCCACATCATGATATCAAATGATTCCAAAACAGCATAAGCCATATGTTTTCATATCGTCTAAAACCATTCTGATTTTAGTTGATCTGACAGCTTTATTGGTTGAAATTAATGGTAATTTTGGCCAAGCCTAGGTGGTTTGGTAGTTTAAAAAAGGTAAGGCAAGAGAGAAGCCGAAAGAAGGGAAAGAGGAGAGAAAGCGTCGGTTAAAGACAAAAAAAGTTCCTATGACCTTAACTTTGAAATAGAGGATACACTATCATTATTGTGTTTGCTATCGGCTGGAATCATTTTCTTTTGTCACCATTGTTACAATGTTCATCATCGACTGCTGGTTAAAAAAGACGAAAGGATATTGGGTGAAGAAATGGTTGGTCAAGAAATTGCTGTGTTGCCGTAGCTTTCACAATTAATCAACACTCTCCTTAAATAAAGTTTTCCTTGTTTCTTAGCACCTGGTGTATGTGGTAATTCCAGAAGCGTGAGGCTAAAATGGGATCTATATCTATTTTCAAAGCTACATGTAGATAAGTCTTGAGCTTAAAAAAAAAAAAAATTATATGTATAATCATTTACTTCATTGATATCTTTCAATGATAGATCAATATTTAATTTTGGATCAATAATTTATATAGTTATTTTTTTAACCTTTTATATTTCCAATCTCATGTCTTTTTAGAAAGTTCAATATTTTATGAAATATCAGGGCAAAATAATTTTTTAGCATATATTTTTTTTTCAAATTTTATTTTGTGTTTCCTAATATTTTATATTTCATCATTTTTTCATAAGTTGTTATTTTTATTTCTTTTTTCTTTGATTTTGATCCCTCCGATCTGATCAAATTGATCCTTTTAATCTGAATCATGTCATCCCCTCGCTGGGTGGTACCGATAGTGTTTTTGGTAACTATAGAATTAAAATTTTTTTTGGTTATTTGTTTAGTTTGCAACCATTAGATTGTGATGAATGCTATATCAGATTCATGCATGTTTGTTGATTACCACACCTCTCCGTTTCCCTTTGTTTTAGGATTTTGGGCTTTAGTTCTTAATGGTTGTAGATATTGAGGTCAGTCAAGCTCCAATTTTTGTGAAGTATTTGGCTACCTTTCCCCCGTTTTTCAGGCATCCAAGAGAAAGTTATTTTTAAATTCCCAGCAATTGGGACAGTCAATCTTTAAATTCCCAGTCAATGAACTACCAATATGAGGGCAATACAAGCTAACCTATTGGCACATGAGGTACTGTAGCTACAGTAGCCATCTACAAGACCCTAATTACAAATTAGACTTAGAACCAAGGTCTTCAATTTCAAATAATACAAGCCGTACCGGGCGGTATGTACCGGACCGTCAGCAGACCGGTACACGGACCGTCCACTACCGGGCGATATATATATATATATACACACACACACATATATTGGCGACTTCGCCCCGCCCGAGGAGAAGTGTTTTTTTTTTACTTTATATATATATATATATATATATATATATATATATATATATATATATATATATATATATATATATATATATATATATACCGTTCGGTATACAGTACAGCACCGTACCGAGCGTATCTCGAAACTCCGGTACGGTACGATATTTCAATCCTTGCTTAGAACTAAAACTGAAACAACTTTTATTGACAACCATGCAAAGTAGACTGACCTTACACATTGTAACCAACATATAAAGTCACATTGGTTAAAGGCAGTGATAGATTGTCTCATGTTGACTCTTAAGGTATCTTATAATCTAATGTGTTGGTGGTGATGTTATTTGGTTTTCATAAATGAAGTGCATGTAAATGTCATCACCATAGGGAGTTCTTTTATATTTGTATATATGCACACCTCTCCAGCTGTATACTGGAACTGTAATAAAATAATTGAAGGAAGAGTGTGTATGTGAAGCTAACTTCATTGTTTTCATCATATCAACACCTACAAAGTTATTGATTACAACTAGGTCCATATTTATTAGGACAACCGTGTTTTATCATATCAAAGCTTATTAGGTTTGCAAGTACATCAGATCCATTTTTGCCTTATTAAACTTTGTCTATCAGGTTTGGCAGTGCAAAAGTAAGGTGCTTTTTTAAGTATTAAAGTTGTTATGTTTTATGTGCTTTAATACCTCCCATGTCATTAACATTATGAAATTTGTCACTAGTCGTAATACATCCCATGTCATTATACTTGGTATATCTCTGTTGTTGTAATGAAATTTTATCTGGTTCACAAAACAAATTCAATCTATGTTGGCTTCTGTAGTCCTTGGCCATATGGATGCTTTATAAAACTTTGATTTTTTAAACTAAGTTGGCACTAGTTTTCTGACGTTTCATGTGTCTGGTTACTCATTTTACTTTGTGTTTTAGTTTCTTGTCATGTGAAAAATTCATGATTTTGTTGTTTTACTTTTTTGTATAATTTGATTTTTACTCGTCATAATTATCTGACAACTTCTTTGTCGGAATATATATATTTTTGGGTGTGATTGTCGTTTTAGTTGGACTTTCTTTCACTTCTTTGCTTATGTAATGTTGTGCTGTTCAAGTTTCTCAGGTCCTCTTCAGGAGCAGAGAAGGTCTAATCAAACGATAGAAAAGAAACCCTTTGGACAAGGTGTTTCCCATGTACAAAGGGATAATGGGGGTGAATGTGATGACCGGTCAGAAAAGAACTTGATCATTGTGAGTTTTATGGTCTTCTCTTAGTTATCGATCCTCTTTTCCTACTGTTTATGTAAGTCCCCAAATGCTTGCAATTGCAGGAACCACCTTCTTTTGCTTCCTCAAGAAAACCGAAAATAAAAAAGAAAGAAAGTGATTCTGTTCCATCATCTGCGGGGCCAGATCTTCTTGACCATCAAGGTTACCTAATCTTTCTCGTGTCTTTACTCTACGCTCTTGTTTCGAGTATTAATATTTTTTTCTTTAATTTGCAGGAATAGTTGGAAGCTTTTGTGAGATGGCTGAAGATTTTTGTGGGAGGGCAGAGATACCTGATGATGCGGAAGGTGCAGAGGTGTCATCTATTCCGCTGACTGACATTAAAACACTTCTAAATCAGATAATGTCTATACGTTCAAAGAAAGTCTTGCAGTTAATTCCACTCAACACTCTTGTGAGACTCATAAATATTTTAGATCGTCAAATACAATGTGCACAAGGCCTGTCGATTGATGGAAATGACAATGTAAGTTTTTTTTTTGGCTATAGAATATAGATGCTGTTATTTTCTATCATTGAAATGTTTCCTTTTAGAAAAGGTAAAATTTGACTTTGGTTTTCCTTTCATTTGTTGGCAGCTGATGTCAATCTGTGCTTACAAGTTCTGTCTTGCTTAATGGTGATTTGCTTCAGATGCATTGAATAAAAATGGTCTTTTTTTTTTTGCTTAGGGTGCATTGAACAAAAATGGTGATTATTCTTTTATATATTTTCCTTTTGTGTTGACAATTTAAATAACTTAACTTTTAATTCTTATATATAGGTGTGTATATGTTTATTGGCATTTAGGCAAGATAGGAGGATATAGTTGAAGTGGATGGTTAAAAAATGTCCATGTACCTAAACAAGACTTTCATGCCTTGATTGTACTAGCAAGTTAGGTCAAGGTGCAAATTGTACATGATTTCTGTAGCCTGTAGGTTCATTTGCACTTTTATGCCTCAAATTGTGTGGCCTTGAGAAGAATCATAAGAGAAGGTTTAGCATATGATGATGTTGAGATGGATGATATTTATTATAATGAAGGATGAAATAAAGAACCTTTACAATTGATCCATGGGAGAGGTAGCACCAAATAGGGAAAATGATAGGGCTGAGAAGTTGAAGGCAGATCAAAGTTCAAACTCATAAAAAAATGATGTTTATGTGCATAGCAAGAAAATGTATGATGTTTTGAAGTTAGGTGTTCAGAAATGGAGAAGAAGACCAAAGAGACATTTTATCAGCTGCTTTGTGTTGGCCCTTGTACTGTTTGAGGTCTTTGGCTTTTCTGGAGCATAAAGATCGGTAACATTTGTTTGACTGCATACTAACAAATTTGGATATCTTTGACTGCATCGTAACAAATTTGGATATCTCTTGAGGAGCTGAGTTGGGTTTGCTTGTTGTGGTTGATTCTTAAGTAGGACAAAGTTATGTTATGAGGACTGGTCATTTGCAGCATTTTCTTCTTCCAAGGTGAACAGTAAAGGAATTGCTTTGATGAACTTGTGTTGAAAAATAATTAGTCTGAAAACTAGTTGACTGACTAAAGTAATGAAGCAAAGGTCCATACAGTTTGTCCTTGTGGTGAATCATGAAAAATTGCAATTTATTAAATTGGAATTGTAGGGGGATAAACAACCATCACATATCATCGTCCCACTATGTCGAGGATGATTGTGTCAATAACATTATGCATTTATATTAAGGTAAAATAACGATTGCAATGATTCATAAGGGTTATACATGCCTGAATAATTTTTAGTGCACACGTTAGCATTTGTTATTTGTTGAACAAATATGCATTAATTGCCTTAAAAAGTTAAAAATATGATGTGCGAGGTGGAAGTAAAATTTCCTTCTTATTAGCAACATGAGAAATTTAGTTTTGATTTTATAATATAAATATTCCTGAATATTGAGTGGCCAATCTTATATGGGTTTATCTCAAAATTCAAGTCGGGTAGAAGGCCTCTTCAGTAAAATTTGTTTGATAGAATCACGGTTATGTTTCGTGTAGTCATTGAGTTATTTGGAATTGTTAGATTTGAATTGGTTATAATATTAATTGGCTTGGCGATCAACTGAATCTTGTGGTGTTAATAGTTGAGTTGAATGCATGAATTGGGATTGGTATAGCTCGATCAGATTGGATCTTGAGTTTTTGTTTATTATTTCTTCTGAATGATCAGAAATTAGCCGTAATCTTATGAAAATTGGTGAAGAATGATGAAATCAGTTGGAAATAAGTCATGACTGCTGGATCAACCTAAATTGGCTGGAATCAACAGGATTGGGAGATAAACCATTCAGTAACTGATCAGACCATTTAGATTTCGTGGAAATTAGCCGGGACAGGTTTGACCGTTTACGTTCAGGATAGGGACCAGCTGAGCCAGCTTTAAAACTTAGAGGTTTCAGGCTCAGATTTGGCCAATCCTGATGTGGATTGGTTGATCCCATGAACCATTTTTCAAGTCAACATGAAGTAGCTGGGTGAAGCTTGAGATTGGGATTTTCCATGCTCATATTCGTTAAGCAATTTGATGGAATGACTTTGAATAAACGTGAGTCGTTCACATCATTGTGCAAATGGGTGTATATATACACATACAAAATGATCTCAATTTTTTAAACATTTAGATGGTTCTCATAATTCTCAGTATTGGAAGGTGGTTTCTTATTATTATTTTTTCTACTGGATGGAATCCATGGAAATTGAGGATCACTCTGAGGAAGCATTATATTTTTATTGCAACTGAGTGGTTTTGTAGCATAATAGGTTAATGGTCATGACATTTTTGTGGCTAAGGCAAGCAATGAGTCACTAAATGAGTCAGCCCATATCTGCCTGGTAGGTTTATCTATCTTAGACTGCTGCTAGAAGCTTGGAACGGGACTGTATTCATCATTCACCAGCAGGCCAATGTTTTGTAAAATAGAATGGTCTTGTTTTATGTGTAGATTGTGTTACATGGATCCGGTTTGATTGGATTAGTGTTGATTATGCATTGTACTTATGGGATGAAACAAGCTCTCTGAGGTCTGGTTAAGCCTCGTTGTCTTAGGATTTTAGCCCAGGAGATGTCAGTTTGCTTGATTTGGAACTGAACTTTAGGCTGGATGACATGGATCTGGACTGATTGGTCGGACAGGTATAGGTTGCATTACCATAGGTGCAACCCTAATCTGTATGTCGTATCAAAATATACATCAGTATTCCTTACCTGCTGGTTTCTTAAAATGTTTCTTCCATTGTCAATTACATGAAAAGCTGCAATGTAGAAGTGTTAATCTTTGACAGCTCCTCTTACTTGCCTTCTTACCTTTTCAAGTTCTTATATGATCCTTTGAAGAAAGGTACTTACTGCATGTACCTTTAGCATGCTTTATTTATGCATGTGCACAATTTTCAGGCTGATGCCGATGCTGCAAACTTGGTCCTGTGTGCTTTGGAGTCTACTCATGCATCACTGGGAATTATGGCCCATCAAGATATGCCAAAGCAGCTATATAGAGAAGAAGTATGTGCAAAGTATTTATAGTCTTTTACATTAATGTCTTAACAGTAATATGACAAGTTACTTCCCTTTACACCCTGCTACCTGTTCACGTTGGATGGATTTTTTAGTTATCATGTTAACTATTTTTGATAATTTCATGACTCTGTTTCACATTTAACTCAGGTCATTGAAAGAATTCTTGATTTCTCAAGACATCAGATCATGGAAATCATCGCAGCATGTAATCCATTGCACAGTCTTCCCAAACCAAGTGAAAATGCTCCTTTTGATGGTAATATTTTAGGAACTGATTTTTATTTTTTATTTTTGGGGACATCTGATAGCTGATGCATGTTCAATGAGCAACTCAGTCAATTTCAATCAGGTCTCCAATATGTAGCTCTGGCTTTTGATCTTGTGTTAACAGTGTGAACCTGATGAGGTCCTTTCTGCTTTTTGCTACAAGGATCTAGCTGTTTGCACCATGTTAACTGGTGATTTTGCCTGTGTGAGGCTTTGTTGGATGTTTTTGAACTTTTCATTGTAGAGTGAAAGTAAAGAATTGAATCATGCTGATATGCTGTGCATTTTGATACACATCCAGTAAGCTTGAAGAGCTTTCTGTTTTACCTTG
Organism: Musa acuminata AAA Group; assembly: GCF_036884655.1. NCBI lineage: Eukaryota > Viridiplantae > Streptophyta > Magnoliopsida > Zingiberales > Musaceae > Musa > Musa acuminata. The sequence continues at coordinate 830,525 of NC_088331.1, forward strand.
TAATGGGTCTATTGTTTGATTTTCTGTATTTATCCAGGTGATGAGGAAGATGATGATGATGTAGATAATACCAATAGTTCATTAGCCAAAAGAAGGCGCTATAATAGGAATGTGAATCTGAGGAAGTCTTCCGGAAGCAAGTATTATCTCTAATACTTGGTTATTTGTGACTGTATTTCCACTTATTTGCATATTTAAGATACTTGTTTTATTGTTGTGTTTCTTGTTTACACCAGAATTTCAGCACCAGTGTATGGTGTGGTTCAGAAACTTTGCTCAATTCTAGGCTTTCTCAAGGATCTATTGTCTGTGGAGCGACTCTCAGATAGTTGCATTCTACAGTTGGTTAAGACCAGTTTTTCAACTTTCTTGGCAGATAACATTCAGCTCTTGCAATTAAAGTCTATAAATTTAATATGTGGGGTAATGCTATCTATGTTACTTAAATTGGTTCTCAATAATATATGCTCTTGTTTGTTTATTATGCTTGTTTGTTCATTCAGGTGTATTCTTCATACACACAGCACCGGAGTTTCTTGATAGATGAAACGCTGCAGCTTCTTCGGAAGTTACAATTCAACAAACGGGCTATTAGAGCTTATCATCTCCCCGATGAGGAACAAAAACAGATTCAGATGATAACAGCTTTGTTGATTCAATTGGTGCAATTCAGTAGCAATCTTCCTGAAAGTTTGAAGACAGCAGCAAACTGGAATGCAGTTTTAGATATATCATCTGATTCAAGTAGCCCAGCTAAATCTTATGAAGCTGCAACTCAAACCTGTTGTCTTTTCTGGACCAGTGTTCTTCAGCGTTTGACCACTGCAAAATCTCAAGATGTATCAGAGTCGAAGATGATCTTAGAGAATATTATCATGGATCTGCTGACGACTTTGAATTTACCTGAATATCCTGCTTCTGCTCCAATATTGGAGGTGATGGATCTCCACCAGAACTTGAGTATTGTGCATTATAATTTTAATTAAATAGTCTGGTCTATGCAGGTTCTCTGTGTCTTGCTGCTTCAAAATGCTGGATTGAAATCTAAAGATATCTCAGCACGTTGCATGGCTGTTGACCTTCTAGGAATGATTGCAGCAAGGCTGAAACGTGATGCTGTGACTTGCAGCAGGGATAGGTTCTGGATCCTACAAGAGCTGGTCGATGCAAATGATGATATTTCCGTTGGCACGAAAGATGCATGCTCTGTTTGTCTTAAAAGAAGAGGTGCAAACATCATCTGTCATCTCTGCAAGAGATGCTTTCATCCTGATTGCTTGGGAATTTCGGGACAAGAAATGTTGCTTCGGGACTGGTCTTGTCATATATGTCTATGCAAGAAGCAGCTAATTACTCTGCATTCATACTGCAATATGCAGAGCAAGGATAATGCTAAGATAAGCTTAGTTTCTGCTAGCACCACTTCTGGAGATTCTGACTGTGTCACGAAATTGGAAGTTGTTCAACAAATTCTTTTGAACCATCTGCAACAAAATGGTTCCGAAGATGATGTGAATTTGTTTACTCGCTGGTGTGAAAACTTAATACTTTTTCCTTCTAGAATTGTTACAATCACATTATTTAAATGCTAAACCATTTGCAGGTTTTATCTTTGCTTGTGGTACAAGGACGACTCTCAATCTCAAGAAAGGGTTATTTATTATCTTGCTAGACTAAAGTCAAAGGCCATTTTGCGGGACTCTGGTAGTTCTTTATTGTTGTCAAGAGATGGGGCTAAGAAGATATGCTTGGCACTTGGGCAAAATAATTCTTTCTCTAGGGGATTTGACAAAATTCTTTCACTGCTCTTGGTAAATAGCTTTTTATTGCATTCCATTTTATTCTTGGATGTTGTCTATGTTAAGGATTACAGCAAACCCATTGCTCTCAGGCAAGCTTGAGGGAGAACTCTCCAGTTTTGCGAGCCAAGGCATTAAGAGCAGTGAGCATTTTTTCTACAGAGCAAATAAATATGTATCTAATTTCTTTCTATTACAGTGGTGATGCTTCTATTACACTGATGCTTCTATTACACTGTTTTAGGTCAGTGCCATAGTTGAAGCTGATCCTGAGGTTTTATGTGATAAACGTGTCCAATGTGCTGTTGAAGGAAGGTTTTGTGACTCTGCGATCTCAGTTCGGGAAGCTGCTCTTGAACTTGTTGGCAGACATATTGCTTCTCATCCTGGAGTTGGTTTGAAGGTGATTAAATCAAACATGCACTTTCAGATTCTTGAATGGTTATTTGTCTAATTGGAAGTTTATTTTGTGCTTTACAGTATTTTGAAAAAGTTGCTGAACGGATAAAGGATACCGGAGTCAGTGTGCGCAAACGTTCCATTAGAATTATCCGCGACTTGTGTATTTCTGAATCAAACTTCTCTGAAGCAACTCGTGCTTTTATTGAGATCATTTCTCGTGTTACCGATGAGGAATCAAGCGTACAGGTGATATGAGTATTGTTCTGAATTGGTTCTTTTAACCTTTTAATAGTAGTTTGTGTGTGTTTATATATATATATATATATATATATATATATATATACACACACACACACACACACACACACACACACACATACATACATAGTTAATGTGGTTGATTTTTCCTGGTCTTTACGAGACTAAGCATCATGTCTTTTGTAGGATTCCATGTTTTCTAAGCTTGATTAACTTAATAGGTTTACTATGGGTTATTAACAGGATTTAGTATGCAAAACATTCTTTGAACTTTGGTTCGAGGAACCAACTGGAAGTCAGAAGCACTTGATAGCTGATGGTAGCTCTGTACCTATGGAAGTAGCAAAGAAGACTGAGCAGATTGTTGATATGCTGAGAAATATGCCTAACAGTCATCATCTTGTTACAGTTATAAAGCGTAATTTAACACTTGATTTTCTTCCCCAATCGGCTAAAGCTACTGGGATAAATGCAGCTTCTTTGGCATCTGTGCGTAAACGCTGTGAATTGATTTGCAAACGTTTATTAGAAAGAATATTGCAGGTGCATTTTTTTGACCTTATTATCATGCAGTGTCTTTGTGTATTGAACTATTTAGTCATCCGGTTTTTAATATGCAACATATCAAAAACATGTAGGTAGAGGAGGAGACTAGTGATAAAGAGGAAGTTTGTGCACTCCCATATGTTCTTGCTTTGCATTCATTTTGCGTTGTGGATCCAACACTTTGTGCTCCATCCACCGATCAATCACAATTTGTTATAACTCTTCAGCCATACCTTAAGAATCAGGTATTATGTTTTGTTTTTGGCAATTTCATGCATACATTTAGATTTTCTTCTTGTGTTTTCCACGTTGATGCTCGACGGTTTATGGATAATATCTTGAGCATCGCCAAAGTTGAGATACAAGAATGTTTCTTTAGAAGTTTTGTATATTTATTTAGATTTTCTTGTTACATCTTCCACATTAATATTTTAATGTGCATTTCTAATTCTTCATTTCTTTGTACTCCATTTAGGCCCTTTTTATGGTATTTTTTGTTATTAACTCTTGTATAGTTTATATGAATCGTACTGATTATATCCAGTTTTGCTTTGTTTCTTCTCTTTGATTATGTTCTACAGTGTTAGCTTGTTTATTTGCGGTAGAACAGATGCAAACTGATGTATTGTTTTTTGCGTCTGTTAACTCCTAAGGCAAAATATGTATCCGGCATTACATCATCCCTTATAGGAATAATTGCTTTTTTTTTAGCTATATTGCAAGGAGAAGCACAAGCATTGTTCATGAAGTGACAACAAAGCTATCCTTGTGGTTCTTTTATTTTTTCATGGCACTGCATCTAATCTATTTATCTTGTGGAATGTGGGACTCGAATAAGTTACTTCCTACTTTTACCTCTTGAACCAGTTTTGCATAACGAGCATTCTAAATGAATTTTGAGGTCTAAAGCATCTAAATATAATATTTGTTAAGTTTGTTTTTTTATTGAATTTTATGTTTACTTTTTAACTATTACTGAGGCAGGAACTAAGAGTGTTGAAATGCTTGAGTTCATGATGTTCCAGCATGGGAAATGTTCTTGCCGACTGAGCAGCCTGTTAAGGACCTAGGTCTTACCATGAAAGAATATCATTGGATATATTTTTTGTTGAGCATGTAAGAATCATTGTCATCGTGTTTGGTGAATTTCTTAACAATCAAACTTGTTCCAGGTTATTTCTTTTAACTACTTAACACTGTGCTGCCAAATGATGTTCGTTATTGCCCTTGGCATCTATGATTGTCAATACTCAGCACCATGGTTTAAGGTTACTGGCCCCATATTGGTCCATGACCAGGTACATGCCAATGTACCCACACATGGTGCACTGGCACATGCTGTGGCATGTGATTTTAAGGGTCTCAATCTTTCTAAACCCTGAAAGACCCCTACTTTATGGTTGTTTCCTACCTTTTAAAACATAATGTTGAGAAGATTTGTATATTGCATTGAAATATGTAGTGGCAAAGGAACACGAGGTATCTAAAGAATACGTCGCACCACACAAATAAGTTCAAAGTCATTTAAGCAATGAAGCAGAATAAAATAATTGTATTATAAGATTATTTAATTGTTCCTACTTCCTACGACCAAAATGATCATCATGATTCATGACAGGGTGGGTCAAGGTCCTCAATCTGTTGATATTGTATATCATTATGGTACATCTGCAGGACCTAAGCATGAAACTGCTCCCATGGCATTTGGTAGGCATATGATATTGGTAAACAGTGTCATTGATGTTGTTGCCTCATCACCATGAGCCACTCGTGTGATGGGACGCTCAGGCAATCAGTCCCACACAAGTTTAATGATGTAGTGTGCTTGAGCTGCAGCTCTCGTCACTGCATTGTTGTTGTGTATTGTAAGATGCATCCAACTCCGAAAAGAATGACTGTTCGTCATAAGATCTAGAAACTGCAAAATCTTCCATACAGATTGAACCTATATTAACTAAAGGTGAAGTGTAGATCCACATAGACCTAGCCTAGCCTAAAACTGCTTGATCCTTGTGGATCTAGCCTAGATCCATATGGTTTGGGGCTTGATCTTTGTGGGTCAAGTTCTAATTTAAGTGTAAAACCAAGATGAATCTTTGAAATCTCTTTAATCATGGCCAATTAAACCTAAACTCAAGTCATTAAGCTAAGAAATCAGGTTCAAATTTACCTAATTTAGAAGAAATAGTTTATCAGATCCTTGATTTAAGCATCTTCTCCTTGAGAATTTGGTCTTCTCCTTCCAGTAATGTTTGAATTTGGAAAAAAATTGCGTGAGAGGGAAGGGAAAAAGAGAGTGAGGATGTTGATATGGGGAAAGGGAAGCAAAAGACACAGAAAAGTACTTTTTTGCAACTCAAAAGAGACCACAGTGGGTCTGTAGCGGGTTGTAATCCCGATTCATATGGCTTGGCAATTAGTCTTGTTTCGCCATTGGACCACATGGAGTAGGTGGGTCCATGTGCATGCCAGCTGTTGGACCTGTTTGTACTGCTCGGCATGTCCTGGTCAGCTCAAAATGTAAAACCACAGCCAGCACCACTTATGGAGGTACTAAAGGCAGAGTTTGGGACTGAGATTTAATATATTAGATATTTTTTTAAATTATCAGTCTTGTCAAAATTTAAATCGGGACATTGCATAGAAATGATGACCAGGGGAAAGAGAATTTTCTGATCATAAAACATGAACAACTGTGTAATGACATATGAAATTTTGTGATAAGTTTATGCCTGTTGCGGTTGTTTTTTCATACATTTTAACAATAACTGGGCTAAAGAATGGATGTTTATAAAGCAGCTTTCTTATTCTGTTTCTGTTAAATATGCAGGAAGTCCGTAATTACTGGAATATCCTTTTTACAAGTCTTGGTATTAGGCTTTTAGTATGCATCAATTGTCATGTATCCTATAAACATAACCTTGTTTGGTTTGGTTTTGCCATCACTTCAGTATATAGTCATTTACTTCATTCCAAATTTTGAATTCATGTATCTTTTTTTTTTTTTTCGTATAAAGGTTTGTTCTTGCAAATGGTAGTATTATCTTAATTATTTTTTGGTTGATTCCTCAACCTGCATTGTTTAGGTTGACAACAAATCAGTTGCTCAGCTGCTCGAAAGCATAATATATGTAGTCAATGCTGTTCTGCCATTGCTTCGGAAGCCACCACAGAGTGTTATTGAGGAACTTGAACAGGACCTTAAGCACATGATTGTTCGCCATTCTTTCCTGACAGTCGTTCATGCTTGTATCAAGTAGGTTATGTTTCATTGCGCATTTGATTATACCATTTGTCGTTTATATTTCATAACATGGTTATTTTCCTAAATGCTCAGTATAGAGGTGTATATCTTTTTTTATGCATAAAGGGAATTGAGGCTTGAATCTTATTACCTCATGGTTTTTATTTATTGCTTTACATGTTCACATGATAGAACTTGCGAAAAATTAGATTTACCTGAATATGTGGCATACTGTTTTTTTGCTGTACTGTTTGATTTTTTTTCTTGATTCTACTTGTAAATTATCATTACCATTCTGTGTTATCATCTAATTGTTATCTAGGTCATGCATGTGTGCATCTTTGACTATCTGTGTTTTCGTTTACCAGTGAGTTCATCTGAAATTTGCTTTCTAGCAATCCTGGAATCTGACAACGAAGTTTAATGAAAGATATTTTTCATGCACATGTGCATCTTTGACTTTCCGTGTTTTCTAATACCAGGAAGCCCATTTTAATATGCATCTCAATGATACTCATAAAAAAGGAAATTTGTTTGTCGTTATCATGGAATTTGACAACTAAGTTTAATGTTGAAAGATATTTTCCCAGATGATGAGTACGGTAGCTCACTTGGTGATTGCTGTTTCCTCGCAGTTCTGCTTCACATTATCACAAACTTCGTGCCTTTCTTGTTATTAATCAACTATCTGCTTTTCTTTTTGTCTCTAAGACTTCTTCTAGTTAATTAAACATATGATCAAAAGATGAAACAGCCTCAATTTCCTTTTATCGCTTGTTACCCAAGTTTTTAGTTATAATAATGTAGTTGGGTGGTTGTTTTCTATTGGATAGCTTAATTTTGTATGCTTCTTCAAGTAGGTACTAGAATAATCTTTCAAAAATATAACTGCTACAAAGTGTAATTCTTCATGCAACTGGGAACTTTACAAACATATCTGCAATTCCTAAAAGTTACAGTCTTCCCATGCAGCTATTGCTTATCTGTGTAACATATTTACAGACTCGAATTAAGACCATACTAGGTTATATTTGACCCTGTTTGAAATATTGCAAAAATCTTGTAGTACTAACTATTGTAACTCGAACAAAATTTAAACTTGATCCAGACCTGCTCCAATCAATGCCACATAACTCATTTCCACATTATGTGTCATCGAGATTCGAGATGCATATTAAAATGAAATGTGCCAATGACCTCTAACAAATCCTCTCAAGCATGATTTGGGTTTCTATCAAATTATCAATTTTCAAGTGTCAAATTTGATTTTGGGCTTCACTGATTAGTTTTTTGCAGTGATTTAAAAAGCACTAGGCGCCAAAAGGTGCCACGGTCCAAAAACACCCGAGGCGCTCGCCCGAGCAAAGTGAGACGCTAAAAATTAATAATATTAAAATCAAAATAATAGTGTTATACTGTATACAGTTAACAGTATACTTACTGTATATTGTTAACAGTATTCTTTCGATTTCGAAAGAGGAGAAGCGAAAGAGAAGAGAAAAGTGTAAGGGAAGACCGAGGGTGTTGAGAAAAGCGGGAGCGGCAACGGCGAGTGGCGACAGTGGCAGCGGTAGCAGCGGGAGCAGCGACAGAGGCAGCGACAACAGCGGCCGTGGCTGCCGGAGCGGGAGCGACGAGCGGCGACATTGGCAGCGACAGCGAGAGCGGCTACAGTGGCAGCGAGCAACGGGAGCGGCGACAGTGGCCGCGGCAGCGAGCAGCGTGAACGACGAGTGGGGTTATGGTTGGGGAAGTCGCGTTGATATCGGTGCTATAGTTGGTTCGATTGAACCAAATAAAGTACCGGAGACCGAACCAGACCTAAACCGCTGGTTTGGTCGTCTGGTTTAACCTAGGCGCTCGCCTGAAGCGCCCGACGCCTGGACCTTGCCTCGCCTGGAAATGAAGCGAGGCGCTTGGGCCTTGCCTTGCCTCGCTCGAGCACCTAGGCGAGCGCCCGAGCGCCTTTTTAAATCACTGGTTTTTTTATGCTAAAATTTGTTGAAATTCTTGAAGATGGAAAGTGACTATTAAATCTTCTAAGACTGGGTCCAGTTTGGATGTTACAGTTCTCAATCTATTAAATAGTTTCTTGATCTTCATATATCTTCAATCCGACGCATTCCAAACTGGTTCCCTCATGTTTCTGGTGTCTTGTTTCTTAATCAAGTTAATTCGACTAGTACTTGCTCTTTTGCTCGGTGGATTCACTTTCATACTAGTTTATTCATTGGTGCTCAGTGTCCAGTGGCTGCAACACAGATTATCTAATATGAAATGTGCTATTACAGTTGGAGCTTTGTTAAGGTTACATTGGTTGGAGCCTCATACATGTGACCACCTTTTTGTTAATTGAAATGCAGCATGTGCAGACGTAGGTCGGCCTAGATCAGTTCAGTTTATGTTCAATTGGATTGATCTGATGGTAGATGGAGTGTTATTTGCAGGCTTTTTGTACCGATAGTGTTGTACTGTAGAACATTAAAAATTTAAAATTAAAGCAGTAAGGAGCATCTATTTTGCTAACCAACAGCTTTTTCTTCTGTGATACTTTGAACAGCCCCTAACACCATCGAGCTAGGGATTTTAGATGCTGTATGACTAATATTTGTTTTATACCACATCATTGTTTTTTTGTTATTGACAGAAGTTTGTCGCAATATATTGCATGCTTCAGTAGTAATGATCCTAGGATTTCTGTTTCCTCTTCTTTATTTTGCTTACCTGCATCATTTAGCTGTGATAAAAATGTTGATTTTGATTGTTCCTTTTCCCCCTCTAGGTGCCTTTGTTCGCTTAGTAAAATTGCTGGCAAAGGTTCAAGTATTGTCGAATATTTGATTCACATTTTCTTCAAGCATTTGCAAGGTTCAGGTTCTGATAATATGCAGGTAACCATCTTTGCATTGGTTGCAAAACTAAATATTTAATTTTTTTTACTATGCCTTAGATTATAAATTATTCTATTTTCTTGGTTTCTTATCCTTGTCATGTCTTCTGTTGCAATGTTGGAATATTGAGAACTTCTGTCGTGAAAATTCTCTTTATAATTGTTTGAACTTGTGATTAAACAAAAAGCTGAATTAGTTAACACAATTGAGACTTTACCACTACTATTTCAAATTTTCAGCAGAGTTTACTTTTTTACTTCGACACAATTGGAACGGCATGTGTATTCTGCTTATCTTAGGTTTGTTGGTATTAGTTGAGGAACATCTTTATTTGATATTTTTATGATGTTTTGCAAATGTAATGTTTATAAAATAGAACATGATAAAGGCAGATTGTTGAAAGATTAATGGTTCTTGTATTTAACTAAACTTTCTATTTTTCACTTATGTTCTAATGGAAACCTTGTTGGTCTTAGAATTAGAAAACTGTATCAGGTAGATTATGAGAGCCTCAAAAAAGATGAATTGGAAATTTTCTATCATATTTTTTGCTTATTTGCTGAGTTTTTTTAATGCACGGAACCAGAAATGTGTGATTAGAAAGCTACTTCTTTTAAAGAAATAATGAATCGACTATTTGAGATGTTTACCTATGAAACATATTTTAAGAATTGACCATAAAATATTGCTTATATTATTTTTGTTCACATTAATTTTTTTTAAACATTTGTTGTGGCCAACAAATCAATGGGGAGATGTTTAAGAAATATTATTGTTATCAAAAGATGACTATGGATTGTTTTCTTCTTTAAGCATTTCGTTCTTCTAGTAGAGAACTTGAATCCATTGATATACCTATCTGATGGTGTTTGAACTTGTGTACGATATCCAGCTTTTGGGTCGTTCACTTTTCTGCCTTGGGCTTCTTCTAAGGTATGGGGGAGAGCTAATAGTTAAGACTGATAGTCAACATGTTCATATTGACAAGAGTCTCTCATTACTGAAAAGATATCTTGTCATGGAGGACTTTGGCTTAAAGGTTCGAGCTTTACAGGCAAGTGAAAATTATCAAAGAATTTGGTGTATTGAAAGTTTTTCTTTGGAACTTGGATCTTGAATTCATATGCTAATGCTCTGCAGGCATTAGGCTATATATTGATTTCTAGTCCTGAGTATATGTTGGAAAAAGACATTGGGAAAATATTAGAGGCCTCACTGGCCTCTAGTGCTGATTTCAGGCTTAAGGTACATCATTTTTTGTTATGCACATTCTTTGTTCTTTCCCTTTATTTGAATGGGATGTTTTTTTTTTTCACACCAGACGCAAGCATTGCAAAACCTGTATGAATATCTTCTTGATGCGGAAACCAAAATGGGTACAGATTGTGGCAGTAAGAATGCAACTTCACATACTGAAGGTGCTGGAAACAAAGTGCCTGTAGCTGCAGGTGCAGGTGATACTAATATTTGTGGAGGAATTGTTCAGCTTTATTGGAACAGTATTCTTGAAAGATGCTTGGATGGCAATGACCAAATTCGTCAAACTTCTCTCAAGGTATTAACTCTCTGAATTTCTCATCTTTTTTCATAGCAAAGTTACTTTTTAGTTTTATGAAAATCTTTCTTTCTATTTCTCAGCTTTATTAAAATGTATGCTGTTATTGTTTTTGCTTGTGTTGATTTCTTTTTCACATTTGTTTCAGATTGTGGAAATTGTACTACGTCAAGGACTAGTCCATCCTATTACGTGTGTTCCATACCTCATAGCTCTTGAAATTGATCCACTGGATGTGAATTCAAAATTGGCCCATCACTTGTTGATGAACATGAATGAGAAGTATGATCATGTAACTCAATAGACTTATCAAGTTTACTAGTCAAATTGGAATGACATTGTGTTTGTTTAGTAACATGATTGTTTTTGCAGGTATCCTGCTTTTTTTGAAAGCCGTTTGGGTGATGGCCTTCAGATGTCATTTAAATTTGTTCAGTGCATAGCCAGTAATCATAATTTGGTCTCAGGACTTCAAAAAGGTAAATCTGATGGTACTCCGATAGCATATGTCCGGCCAGGTATATCTCGTATATACAGGCTTATTCGAGGAAATCGTATTGCAAGGAACAAGTTCATTCACTCAATAGTGAGGAAATTTGAGTCTGGTGGTGGGAATTATTTACCGATTGGCTTTCTTGTGTAAGTTACAAAGTTGTTATTTGGCTTGAAGAACTTAGTTGGTGTTGATTCTAATTGTCATTTCCATTTCGCAGATATTGCACAGAGATTCTTGCATCTCTCCCTTTCACATGTCCTGATGAACCCCTTTACTTGATATATGATATCAATCGAATAATACAAGTTAGGGCAGGCGCACTCGAGGCAAACATGAAAACCTGGAGTTCTGTTTCGCAACACCGGGATTCATTGGAGATGCCCAGTGAAATTGACAAAGTTAATGCCAATTCTGGTTGGCCTAATATATCTGAGCATGATTTCACAGAGATTGCAGACAAGATGTCAGACAGCTCACATGGCATTTCAACAGAAGACCTGCAGAAGTTTCAGGTTGTTATATGTTTAAATGTAATACCATGGATCATTTGCAATTTAAACTGTCGAATAATGCATTGTTGCTGTTCTGCATTACAACAAGCCTTAAGTTCCCTACAACTTGTGCTTGGACATGGATCTTTTACTGCCATTTCAGTCAAATGAGGAGCTACCTATTCTCTTTTTGTTGTTTTTAATAAAGTTGTTTGAGAGATCTCCCTCTACCTTTTGTCTTCTGGTAACAAAACATCCATCATAACTTAGGACACTAACTTTTCGTGTATGTTGACTCCTAACGGCATAACATTGTGATTCATAATTTCATATATTATTGATATTTTCATTATCGTATACTTATTTCTTGTCATTGTTGTTATTGTTGCCCCTTCATATCAACCTTCCTTGTGTTTAACAGGGTAAAATGTAAAGATCATTTCTAGTTGCCCCATTATCATGCTATCTCATAATATCAGTTTTGTCAATTGCAACAAATAATGTAGCCTTTGACCTTGCATATATTCTGATAAAAAGATCGTGGCCTGTGGAACTTACTCATACATTAGAGTTTAAAAATATAGGACAATTGCATTATCTTGTCTTAATTATACTGTTAGTGATGTTGGAAATTTGATATGAACTCTTATGTTTTTTTGTGGCATTTGATTTATTTGCACAATCTTGTTTGTTGATGGGGGCATTTGGCATTATTAGCATGTCATCTTGCTCTTCTCTTCCTAGTAACTTTTTTAATGATTGGAAATTGTTTTGCTACTCAGGCTGATTGTCATGAGGCAATTGCTCTGCAACTCCTATTGAAGCTGAAAAGGCACTTGAAAATTGTGTATGGTCTAAATGATGCCAGGTGTCAGGTTAGTTTTTTCATAATGAAGTTTTTCAGTTCTCTACCCTTCAACAACAGAGCATGCGGATTACTGTTCCAGAGATTTTGATATTTTGAATTCTTTCTATTAGGCGTTTTCTTTAAAGGAGCTTCCAAAGCCTGGAGAGACGATTTCTAAGCAAAACATTCCTTTCAACATTAGTGACACTCCAATCAGTTTGCCTACATCCTATCAAGCCATGGTTGAAAAGTATCAGGTACCTGACTTAGGCATACTTGAGAAGTAATCTTGATAGATTCTGGAGTGGAACTATCCGATATTTTTTTGCTTGCACATTTTCCTCATTTTGACTGACTTTTAAGTATGTTAGCATTCTTATCTTCTGTAGTTTCCAACAGCTGATTTTATTGGTTACATATTTGTTGCCACCTCAAGTGTTGACTTTTGGTTTGGGTGCATCTCCTTTTGTTGATTTGGAACCCTAAGAAGATGGAAATCTTATGGAGAAAATTTTCCCTTTTAGAATGCTTTTGGTGGATCTAAATATTTCAGAACAGCCCCTTTATTTCCTAATGATTATCATGTTTATCCATCTGAAGGTTTGTGAAGTCAACTTGTATATACTACTACTATCTGTCATGTTCCTTTCACTTCAGAAACCTGTGCAAGGACTGCCATCTTTTTTTGCAGCACCAGTATCGGTCCACTCTAGATTCTCTAACCATATTTTTGTCAAGTAGTTGATTCCTTCTGATAGCAACGGATTCATTTACTTCTCAGTCTTGCTTCCATTTTTTAATTATTTTTTCGTCTGGTGATGTGGGTGTGAGTGGTTTGTTGTTTGGAGTTCCAGTACCACGTTGTTGACGGTGTTTTCTCCTTGAGGACAACATATTCATAAATATTTTGGATTTGTACTGCTTCTCTTTGAATTTTCAACTGTAATTAAGATTCATTATATTTACAAACATGGATCTTTTCAACTTCTGTTACAAGAATTGAACATAAGATGATACTTGAGGTCATGAATGCCAATTTTTATTATTGAGGGCTCCGTAATGGCTTCAGCCATTGCAACCTTAACTTTGTTGTTGAATTGCAGGAGTTCAAGGTATCGTTGAGAGACGATGCAATAGACTATTCTACATATACAGCTAGTGTCAAGAGGAAACGCCCTACTCCAAGAAGTTCGAGAGGCGGAAAAGCTGCCCAACGAAAAGGTGAGGAAGACGATGACGATGTGGATGATGAAGACTGGACAGGTGGGCCACGCGTGCTTGATTTCAGTGGCCAAAGGAGTAATGGTATGCGGATGACCAGGCAACGGTTGCAAGTGTAACAGATGTGTAGCTTTTCTGTACATTACAGGAACATCGCAGTAGGGTTGGCAGTATTGGTACATAGAAGTAACAAAAAGTGGGCAAGGCTTTGGTTGTAGTTAGTTAGGTGGCCTCATTTAACTGGAGCGGCTGATGTGTCCCGTCCCCAAGCCCCTTTGGTATTTTCTCGTTGGGCTGCTGTTCTAAGGACCGTCAAGAATGTGCTCCAGCTTCAAAGTAATGAAAAATCCATTTTTGACCATGCTGTGGATATATATATATATATATATATATGGTTTGGAAGTGTCTTTTAAACCTCCGTCGCTCAAGTTTCCTGTTTCGGTCTGGTTCTCTGTTGTCCGTTGATTAGTTTTTTCCTATTTATTTCTAACAGGTGTCAAGTGCGCCGCTGCCGAGTCGTGTGACGCTCCTTGTCGAAGCTCAAGTTTCTATCTTTGATGGAGTGTCTGCAGTTGAATACATCAACACAATGTGCCTTAAATGTCGGGACGTAGCACTTCATTATTTTTTGGGAGGAGGGAGAAGACAGCAAAAGCGAACTCGAGGGTTATGTTCACGTTTTGTTTTTATATTCTTTTTCACATCACAATATTCTGATCGCTTTATCCTTTTTATTCTTTTCTGATGTCACAATGTGACAGGCAGACTGGCCTCCTTCCTCTTCCGTAGCATACCCATCAGGTGAGCTCGATGCCTGCAGGACGACGTCCGGATCTCAGCTCGCGTTAAGATGCGTTGCTTGGGTCCCACGTCTACGTTGCGTGTCGTTTGGACATTCCCCGCGTCACACAGTACCGCATGTTTCCACTCCACCCATCAAAATCTCGCTCCCCTATATGAACGGTCAGGATGTCCCGACGGTATCTTCGGCACATCGGATCCTACGACCACAAAAATGAGTTATAAACTCGTCCACAGTGGCGATGTCAGCACATTCGGGGGCGTATGATTGAAGAATTGGGGGTGGCTACATAGAATAAAGGTGGAGATGAGGGGTGGGGTAAGAGAAGCCCCAAATCCCAATCGTCAGCCTCCCCTTCGCTCTCTACCTTCTCGTTCCGCCCGTTGACGGGCTGGCGATCGCGGTGGCGAATTAGGGCTTCGCCCCCGCCCGTAGGCAGGGAGAAAGTGACGATGGCTCCCGCGGCCAACGAGCGCCTCGAGCTCGCGAGGCTCTGCAGCGGCAGGAACTGGTCCAAGGCCATTCGAGTGCTGGATTCCATCGTTGCCAAGTCCTCGTTGGTCCAAGACATCTGGTCCCGATTCGATCCCATTCTTTAGCATGTTTATGTTCCTTTTTTGTCTTTTCTTCTGATGTTGTTTCGTTTGGGGATGGCAGCAATCGAGCCTTCTGCTACAGCCGGTTGGAGTTGCACAAGCACGTGATCAAGGATTGTGATAAGGCTCTGCAGCTGAATCCTAATGCCCTTCAAGCTTACATACTTAAAGGTCCCTGGATTTTATTGGACTGTTGTAGGTTTCGTTACTGCTTCCTGCTGTAGTTCTTGATGCCCAACAAGGGCACGGTGCGATTCTATATTGTTGAATGACCTTACACCACTGGTCCTATAATAGCGTGGTTGTATTTTTTTAATGTTATGCATTTTCCAGGTTTTTGTTACCCAAGCAGTTGCTGCTGTGGGTTACAAGGAGTAATTAATTTTTATGGTTAACTATATTATTGTACTCATGTTAGATTCTGAGTTCCATCTATTATGACTAGGCAATGCACTGTCAGCTTTGGGAAGAAAAGAAGAAGCTTTGCATGTATGGGAGGAAGGCTACCAAAATGCTGTTTGTGATTCGACAGATTTGAAACAATTGCTTGAGTTGGAAGAGCTATTGGCAGGTACTAGGGAATCTCCATCGTTTGCTGGTGAAGACCACTCGATGGATGCATCATCATGTGAAACAAAGGTTGTTGTCTCTGAAGATCACATCATGGATTCCTCAAGTACAAATGTGTCAACTACTGAAACTGAAGCTATTATCTGTGAAGACCATGGTTCTAGCAGTGTTACAAAAGTTGTCGTCTCTGAAGATCATGTCACAGATTCTTGTATAAAAAATTCATCAACTACTAATGCTCAACACACCACGAATTCTTCCGGTGTTACACCATCTGACAAGGAGTCAGTTAACGGTCATAAATTAGAGAATACACATGAAATCTGCAGCAAACCTGTTGATAGCACAGATATTTTCAGTATGTACAATGACACTACCAAATTGGGTCGGAAGGTTGTTGTTACTGGTATTCAGAAGACCAAGTCGATAAGCTTGGATCTCCGATTATCACGAGGCATATCGCAGGTATGTCTTTTATTCTGTAGTATGGCTTTTGTCTTGTTGACGTTGTAGATGTTCATGGTAAACATATTAAGGAGGCAATCTAATTTTGTGCTAGTGCCAATCTTCTCTAGAATTATTAACTTCAATTATCTCATGATGAGGTTCCCATTTCATGCCGTTAGAACATTGCGTATCTGTGTCAGCTTAAAAGTGTTATGATAGTTCATATCGCATGTTGCAAAATGGCTCTTTGGTGATTAGTGTATTGCAAACTACTTAAAAGGCTATGCTTTTGAGAAATCATGCAGCTATTAAGATATTTGAAATATGAGGAACTTGAAATAATTGACAGGATCTTGGAGTAAACAGTGACAACCAGCAGTATATAATTTTATAACGTCATCATTCAATGTATAGAATTTATCATTAAACTGAACTAGTAAGCGAAGCTTTTAAGCAAGCATTAGTTCTTCACCCCACTATATGGATGCAAAGTGTCGAGATATCCAGGCTATTGAGGCAAGGACCTCCTGGAGATCATCCAAATCTCGATGAAATGGGAGAAGTCATTCAATGCATAGAAATGTCATCAAACTGAACTAATACAAGAAGTATCTAATTCAAAGTTGTGATAGATCACAAAAATGTTGATTGATCTGTAATGAACTTGCACCAGAAATTTGTCATCAAACTGAACTAGCATAAGAATTCATTGAATTTATAGAATTTGTCATCAAACTAAACTAGTAAAAGAAATTTTTAGCTCAAAGTTGTGGGAGATCACAATATGTTGCTGATCTGTTATGAACTTGCACCAGGAGTTTAACTGCTCTCTCCTGCAAGTACATTTAGCTGCATATGAGGTGAACTGGTTGATATACTTGAGCTTCATATCTGAGCATTCTCTTTCTATAGTTGTTAAAACGTCTCTTCTTTGGGCAACTGTTTTGACAAAGACTGAAACAACTTCTAACACTTTCGCCTTTGCTAATACATGTGGAAGTTCCTTTCCAGCTGGCTTTTGGCGAAGGTGCTACCTGATAATTTGTCCATCACCAAGTAAAAATATGCTCTAGGGAGCAGCGGAAGTAGATATTTTTTCAAGAGAGGATGTGGCAATTACTTTCCTATCTCACATCCTCTCACATTGTATTCATGATAAAGTTTTGAATTACTAATGGCATTGGCTATGCCAGTCAGCCTCTGGCATTGCTGGTGTATTGGCGGCACTTAAATAGGGAAGAAGAAAGTTAGTAAAATAAATAGAAAAAAAAAGTTAATTTAGATGCAATTGGGTAGTTTTGGTTGATGCTACCCATTCTTAAAGGGAGAGAACCTGCAGAACTTTTCTGTAGTTGAAATATAAAAAAAATGAAACTTGCCATTTGTCATGATGCTTTGAACTTAGGTCGTTAATGTGGCTTCTAGCCAGGGTTTTTAATTTCGAATAATACCGCTCGTACTGAGCATTACGTACTGGTCTACTAGTAGACCGGTATGTGGACCACCTGGTATCATCGATTGGGGCTGTTTCCGCCCCATAAATCGGTCGATAACGGAAATCAACCGTCGCCGCCCGCTACCGGGCGGTATTAGTCGAGGGAGAAGGAAGAAGAGGGAGAAGAAAAGGGAGAACTTGGAGATCCGGTGCCGCTCTCCCTCGACGATCCCGATCCGTCGCCGCCCTCCCTCGCCGGACGTCACAGATGAGATGTCGCCTCCTCGTATGAGGCGATGAGGCCTCAGTGTCGTCGGCGACTTCTCTTAATCCACGCAGGGAGAAGAAGCCTCGGCGTGGGGAGAAGAAACCTCGGTGATGTCGCCGAGGCTTCGCGAGGAGACCTCGGCATCGTCAGTGACTTCTCCTAATCCGCGGTGGGAGAAGAAGCCTTGGCGTGGGGAGAAGAAACCTCGGCGACGTCGTCGAGGCTTCGAGGTTTTCTTCTCGCCATACTGTCACGAACAGTCGTCGCGCACCCGTAACAATTTCGTTCAACTAACCATTCGTCGCTTTTGCATGCTTGTACAAGGACATGGCAGCATGTTTTGTCTTGGTTTTGTGTGTTTTTGCTTGGAAAATATAAGCAATGATAGTTCGCATCGCTGTAGTGCGATCGCTCGCCGCGTCGAATTGCTCTAAAATGGCTCCGTTTTCGTGTGCCACGGCTTGTTTTCTGCACACCGCAACTGCACGCAAAACGTCAGCCATCTCAACACCTTGGCACCCCCCGGGTGGCATAGGGTTGGATGGGGCTTCGGTATAGTGTCGGGTGTTGAACAATCTTCACAAGTTCGCATGTTAACTTGACAGGAACTTGCCTTCGCGCTCGGCACTTGGTGAGCAGTTGTTTGTGGACTTGCAACTGTTCGTTCTACCTTCTAAAGTCCTTGTTTTCTTCTTCCTATCTTTTCTCTCTTGCACTCAAGGTGCTCGCTGAATTGCTTGTAAAGCTTCCCTCTTCGCGAGACGTCGGGATTTGTCCGTCGTTCGTTTTCAATCTAATCAACTTTCTGTTTTACAGGTCCTTCGAGACCTGTACGAGGTTACAACTAGGCTAAGCCTTTGCAGACGCATATGTCACAAGGGCGCCTCATGACTTAGGCAATCCCAGCTAAGTCCGAGGTGTTGGCGCAAGGGTGCTTCATGACTTAGGCAACTCCAGTTAAGTCCGTGACTTTGTCGCAAGGGTGCTTCACGACTTAGGCAATGCGGAGAGAAAAAACGACATGACATCGCCCCTTTTTTTATTTTTTAAATTTAATATATATATATATATATATATATATATATATATATATATATATATATATATATATATATATATATATATATATATATATCGAGCGGTATGCCAAAATATATCACTCGGTATACTCGTACTGTATCATACCGAGTTGAACTTGATACTCTGGTACGATACGAAATTACGAACCTTGCTTCTGGCTGTGATTTTCTTTGTCACTGGTAGTTGAGCTTGCCAGTGTTTACTGACAATTATGGAGGAAACCTTCTTATCTCTCAAAGATGCAGAATTGTGGAAGAGGAATTCTATGCCATGGAATTCTTCGAGTATAATACTCCTGTTCATGTTGTTATATCTCCCGATTTCACTTTGTCATCGTTAAAAGGTTGGTAAATTAAATGGAAAAAAAAGAACATATTTTAGGTTCTACCCAGTGTGGGTGGTATCACATTCTGTTCCTTCACTGGACAGTATGAAACTAAGGTTTGAATGGTTTACATTTGCTGCTGCCTTCCTGTCATTTCTGTTATTTCAATACCGTGTTTGCAGTGGCAAGAAATAAGATAATTCTGGTTATCTTGTTGTCTTAATTTTTGAGTTATTTAATTCTACAAAATAGTTTTCTGGCATTCCTTTTCTTGTTAAATCCTAGGAAGTGTTTTTTGCATGGTTGCATGTTTCTGCTCCTGTCTTGTGCATATCCATGCCGATTATCTTTTAACATCACCGCCTTGTCTGCTCGTCTTACATCTGTTACTCTGACGTGAAATCAGCTATTGTTGATGGATGTAGCGATGAAATGATTTTTGTTCTTAGGTAGGATTGGTGGATACAAAGAAAAGGAACCATGTGCAAAGAAAAGGAAATTTATTTCGCTATGTTGATTTTCTGATGTTTCTTGTAGTATTTGACTGGTGCTGTTGCATATGATTCCTTGTTGACAGTCTCCTGATTGCAACCCACGAGTCTGCTTGTTCAAAGATGGTTTTAATTGTTTGAGGACTTTTGTTGTTTTATTTTAGTTCTGTTTTAGTGAGTAATGACTACGTTTCTCCTAAATCTCTGAACGTGCATCATATGGACTGGTAGGCGATCTCAGAGCAAAGAATTCTTGAACTAAAAAGCCTTAATTTTGTCATAATGCAAAGACCGAATGTAGATACTAAAGATAGCCATTTAAGCACTGACGCCGTTTTGTTATAATGTAGAGACTAATTGTAGCACTGTAGGAAAACAAATCTGAATTTTCCTATATCAATGCCTGCATTTCAGGAATTGATTGGTATAGTATTAGTGAACTTATTTATGAACATTCTAACATAACACTAATTTCTTTTGGCAAGTCTTTGATCCCATAATTAGTTGGTAACTTGGTTGACTTGATTTCTTATTGTAGTTGGTAACTGATAGCCATCTCCCAAATTCATAGTGCAACTAAACAATTTCATACTGATGCACAGTTGAACAACTAGCAAAATTATGTACCTGATGTTATAGGGGACAGGATAGATATAGCATCTTAAGCTTATTTCCATTGATCACTAAATTGGTTTTTGACATTGCCTCTATCATGCAGAAGGCTTGAGATCCTTATTGTATTTTAAGCATTTTTTTGTCATTGACATGATTTTGCAGGTAAATGAAGGAAATTATGACCAGGCTCTCTCCATTTTTGATCAGGTCATACCTGCTTTTGCATTTTGTGATTCTGCCTCTCTCTCTCTCTCATAACAAGTGAATTTGCTTCACTTAGTTGTATGCGTGACAGATCTTAAGGGAAACTCCTGAATATCCGGAGGCTTTAATCGGAAGAGGAACAGCATATGCATTCCAAAGAGAACTTGATGCTGCGATTGCTGACTTCACCATGGTAGAAAATTTATGTGAATCACTAGTGAATTTAGACATATATTTTCTGAGTTGAATTTGTTATGGCTCCAACAGGCTATACAATCCAATCCATCGGCTGGGGAAGCTTGGAAGCGACGTGGGCAGGCACGTGCTGCATTGGGAGAATTTATGGAGGCAAGTCTTTTTATAATTTTTTTAGTTATTAGATATATATAGTATATACTTCTATTAGGTTTATGTAGAATATTATCAGCTGCAAATAGCTACTGGTCTAGTGCATGGAACTGTTTGGAATTTGAGCATTATGATTGTGTATGAAACATAGGGATGGGGAATTTGACTTTTGATCTTATGGTTGGATATAGTGATGCTGTGATAGATATGACCAGATCATTGTGATACAGAGAATAGATGATTTACATTAGTATTCTTACATGAATTACAAATTTCCACTGGTTTCAGTCATAACCATGATGATAATGTTGCAATATAATTGATACAAAGTGGGAATGTCCTTCTAATTAAATGGAAAATATTCTGGACAGATATTTCAAGACAGAGCATCTGAAAATCTTAATTGTCGTGTTGGTGTTCGAAAGAGAAAATCAGTACAGATTTGTAACATGTCTTGGGGTACAACCTAAAATACATAACACTGGAAGAGAAATATAAGCATCGTTTGCATATGAAAGATAATGGCAAAGTTAAATCCTTTTTCTAATTTGATTAATCTGATGGAAATTTCTATTGATTGTGAGTTTCTTGAATTAAAGAAATGTGAATCAGAAGAATTTAATAGGAAACTAAAATATTTCCTTTCTAGCTTGAATTTCTGAAGATACCTCAGAAATTCCAAAAAATAATTTGAGTTATATGTTTATTAGAATCTGAGAATATTTTGTAGATAACTCTGCAAACCATTAAATATCTGATTTATCTCTTGAAAAAAAATCAAATGTGCATTTCACCCTTAAACAATGCTAGGCTATTTGTTTTAACTGATCTTGTGCTTTATGTCTTTGGATCTTTCATCTGCTTCTAGGACACAAGAAAATACTGATTTTGTCAAGCCTTAAATTGATTAGTCAGAGTGCAGATGTGAGAGTTGACTCTTGGTAGACGATGATTGTGGCATTTTATACTGATGAGCTTTTAAGATTGAGAGGAAAAGGAATCACTCTATACAATACTGATGTAAGCACTGGCCCGAGTAGGAGCAAGCTTTACCGATTATGGTCATTTGTCAATACTGATGTTTGATGATATATCATGTTTAATAATAAATGGACCAAGGTTTCAGATACTGGTCTGACAGTTATGCACTTACAGTTAATAACCAGTCTAATGAAGAACTGATATAACTATATGGTGCCGCTGGTCGGTTTTCATTTTTTATGATTCTTTTAGTGATATCAGATTATACAGGACGGTATGGTATACTGGTAGTCTGGTACCAGACCGGTCTAACGGTTTTGTAACCGGTTGTTGCAAGATGTACTTTTAATGCATTTTCACACAGAATCCTGGTTTCCTCTTCTTCTTCCATTTTTCAGGACTCAGAAATGCATTAATACAAGATTTTTTTTGGCTGATACCAAATATATTATGAATTTTGGAATCTTACAGGCAAAAAAATGATATTGCTTTTATTGTTTCTGTTACTCTTAATAAAATGATTCACTTTGAATGGTCCTATAACTTTTATCCAACACGTATGCACATTATAATTTTCAGGCCATAGAAGACTTAACCAAGGCATTGGAGTTTGAACCAAACTCACCAGATATTTTACATGAAAGAGGTCAGTGTTCTTTTGACCACTTGAGCACATTTTCAAATGTTGCAGGCTAATGTGAACTGTCACGTTTTTCTCTACGCCATTGCAAGGTTATTCTTGGAACCCTATTCGGTCTAGACAAAAGGTTTCTTGGTTTATAGCCTTCTAAATTTTGGCATACACTTCAAGGTTTCTTGGTTTAATGGTGCACCTTTCATGATTTAACACCTTGAACAATTGGGTTATTTGGATACACACATGAATTGAGCAACACCAGTGATGCACACTTTAACCTGTTATAGTTGATCTGGCAGGTTAAGTTTCCAAATTGGGTTGAAATTTTTTTGTGCTATGACATGCTGCAGCTTGGAAATAATCGAATGTGGTTTCTTTTAGTGAAGTACTCTTTCCTCACTGTTGGTTCTACCTCCTGGTTTGAAAATATAAAGTCACTTATGGTTCAACTACAGATAAATTAAGTAGTAATTTATTTAACATATGGATATTAACTTTTCCTAATGAGGTTGAAAAAGAAAACTCTTATTGTTGTCTGGTGTAGTACTTTTAGAATTTAAAATGCTTTCCAAGTTGATCATGAATTTGGCTTGTTGCAGGAATTGTTAATTTTAAATTCAAGGACTATAATGCTGCTGTTGATGATCTTTCTAGATGCATAAAACGTGCTAAGAAAAATAAATCTGCTTACACATACCTGGTAAGTATTATCTAAGTATCTTGCCTGATTTCCTTTTCTGTAAGCATATTATTTAACCTTTAGATAATTAAGCTTATCTAAGAAGTCACTTGAAGTTCTATCAGCTATTACTAGTTATTGCAAATGTATTCTTGAGACTTGCATCTTTTATGATCCTTCTACCAAAGTCTATGTTCATTCTTAATGCCTTTTTATTAGAAGATGATGATACTGTTTATTGGAACTTTTAGATGTCTTAGTACATTGTTTTCAACCTCTTCTTTTACATACATGTTGGATCTGCCGTAACAATTTTTATCTCCATAGTTCTAGTAGTTCCTCTGTGCCTTCTTTCTTGAATGATGTGATGGTGATATTTGTGATTTCTTTTTTTTGTTATACAATCTTTCTTACTTATTGCTGTATTCTTGAAGTGCACATCTTGACTCTATCAATCTTCTCATTTTTGTTGTGGTTGTGTTTCCTGCCTGTTGTTTAATTTTGTTGGTCTGCCAAGGCTTTATCTTACTGGTTTCCTAATTGATCTTCTTATCTTATCTATTGAGATTCATTTGAAGTTCTCATCATAATTAGGGCCTTGCAGTGTCACAGCTGACCAGCTTAGAAAAGCAGTGGTTAAAGTTGTCCCATGGAGCTAATTTATTCAAACTGAAAAAGTATTGTCACATTAAGGACTTGTCTTCTTGCCATGACCCCTTTTATGTGCTTTTAATTTTTTTGTTTCACTCTTGTTTTCCCTTCTGAAAAACATTTCTTCTGGTACTACATCTTAGTTTGAAAAATAAACTGTTTCTTGAATCATCTGAATTTTCCTTCTAGAGCTATCTATATAAATAATCAAAGTGTTACCTTTCCAATTCTTGTAAATTTTATTGATAACAATCAGACAGTGACAACCTTATACTCATGAGGTTCTAGTTTTAATTCCTAAAGCATGGATGCTTGAGACTAACTTTTTCTGTTATGTTTCTTCTGATAAATCCAAGCCGAATTATAGGATTTGTGATGTGTAAATGTCTTTAATTTGTCCCCAACTATTGTAGGGCTACCACATTGATTCTCTTACTTTTTAAGACATACTTCCCTTTAATCATTACAGTATCTGCAGTTATCCTTATGACTAGTAGCATATATTACATTATCTGCAGTTTCAAATTTTGGTTGGTGGATGGGGGAATGTGCATAATATCATTTTTATTTTAGGATTAATTTGCTAATGTTTATGGCCGTAGGGTCTGGCATTATCAGCAATTGGTGAGTATGGTCAAGCTGAAGAGGCTCACCTTAAATCACTACATCTTGATCAATGTTTCCTTGATGCATGGGCCCATCTTGCACAGGTAGCTGATTTCTGATTCTTTACACTTTTCTGGGCACATCTACTGTTTAAACTAGATTAGTCTTTAGTACTGATTCTAAAATCTTGAAAAAATCTTTTTCTGCATTTTCCAGATAGAAATTAGCTCTGCCTCTAGGGTGGATTGATAAATTCTTTCACAAGATTGTCTCATTCTGGATATGCTGCAGTAGAATTTTTCCTCTGATATTATTGGCATCTGTTAATTCTGAGAATATCATACATAGTCAAAGATAATATAACTAATGATGAGAAGGCACTTCTGTTCTCTACCTTGAAAATGGTGTTTTCATCTTTCTAGAATCTGGATGATATATGCTGTTTAGCTTCCTAATTGATTGAGCTATAAGCTGAAGCAAATTTGTTTTGCCATCAAATCCTATCATGTGTGTAAATTTCTTATAAAAAACTGCTATGTTTCTCATTATTGTTGTTTCATGATAATATATTTTTTTTCTATTAGAGGCACTTCTTTTTATTTGTACATCCTACTATACCATAAATTTAATGCATAGGCATATGATTTCTCTCTATATCATTCTTCGTGTAATCCTTGTTTCCTTTTTGTCCTCAATTAATTTTTATTTGTGTTTGCTGCTTGTGTTTTAAGTACTTTTTTAATTTACTACCAATATTTTTGAGCAAAAAAGAATATGTCTCGTTAAAATTATTTGTCAGAACTCCTCCTCCAGGTGTTTGCTTATCTGAGTTAAATTTTGGATTTATATTGGAAGATTTCCTTTGGCATCAAAGCACTTTATAGCAGCCAGCATTTTATGATTGCTGTACATATTCAAAAAATAATAAATGGTACTACCGTACTAATAGTAACCACTCTATTTTTTTATATCATGCTTTAATTCTAGATTTTTTTGCAGCATGGCTTTGTCTTTTGATAATTTACAATATATTTGAAAAAAAAATTGCAATAGATGAATTTATCAAGATACTAACCTGTTAGGCTATAAGAACATAGATGTGTGCTGACTTCTTGAAGATTGTTGGCTATAGCCTATAATGCATTTAAAAACAAATGCTTTTGTTCAGCGATACTTTTGTTTATTAAATTACTTCCTTAGTATTGTTTTTCAACATTTGTGTATTTTCATGCAGTTCTACCTGGATTTGGCTAATTCAGAAAAGGCCTTGCACTGTCTTGAAAAAGTTCTACTTGCTAACGGAAGGTAAAGCTGCAAATTGTTTGTGAATGTGGATGTCATATTAATAGCTACCTATAGTACCAAAGGACCAAATCAAGTTGGTATATCTCTGTCTTTTCTAATATGTTCTTCTTTCTTTGCTTGAGATGTTCCTCAGGTTTGCTAAAGCATATTACCTACGTGGTCTACTTTACCATGGGTTGGGGCAACATAGGTAATGTGGTCATTCTGTCTGATTGTTTTCGATAACTTGCATGTCGTCAAAGTAGATATATTATTTAAGTTAGTTTATTTAATGTCAAGGTGGTAGGATTAACCAAAAGAGTTTCTATATAGCTGTAACTCTTTATCCTTCTTATGATGCACTAGATATATGTTAAGAGTCAATCCGACTGGGGAACCCTATGCCAATATAAATGTAAGTGAAACCATGGGCAATATGGTATGTCCACAATTGTGAACCTTCCCCAGTTGCTTTATACACTTTCAGATGCAAATATTCATTTGCTTGTTGGTAGTATTATAGGGTGTAACTAGTGGAAAAAAAAAAAGAAAAAAGAAAAAAAAAGAAAACAAGAGGAGCCTTAATTGCTCTCATATATGAATCTTTATGGCATATAGGCATCCTCTAAGATTAAGTCCTAATTAAAAATTGGCCAAAACTGGCTGTCGATTGTAAATAGGAAAAAAATTCTCATTCTGGAACCATTTACCACTATATGATTTGCATAAAAAATTTGTTACGGCTTGATTTTAATCTGCCATAACAAATTCTGGCACTCCTTTTGCCCTTTGCATAATTGAATAACTAGTTTATGATCATCTATCAGCTATCATCTGTCTGTTATTTTTTTCTATTTGATTGAACTCTATTTCCTAGATTCAAGAACAATTTTAAGGATTTACCCTTACATTTTGATATGTCATTTTGATGGTTATGAAATCTTTTGTGTGTATATAAAGCATAGTTGTTGTATTAAAGAAATAGCATCTAGAAAGAAATAGAGAATGACAAGTGCTTATTGCATGAAAATTTCTCTGTTACTGTTGTCATTGCTAAATGTCAGTTGGCTGTTTGCTTACATTCTTATTGCTGGTTGTCTTATATTTCTTCTCAATTTTCTTTTTGCTATACTTTTTCTCAGCATGGCTTGGTCAAACTTAATGGTTGTTTGGTCACTACAGGATTGCAATAAAAGATTTATCTCTTGGACTCAGTATTGAAAACTCAAATATAGAGTGTCTATACTTGCGTGCTTCATGCTATCATGCCATTGGAGAATATGGAGATGCGGTACTATTTATTCTTCTTAACCTGTCATTGAGATTTTAATGATTTCTGTTAATCTTGCCCACATAATAAAAATCAGTTTATCTGTTTTATTTGTTTGATTGGCACCAACATAAGCATGTTAGTATCATTTGCCTTTAATTCATGAATTTTTCTTAATTAGTCATTTACGAAATAATTCACTATATTCATAAATAATTATATTAGTTGATTAATCTTAGACTAGTTCTGCTTTAAAGATTCATTCTGAAAGTTTCTAAGCCAAGGAAACACTTGTGAATTATTCGAGGGTTTCGAATACCTTGGTGAATTTTTATACTTCCATGTATGTCTTGTCAAGTTTACCAGTTGTATTCACCAAGCTCTATCATTCTAATCTGTCCCTGATGCATGGGCTTTTTTAACTTTGTTCGTTTTTTGTCATATTAGGTTAAGGACTATGATGCTGTTCTGGATTTGGAACATGATTCCATGGATAAATTTGTACTACAATGTTTGGCCTTCTATCAGGCAAGTCATATTTGTTACTTCTCTTATCGCTTTCTGTTTTTTTTCCTCTAAGCACGCAAGAATTTTATGGGGTGGTTGTGGTTACCACCTGCAGCTACTGTGCTCTCACTTTCTGTGTGCACAATGTTCAGTCACTGAACTGGATACAGATTTGGGAATTTTGCAGGTTTATATTTCTCATTTGATGCATTTGCTGGGATGGCAATATTTTCTTCCAATTAGTGGCTTAATTTTTTAAGTTAAGCAAGACAGTGATGTTGCCTGATTGAGATACTCCTATATTGATCTCAGTAAATCATTTTCATCTCAGTTATCAAAGTTAGTTGGATTGTTGTTGTTCAAGGATCTAAGTACCTCTGGCACCTATCGTATCAGACTGTTCTTGGAACAGTTGATGCTTGCAAGGTGAGCTGGTGTTACTCACAAATAATAATTAAAATAAAATGAAAAAGAAAAAAAATTCAGAAACCTGGTTTTCCTCCAACTGTTTGTTCTCTTCTCTGATCTCCTTCAGATGGAAGAATGTGGTGGGATGCTACTGAGTACATACAGAAGCCTTTCTTGTTTGGTCTCCTTTCTTTTTTAGGCTGGTGGCCACAACCGAAGTCAAATAAGACGGGGGTTTATTTCATCAAGATCCCTGTTTGGGGTCTCAGTAACAGACCATCTCTAATATTTGAGTTAGGACATTCAGTAGCATGACTATCCTTTCTTCTGAAGCACATAATGAGACAATTATGCCTCTCTGGGTAGGGTGTTGCATTTGACATTTATTATTTTGTCTTTTGGAAAGGTGCTTCATATCAAAATTTTACCTGCATCATGGACTTGGCACCACTTGTACGTCGAAAATTAGATATGTAATTAAAATTTTCCTGAATAATATTTCAACAAAATTAGAGTTCAGGTAAGTCCTTGTACATAGATTAGTCTTGGACAGAAGATTAACTTTAGACCTCAGAATTAGGTTGAACCACTTACTCTGATATAACTTGCAATAATTAATCCTTGTTTTTTACGACATTTTTTATTTTGTTTAAATTCACAGGCATGTTCAACAAACATCATTGAGATATTGTTTTTAGTTTACATGTCTAAGCTGCACTATTAGCTCTTTTAGTAGATGCTGGCACATGCAATAATCAACCAAAACTGACTTTGTGGGTTAAAATAGATCGGGTTTTTTTCTGCATTGTTATTTTCTGCTCTGTGTCTTGGTAATTGACAATAACAGTGTATTTCTTGTTTGATTGCCTTTGGTACATATATCTTTGAAACTTACATCTGTAGCACCTTTATGTATCACGTTTATTGTGTTTTGACAAAAAAATTACTCTTTTATACAATTATTTCTGAAACCAAGGCCACTAACTTGTGTATCCCTCATTAAATCTGTAGAAAGAACTTGCTTTATATACTGCATCGAAGGTCAACAGTGAATTTTGCTGGTTTGATATTGATGGTGATATTGATCCACTTTTTAAGGTAGTTTGTTGTTTGTTACTTTAATATTTTCTTGTAGTTACTCATACATTTGTATCTTGAATATACAGAATATAGCCAGCATTACATCATATTTTAACTGCTATGAACTTTGATGTTTACCTTTATTGCCTGATAAAGCGTTTCTTTGGAGGTGATATTTTTGTCCCATATAGTGTTGAGAACCACTTCAGTCTTACCATGTTAACTGTAGGCAATTAGGATTTAGGAGTATTCGATTTAATGTTTTTCCATTTTATATTTGACATAGAATTGGTGATGTTTGACTTATTTGGAAGTGTCATTAACTTCTCTTAGTCATAACCTGTCTTATAACTGGATTTACTGGTTGCTGACTCATCCCAGAATAAGCATCGGTCAAATGATTTTTTCAAAAAAATAAAAAGTGATGTCACGACTAATATTATCTTGGCCAAAAAGTTTCTAGACACAAGAATTGCATGGATATGAACATGAAAATGGCTTTTGAGACACATGTTTCTAGATACTTCACATGGTGGCCCAGGCTGTAGTTGAATAACTAGGTTTTCTTTTTTCCATGGCCTGCAGGTTGGCACTAAGCAAAAGGACCTATAGACTTTTCTTTTTTCTTTAGACATGCAGATATAGGCTTGAGCTTGCAACATCCTGTACATCTCATCATGAAAAAGCATCAGTAGGTGATTTAAAGCTAATGGTCTTTTTAGCATGAGTTTTTAACATGCAAACCAATAATTTAGTGCTAATTTCCTTTCTAAATGGAAAGCTTAAGAAATTCTTTTTGTACAGTGGTTGTAACTCATCTATTGTACCTATATTTAATAGTAAGAGGGTGATCCCTAGCATTATGCAAGGTTCTCCTTGGCGACCTGTGGTTTGGATCACAAAAGCAGTGGTTTCCAAATTACGACTAAGTATTTTTTTCCTAGGCCCTGGTGAAAGCCTTGTGCATTTGGGCCTATACTTGTTGCTAGATATCAAGCGGTCATAAAAAAGATGAATAATGAAGTTTAATCTGTCTCATCGATACTTTAACTAATTCAGATTTAACTCATTTTAGAGAAGCTTGGTTTAAACACTTAAGAAGCTCTTACAGGACTATTCCACTTGATCTCCTTTATTTTAGTCACCCTCCATGATTCTTTCTAATCATTACAATTGAATTTCTTTGTGGTATATGTTCCTAATCCTTTATTTTTCTGTTGCTTTCTCTACTTGCAATATTCATAATCAATTAACCTAGACATAATGCCGATGATCAAGCTTAAAGATGGATCAATTATTGATTGGTGATTAAAATCCTGAAAAAATTGCTTCAGATTAATGTAACCAGTATCACATCTGAACTTTGAGTACTTATCCCTAGTAATTGGTATCTAATGATGATTGATACACATCTTACCAAATACAATTGTGGTTGTGTCCAAGTCTGGGTATTTAAAGTTTTATTTGTCTAGCATTTTGACAAAAGCACTGATTGGACAACACGATCTTTGGCATGATTTCTCACAGTAGCACAGCTGTTCTAGTGTAAATAAGCTGAGTGCGATGAGATTTAGACAGCCTCTTGATAGAGCTTGTTTTCTGTAGGTGGTTCTCAAGTCTAACCTTTTTCCTATATAATATTTTAGTGACGATGGCATGTTATTGATTAATCTTTATAGTCACAAGGCTCATCTTTAAGTATATGTCTATTAGAGCATAAGTACATGCATATATATACATATATTCCCATCTGTGTTTGTGTAAAAACTACTTAAGATCTTGTGTTTGAAATTTGCTTAAATGAAAAGTTGACCTATTCTTTGTTCAATGCCATTGCATTGTACTTAATTCTTGTCCAGGATAAAGAGGGTTTTGCGGGCAGGTGTAAGATTCATATGACAAGATTTTCATCTTCCCTTCTATATTTGTTTCTTTATGGGTTTTTCTTTCCACGTTTTATGCTAATAGAATTTATACTGATCAAGACAAGTTGCAACTAAAACCTTCATACAGGAATACTGGTGTAAACGTCTGCATCCACAATATGTATGTGAGAGGGTATACAGGCAACCTCCCTTGAAAGAATCCCTGAAAAAGGGTCGCCTAAAGAAGCAAGATTTTGTTGTTACAAAGCATAAACAAATTCTGCTACATGTGGCAGATGTTATTGGCCAGAAGATACAATATGATTGTCCGGGTTTCATGCAAAATAATCGTCAGGTGATCAGTTATTTCATATTGTACTTGAAATTTCTATGTTTCTGGATGGCCACATCACATCCTATTTGCACATTGTTGATTGCTTTTAGCTTGCTCTGCAGCAAAATATTACTGCATTTAATTGTATTTTATTAGTTTTGTTCCCATGCAACAAATTACAGCCTAACTAGGCACATCTGTTCATACACTCAATTTTGCATATTTGATTCATCTGTCCTGTCCTATATTATTAACATTTGCCTCTACAAAATTTGATAGCAACATACATGTTTGCAGAATTTTAAAATTTATCTAATAAAAGTTTAGTATACATTTGTGGGTTAAGGTCCATCTTAGCCTCTTGAGTTTTGGTCATGGACCTCTTAAGCCCCTATGGTTTACTTGTATCTAAGATAACCCCTATATTTTAAAAATGTAGCATATAAGTCCCTCCCGTTAAGTCCGAGTTAACAGACGTTAGAGTTTGCTTACATGGCAGGCTGATTCACAATAAACTATTAATATAATGACACGTGTAATTTAGGGTTAAGATCCATTTTAGCCCTTGTGATTTTGGCTATAAATTTCTTAAGCCCTTATGGTTTACTCGTGTCTAAAATAATCCCTATATTTTAAAAAGCATAGTATATAAGCCCCTCCCGTCAAGTCTGAGTTAATAGACGTTATAGTCTGCTTATGTGGCATGCTGACTCACAATAAACTATTAACATAATGACACGTGTAATTTAGGGTTAAGATCCATTTTAGCCACCTCCCCGACCAGCTTGTTGAGGAAGAGGAAGCGGTGGAGGTCATAGTGGCAGACGAAGGCGGAGAGGTAGAGGTAGGAGAGGCCAAAGTCGGTGGTGAGGGAGAGTTGGACCACCACATCGTAGGCGCGACGGGTGGGGGCGCAGGAGAGGATGAAGTGGGAAGTGGTGGGGACAAAGACGCTCAAGAGGAGGAAGAGAGACTATGAGACCATTGTGTGCCTAGCGTCGGACTAGTCGATGCACATCCACCTAAGGTAGGACCGAAAGCTCATGAGCTCGTCGTCAGCGCGGGAGAGGCTACGTGCGTATGACGCTCTGTTAGGCAGCAGCGACTCGGTGTTGCTACTAGTGGTCGCTTCCATGACAATGCCTTCTCCTGCCATTGATGGAGGTCTCAGTTTTTTTTTTTAAACTTAAATTACACATGTCATTATATTAATGGTTTATTGTGAGTCAGCATGTCATGTAATTAGACTCTAACGTTTGTTAACTCAGACTTGACGGGGAGGGCTTATATGCTACGTTTTTTAAAATGTAGGGGTTATTTTAGACACGAGTAAACCATAAGAGCTTTAGAGGTCTATAGTCAAAAGTACAAGGGTTAAAATGAATCTTAAACCTAAATTATACGTGTCATTATATTAATAGTTTATTGTGAATCAATATATCACGTAAGTAGACTCTAGCTTATGTTAATTCAGATTTGACGGAAGTGACTTTTATGCTACGTTTTTAAAAATGTAAGGGTTATTTTAGACACAAGTAAACCATAAGGACCTAAAAGGTTTATGATCAAAATCACAAGGGCTAAAATGGATCTTAATCTTACATTTGTAGGTGAAGTGGTCTTCTTTTCCAGTGATAGATTGGTGACACTCACCTGATGCATTTATCCTGATACATGAATATTTGATATTCCTGATACAGTTTACCTTGGTACCTTAAGGACATTGGTAGCATTTAAATATCAATTGAACATTTGATGTTCCAGTTTGTCATGTTTAACTCTACTTCGTTGCATATTGTCTAATCAGTATCAGAAAAATGTAAGAGTAGTCTCTTTAGAAGCTGGCACATAATATCTTAAGCTACTTCTTGAAACTGGTGGAAGATTATTGATTAAACTGACAAGTATATCAAAACTTCATTCAAATAGTCAGACTCCTACTGCTTGGTCCATGCACGGAGGCATGCTTAAAATTACAGCTATCATGTTGCTCATTGGTTAGACATATATTCAGGTTATTTAGAAGTTAGGGCATCTTCATATGTATCTTTAAAAATATATTAAATTTCACATATGCTCCTCTAACAACGCAAACATAATGGTGTCCATTATAATTATTAAATCTTTTGTTATGCTCTGTGCTTTCATGTAAGCCCATCTCTTATTTGAATTAGTATTCATTAAAATTTGTTAACCTTAGAAAGGTACTTATGATATATGCAACTTCGAAAGGGTTTATGTGAAATTATGAGTGGAGGGGTATATATGAATTTTCCCTTAAGACTTATAATCAGGGCCTTTGTGTTTGTAAGTATGATGTACATTACTTTCCAAACTTGATTGGACATGATGATGGACTTATGTGTGTATTTTATATTGTATACATTGTTTCATCTGGTGCATTATTGTTACCTTGTCTTGTAAATTCTTGCTTACTATAATTCAATGTTTGACTATTTTTTAGTATCGTATGGCTGGGTTAGCTGCTATTGAGGTGGCTCAGAAGGTGGCAAAGTATTGGCGCTTTCTTCGAAATGCAAATAAGAATGGTAAAAAGACTCGGAAAAAGGAAAGACTCAATATAGTGAGTCAAAATAGAGGTGGTGCATGCTGTACCACTAGTGGCTTATCAGAAACTTCTTCATATGGTTCAAATGAAGACAAATATGCTTCTGCCCGTTCTCTTTCTTGGCAAGATGTTTACTCTGTTGCTGTAAAATGGAGGCAGATCTCTGAACCTTGTGACCCTGTTGTCTGGGTAAATAAGCTAAGGTGGTTACCTCTGTCTTTATTTCTTTTTAATAAACTTGATCTTATGTTTTCATTTTGCAAAAGAAAGTTCTCAATTAGATTCTAGTGATACTGTTATTTAAACAGCAAATTAATATGTATGACGAGAACTCTTTTGCTTCTGATTCTGTTATTTTCTTCAAAACTTTGTTTGTGAACCCTCTGGTCATTTTGATCGCCATCTATTTATATGCTTTCTACGGTTCTTATGTTCCTACAATTTTCTCTCCGTGCAATTTTATTTTAAGAGAAGCGTTTACATGATAACAATAGAGGGTATGGAAATCACTTTAACTATCTTTGTGTTTTGCAACTCAAATGAGATGCATGTGGTACTTTCCAACATGGCTTTTCATTTTTACCAAGTCAATTTTAGGCAGGCTGGCATCTGAACATACACCGACAATTGTGTCAACTGGTACAAGCCAGTGGTATTGTATTATGATTTTGTATTGGTGCTGGACTCTCAGTTTGTTGGGTATGCCTCAATATGAAGCAGACTATGGATATGATCTTAAAAGTTGATAAGGGCTCATGATAAGAGGATAAGAAGTCGCATGTTGGACTGTTACTTCTGAATGAGGAAAAAGAAGTTTTAACTATTGCGTCTTTGTTCTTCCTGTCTGTCCTATCTTTTTATTTGATGTGCTTGCCTTTTCGGGCTATGAGATACATTTTCTACTATTTTGACTTTTTATGGTGGATTGGGGTGATCCATTGACTTTTTCTTCAGAATTCAATTTCGCCCATACCAGTCCAACTGACCAGTATTAACTGGTCCAGGCATGAACCGAGTTATGGACCTCTTGATTTTAGGTGGTCCGGTTGGTTTCTTTTTTCTTTAGGCAAGGAGTGGTGTTTTTGATGCATCGACTTTGTTCTAGAGTTCGAAACTGCTTGTGAGCTCATCTTCCCTCTGCAATGTCGCTGCACCACCATCAGCGGTTTGCTTGCAGCATGTCGCACTCTTCAGGTGCTTCTCCTTCTCCTTCTCATCCTGTTCCTCCACCTCCTCGACCTTCCTTATTCTTCCTCTTCCATCTTCCTTCCTCTAGTACTATGGTGCATGCAGGCATACCATATACTTGACCTCATTTCTTGTATTTCTTTGTTGACTCTCAACTTGCTCAACATCTCCAATATTTTCCACTGTGACTCTTCTTTTCAATTGTTCTTCCATGATCTCTTCCTATTGATTTCTTTCAATTATTAATGGTACTTATATATCATTTTTTTCTTTTTTTCTTTTTATTATTAGCTTTGCTGATTTGTTTTCTTGACATTTCTGGGTGCTATTTGTCATCTAAAGTTCTTCAAAGTAGTCTGTTTATAAGTTAACTCAATTGCGTGGTACTGGTTCAATTGAGTTTCTGTAATTGCTGTCCTAGCTTCTTTCGTTGGAACATCTGCTGTTCATGATATAGCTTGTGGTTTAAGTTGCATGGAAACATGAGCTTTCTTCTAGCCTTTTTTTTAATAAATCTCATGGCAAATTATTGTTGATAACCTGGATCATTATTGTATTGCAGTATCCTCTTGTATACCAGTAGCTTTCAAAGGGATTTCTAGGTCTATCCATTGTGGCTGTGCTTGAATGCAAGTCAATTTTTTTTACCAGTTCCATAATATACTTGAAGTTTCCTATGCTAGATGTGTATTGAATGACATTGCTTATTTTTAACATATGACAGAAAGAGTTTTCTAAATAAATAGAAGAATTGCCTATATTAGATTACTGGAATATGATATGACTTATTCTTAGCAGATAAAAGGAGTTACACACACACACACACACACACACACACACACACACACATATATATATATATATATATATATATATATATATATGTATGGTCCCTTTTTTTGTTCTTTGGATTAATTTGGTGCATCTGCTTTGAACAAATATGTATAGCTTCAAGGAGAAACACCGATAACTTGATCATTCAAGACCTGGTGCTCCATTTGCTGCTGCATGCATAAATTCTCAACATTTGGTCTTGTTTCCATTCCATTAGTTTCAATTTGGTCTTTCTGATAACTGTCATGGTGATTATCTCTGTTTCCTTTTTGCTTGGTCATGTGAGGTAACCTGAGGTGAATCTGATCTCAAGTTGTAACTTACTAAGATAACATTGAATTCTTTTTTATTGTCAAGATACAAATTAAATTGCTATCGTTATCTCTTCTAATAAATATGTTTTTCTTGCTCTTTTAAAAATAGTGAGGAGTTCAATTCTGGATTTGGTTCTCACACACCGATGCTTCTTGGGCAAGCAAAAGTTGTCCGTTACTATCCCAACTATCAAAGGTATAAATCTAACTTTATAAACGAGTTAGAAATTCAAGTATAAGCTGATAGTTGGTCCATTCTGTACAGGATATTTGATGTTGCAAAGTCTATCATCAAAGACATAAAATATGTGAATAATGCAGCAGATAAAATTATTGATCTCTCAGGAGCTGGGAAATTACAAAAGGTGAGAACATTGATGCCTCACCATATTCGACATCTTAATCTTTTGACTTTTTTGAAGTATAAGAAACGTAAAGCTTATAGTACGTCTTCTGTCTTCCAATGATTATCGAGTTAGATGTAAGGCGCTACAGCTAATTTATGTTCTTGTTTTTTGCTTAATGTTTTTTTTTTTTCATTTTGTTCTTAACTACTTGGTAATTTCATTCTGCTGTATTGTGTCTATTAGATTATTCTTACTATGGGTCATTTTTCACTATCTAGTGTCTATATCACCTACAGATAATACATGCAGGATCCTGCTCTGACTTGTATGGTGTAATTGATGAAAACTTCTGGGTGGGTACTACTTGTGAGAGCACAGCATTTGAGGGGTAACACTGTCTCAAACTATGCATATGCTACCCTTTTTTGAATTTTGCCACACATTCTCATGCTTGCTATAACTATTTAAAGTTTTAAACTCGACTTGGATATAACTAGTACCTTGCACATACTACATTTCTGTACATTCATTGACGTGTTCAGCATTTTTTGTGTTCAGGAAGCATCTTGAAGGGACAAGAATTACTCTTCAGAAAATGTAATTCCTTGAATACTTGATCCCTGGTGCTATCGAAAGTGTGTCATTGTTTCTCATGGTCTCATCTCACTTTCATATCTGCAGGGATAAGATAGGATTTGATTTTGCGATTCGGACACCCTGTACACCATCTAGATGGGACGAATATAGTGAGGAAATGGCAACAGCATGGGAGGTATGACCATAATCTCAATTTTTATTTGTGAAGCAAATCATGAAATTAGTTGGCTCTATCATTATCCTGTTCCAAAAGTTAATATACCGAATTGTGTTTTGACTACAAATGATATTCCAAGGAGGCATTTGTTATACCAAAGAAAAGGCATTTGTCATTAGCAAAATGGAACCAGCAAGCTATCCATTTACATTCATAATAAAATCTGAGTCGATTACATCTTTGCTTGTACCATGTTTCTTCATTCATGGTCTCTTACACCAACATACAGCTACTGCAGTTATATCCCTGAAAGTCAAGCATTAGTATTTCTGCTTCATACCTTCAAACCTTGTTCTGATTTGATTGAGCAGTAATCTTTGAAGTGACTCCAGAATTAGTAACCTTGAAATTTATCCTAATGACTTCTTCCTTGAAATATGCAGTGTTTTTTATTAATGTATGTTCACTTTTATTTGAATGTCTTCCATTTTCTTCACAAACATCATTCTTGGTTTTGCTTTCATGGTGAATTCCTTGCTATTGTTAATTTTGTAACTTTAACTTCAAGATTTTATTGTGTGGATTCCATTGTCATGTTCCGAACCTATCCTACAATAGTGTTATTATTATGTGTGAAAGGTCAGCATACCACTCAGTAAATGGCACCTTATTGATTCTAATGCTTGTTAAAACCAGTATTGGGCTGAGATTTAAATTCTTGCTCGGACATGCTTCTTCAAAAACAACAACTAGCATCAATTGTTGATTTTTATGTTTTATTTTTTGGGTAGGATTTTGTTTCTAGTTGTAAACTCTGTTAGTTCACCTTGAACTTGTTTACATGCAGGCCATCTGCAGTGCCTACACCAGCGAGATATATTCGTCGACCGACCTTACTATGCTCGAGAATGTGAAAGATGCAATCCTAAGAATGACTTATTACTGGTACTTGGAGAATGACACAGAACAAATTAAATCTGGACAAGCTTTTGCATTTATGTAAATCCAACGGCAACATTATTAAATTTTGCAGGTATAACTTCATGCCGCTGTCAAGAGGTTCTGCTGTGGTTGGTTATATAGTACTGTTGGGGCTATTTCTTGCAGCCAACATGGAGGTCACTGGAAGCATCCCTCCGGGTGTTCAGGTTGATTGGGAGGCCATACTATCGCCCAACCCGGACGTCTTCTTGTCCTCCATTAAACCTTGGCTCTATCCATCAGTCAGAATTAACACGGCTTGGAAAGATTATCCAGATATAACCTTGGCATTTGCTACGACAGGATCCATTATTGCTGCTTTAAGTTCTTATGATGCTTAAGCTTGGTTCTGTTAAAATCCAATGAATGCCACCGCTTTTACAATCATCTGTCTACTTGTCTATTTAAATTGGCCATGTGGTGCTTTTGGAATTCTGACGTTTGGTTTCATTTTCGATGTCCAGATGTATTTTTATTCTCATTCACTAGAGTTGTATCGAGTACTATATATATTCATGTATTGAAGTAAATGTTGTGTTGTGAATTGAAATATAGGTTATTGTTAAACAAGTTGCGGTATGTTTTAATTATGTATGATAGCTAATGACCATGCCTATGTGCTAAGAGTATTCTTTGCATGCGTCAAGTGCTTTCCTCTCTTTTATCATATTATGCTCATCCATCATAAAGTGTGACATGATTCCATGTACTGATCCATACCACTGACCGAAGTGATCAAGAGATGATATATTTATGAGATGCAGCAGTCACGGGTGGAGTTTACGCCTGCAATTGTGTTTGAATAGATTGGCACCCTGAGAGTGAGTCCCTTCTCTTTCGATCGAACCAGTATTAAATATTTTTTGGGTCTAAAACGTTCATTTTTTAAAGACAGATGATAAATAATGTTATTTCTAAGATTCGTAATATCGTACCGTATCGGTATTTCGATCTGGGTTCAGTACCGATATGGTACGGTATATCGAGTGGTACATCCAGGTGTATCGAGTATTGTAGCACTGCTGCAGTGCTCGGTACTCTCGGACCGATAACAATCGGTTCGTATACCGATAATTTATCGGACTGGTATGTACCGTTCG
This sequence comes from Musa acuminata AAA Group, assembly GCF_036884655.1. Classification (NCBI taxonomy): domain Eukaryota; kingdom Viridiplantae; phylum Streptophyta; class Magnoliopsida; order Zingiberales; family Musaceae; genus Musa; species Musa acuminata. The sequence continues at coordinate 869,845 of NC_088331.1, forward strand.
TACCGAGCGGTATGACTCGGTACGGCAGACCTATTTATTTCCAAGGATGGGTATACAAATATATTTTTCTGATGGGATGGGAATAGTAGGAATAATAATGTTAATCTCCATCAATCATGAAAAATCGGCATCGTTGGAACGATGGTAAGAATAGTATTTGTGTTGAAATCAATCATGGCAGAACAGCCTCGTCGTAAAGGATCGATGCGTACGTCGCTCGGCCGGGACGGAGGATGAGAATGGTGAACGAGTCATGACTCACCAACCACGTGATCACAGGATTCTCGTGGCGTCGCCGCGTGGTCGATACAGCTGTCCGAGTTGGACTCGCCCACTTACCCGCTGACGCACGCGTGCACGACAGACGGTCGAGGGAGATAGCCGCCGCAGGAGAGGGAGCGGGAGAGAAAGGAGAGCGGGCCGGGAAAGCGCATGCCGACCGTTGCCGCGTTGCTACCTCGGGCTTCCTTCTTCTCGCGGCCACGCCCACCGCCGCCGCCGATATCCATCCAGCGACGGCGGCTCCACGTTCCCCTTCAGATCGCTACCTTTGGGCCCTCGAGACCCGGGCTGCTCGCCATCGTCGCATGCTCCGCTGCTCCTTTCGATGAATTCGACTCCAAGGTCGGGTTCAAGAAGCAGTCATCCAAGGTTGGTTCTTTACCTTCTTTCTTCCTCCCTTTTAATTGCTTTCTTCCTTGAAATCGGAACTTGTGGGTTCCTTTGCACAACGATTGTCCGTGATTTCTGCACGATTCTTGTGGATTCGATGGCCCGGAATTGGGTCCCTGCGAGAGATAGGTTTGGGCGTCTCTTCAATCTCGGATTGTCTGATCGGAATTAGCAGTGGATAGCCAGATAGGTGGCAACAACGTACGAATTGGGTTTGAGTGTTGACTGATGGGAAAACTGGCTTCCATCGGCAACCAAATATCTCGTCTGATTCCCCCCATGTTTAGAAAGGAACAAAATTCTTTGAAGGTTGTTCCTTCATTGATGTAATCTGCCAATTTGTTGTACATCATGGGAAATAGATCTAATTGCTTATAACTTTTAGCTCTGTGAAATCATTTGTGCTGAGATAGAGAGCGGTATAAGGCTCTGTTAGAAATTTTATCAAGCCGAAGGTAAGAACACGGAAACTTTGCCCCAAACTGTGGACTCCTTTGTCTTTTGGAGGCTTATTGTGTATACCAACCTAAAACAATTCAAGTGATTAACATCTTTACCTTTTCCAGGATACTTTTTTGCTGATGTGTGATAAGCTATTGGATTTAAAAAAAAACGCATGGAAAAATTACTCAAATCTTATAATAGCATCATTTTCATATCAAGATTTGATATTCCAAAGTTCAGATTTTTGTGTTGCTCTGGTATTTTTTGTCATCCTTCACATTCCTAAGAAGTGCGACACTTCCATAATCATTTCAATCATAGGATTCCCTGTTGAGTTCTTCAATATGCAAGATCATACTCCTTTTGGGTTCTATCTGATATTACATGTTAAAAATTGAGTAATTATCAGCAATCTCTTTATCATGCCAAATAATTATCTGTACACTGGGTGGCCTTAGAAATTTAGTACAATGGCTTTCCATCTTTTATCTCGGTGCTTAACCTGGTGTATGCTTGTTCTATCATGATGCATGCAGAGTATATTCAACTAATTTTCAGACCTGTGTGTTCTGATGTTCTTCTGGTAAACCCTGTCCTTTATTGAGAGATTTCCTTGTAAAGTTGTTGCATCTTACAGCTAATGGTGAATTCTTCATACCTTGCTTAACTTTGTGATATTCACATAAAAATGTTATTTTCAGCATAATATTCTCCTCAATTTTTATTTCTTATTTTCTGTAAAGTTATAGACACGTTCTAAATGCCCTTTTAATGTGAAATTCCACTTCACAGATTCCTACTCTTTTTTTAATCCATCCCTTGTAATTTTGTTAAATATATTCTAGAAAACATTTTCAACTTTCAGCTGTGTACAAACATACATACTGGACTTAGTTGTCCTTGTATATTATTGAAAGAAGCATAGCATCGTCTGTAAATTTTGGATGAAAATTTGAGTGTGTTCACCAGACTGTAATCTTCATATTTTTGGATGAAAAGAATGTTCAGACATACTGTTGGTAAGGTGTCTATTCAGATATGACTTGGGGATCATAATGATACAATGACCTAAAACCATCAAACTATGCCATTAACTAACCTAAGTGTTACTTCTTTCAAACATTTGCCTTCATTATTGATGTCGAACTGTACGTTTTTAGTGCACTATAATATTGTCTGGCATTTAGATGGAGATAGAAATCAACCCAATAAAATGAGATGAGGTTAAGCTGAAATAATTGCTACAGAAAGTAAAGGGTCCAGAAGTCTAAGAAGATCATCATCTTGTGAAATTGAATAAGATCGAATGAATGCAATGCATTGACATGATAATAGAATCTTGCATAACTCTACAAAAAATATACTCAGTCATTTTTTTTTCTTTAATTGTTGAGAACTCGTCCTCTTAACTTGCAACACCAACAGATTTTGATTCTTTTCAAAAATGTTCATTTAATCTCCTCAAAAGCTACATTGACATTATCTTTCAGAAGTCCACGCTCTTAAACTTGATACAAGAGATAGAGCCCTTGGATATGAGCCTCATCCAAAAGGATGTACCTGCTAACACAGTGGATGCGATGAAAAGAACAATTTCAGGCATGCTGGGTCTTCTTCCATCCAACCAGTTTCATGTCCAAGTGGAAGCCCTCTGGGAATCACTCTTCAAATTATTCGTTTCTTCTATGAAAACAGGGTATGCTTATGCAATAAAGATGTGTTTTGCATTTTATTTAAACAATTTTTAGATATGTTTATGAAATTCTTGTCATTGTCCCACTGAAAATCTGCATATTCCTCTACTAGAGGATCTCTAGCAAAAGTGAAGAATGATCCAGTCATTTAGAAAACAAGGTGGTATGAAGGACAAAAGCTGACTGATCTATTGTTGTAGTAGTCAGGTCACAGACACCTGAATAAAATTTTCAAATCTTGTTAACTATACTATTCGGCATATTTTGAGAGAGGCAAACCAAGCATCACAGAATTGGGTTGCAAATTTTGGAAGGATCTCATGGTTTAAAATCTCGGTATGGTGCCGATGCAGGTGTAAATACCGGTCGGTATAGTCTAATCCAACATTTTTTTAATTGTTGCTTTTGGTTATTGTAAGTGGCTTAGCTTGGTATTGCTGTGGCTTAACTTGGTGTTGTCCTGGCTTAACTTGGTGTTTCACAGGAGAAATTCTTATTTGGCCTCCATTTTTTGTTATTTTTTTGTTTTCTATTGAATTTTTCAACTCTTAGATCTATATAGAAAGGGTCTTTCTTATTTATCTAGAAATGATCAATAATCTCAGTTGCAAAGCCTCTGAACCAATTGTTATAATGTTAAAGATAGAAGAGAGTTTGGCATATCGATGCCTCATGAAGGAATGTAGACAGTCTCATCTGATTTTAGATTTTGTTGGTGCATTGTAGTATCAAGATTCATCACACAAAAGGCTTGATAAATTGTTAAGAATGGAGTAAAGCAGTGGTTTAGTAGAACAGCTGGACACAGAACGGGAATAAGTGTAAAAAGGAAAAGAGGGTAACCATGGGCCTGCTGGTCATTAGGAGACCATTTCATTTAGATTTGAATCGATCATACATTGATCTGTATTGCTGCTTGATCACCCTTTATGTAGTTGAGCTGGACCAGACTGTAACACTTCCCTAACCTAGGAACCTTTAGACCACAAAAAGGGAAAAAAATGTAGGTAACCATAGAGTTTTTTCTGAATTTTAGTGCATGCTGCTTGCTAAATGAATTCTAATCTAGTTATTGCCCTTATAAGAAAGAAAAGGCAGCTTGTGAGTTGTTCTATTGGTCCTTGCAAGTTGGCCTACGTTGTTTCCTCTTTTTAAGGATCAGTTTCACAAGGTTAAAAGGAATCCCAGTGGCCACTTGTTTTTCTATGTTCGGACTTGTAGAACAACTCTAAACTCAACTAGACCTGATCTATGCATATGCAGACTTAGCCATTTGATCGGTCTGTGTGTTTACTACCCGGTTAGTGTGTTTTATCATAAGAAGAAGGGGACTGGAGGCAGTAGTTTGGACCAACAACATGATGCTATTTTTGGGAAGTGAAGGAGAGTACTGAATGGTGCATGTTTTTCCATTATCTATTTTTAATTGACCTTGTTTATAAGATAAAAATTTGCAGGCCTCTTTGGTGACCATTTGGAGTCTGACGAGAACTCTTTTTCTGGTTTAATGAGAGGTCCTTTGTTTGCAGGTGCTAATTTAATTCAGAAACACTAGAAACTTTTTAAAGTTGTGTGTGTCTTGTTCAATCTTCAAAAAAAGCATGTGTATCTTAACTGACATGCTGTGGAAGTAAGTGGATGTAGTTTGTGGCTGTAGAGACCTGGGCTTGAATCCCAGCAGCCACAAGAAATTATAGCCCATTTCTGTACAAGGTATCTCCTGTACCTGGGTGACTAAGGCCTGGATTAGAGAAATAGCCTCAGCTGTGTATGATGACCTTTCTGGACCCTATCAATTTCCTTGTATATTGGATTTACCATAGCCATCTTGTAGTAATATAAAGAGAGGCTTACCTTTGTTTTATAAAATTGAAGCTTTTTTTGTTGTTGCTGTCTGTAGTGAAAACAAATGAAAGTTGTTACCGATATATAGGGGCCCCTTTAATCACTCTTAAGTAAAACATCCATTTCTTCATGTAGATAGTCATAACTATGCTACAAAAACAGCCAATAACAACTAACCATTGTCGGAGTATGCTTCAAGGTCATAAGCTCGGTTTATGTAACAATGTTCAAGTTTTGCAATTTTTTTTCTTTAATCTTGTGGTATCCAAATGTCCATTTTTTTTTGCATTTGTTGGCAGGGCAAGTCGTACTCTTATACATAAATCAACCTGATGTATGTTCTGATCTATGTAACATTGATTCACTTTGTGTTTGAGCAATATCCTTGGATGAGAACCAATGCCGATGCTTACTTAATTCTCAAAATTTTATTGGACATGTAACTTGTCTATTGATTCACTATGCAATTGCAATTCTCAAAATTTTATTGGACATGAACTTCACCTTCTTCTTGTTAAAGTCCAAGTCCAGATTCTTTTGACTGCTTGTGTAACCCAAGTTATGGGATTGTATTTTTTTCGCTGATTATGGTTTACAAGGACCTATTTGCCAATAGAAATTTGACCAGCAGTCATTCATTTTTTTAACTCCTTTTTCAAGGATACAGACTATCATAATTCTGGTTATCTGTCAACTATTTGACTTGGTTTCTTTGTCTGTCTCATGATGACTGCTGTACATTTCATAGATTTCCATCTTAACATTTCTGTCACTACATATTTGGAAGTGTTATAGGTCTGTGCTATTATCTGTTTTGCAGGTACACATTGCACAATGCTGAATATAGACTATGCCTTGAAAAGAACTTAGATATTTCTGAAGAACATACTGAAAAAGGAGAAACATCTTTAGAAAATGATAGTCATGAGATTTTGATCGATAATTTTTCCACAATGTCAAATTCTTTTGGGGAAGATATTGTAGGTAACAATGATATGCACAAGGATAATCCATTGCATGAGGATGTTGGATGTGGTGGAGAGATGACACCTGAAGCAAAAGAATATATTCAGAACCTGCAATCTCGTTTGAATTCTGTGGAAAAGGTATTATCTGTTGTTTGCAAACAAGACTGCCTTTTTGCTGTATTATGTTTGAACCACTGCTGAAATCCAGAGATTTAACAGTGAGAAAGCTTCTTTTATGCAAGTTATTGAGTTCCTTTCATCTATCAATAGAGAAAGTGTCATTCAGCTTCACGGCTGAACAACTGCAATTAACTGTATTGCTGATTCCATGTTCATACGTGCACCTTCTTACTCTTAACAGATTCTTGTATCCAATTAATGCTGTTATTGCTGAGCACCCACACCCTAGATCTCTCTGAGGGGTATAATACATGTAACAAAGTGATTGACCATATGTATCGTGTTTATTAATATAGCTTCAAAGTTGAGCGTTTGTCACCTCGTGTTCAGCATGTTGAAGATGAACTTGGCTTTTAGACTTTCTAGAGTATTTATGAGCATATTTTTCCATTTCTCACCTGTCAACTATCATTCATATAAGCTAAGATTCTTGTTTCATAGATTGCACTCTAGAGCCTGAAATTTCTATTATAGCTTCAAATTCCTCTTTTTATTAATGATTAAAATTAACAACAATTTGGAAGGTCGTTGTTGGTGATAGTGATAATTTCTCTGAGGACCAAGTACCTCAAATATAATGTGACTTTTTTTCTTGATTTTTTTTTTCCTTTAGTTGGTTTTACTATTCAGGTCATTCTGTACCTATATTGTCATTGACAGATTCATGGTTTGATATCCCAAATGTATGTTTTTCTTCCTTTATTGATGATCTGTAAGGAATTCCACTTTGTTTTACTTTTACTATATATCTCATATATCATTTAAATGGGCAGGAACTGAACGACATCAAAAGGAAAAGTTCTGCTTTGCAGATGCAACAGTTTGTAGGAGAAGAAAAAAATGATCTGTTGGATTATCTAAGATCATTGCAACCAGAGAAGGTAGGTTGTATTACCTATAATATTTTGCAGCTTGATCAAATGATATTTTGCTAGTAAACTTCCTTCAGTTCTCTCGCCACCAAGGAACAATAATGTTATTTTCTGTATATGGCTGGCATTTAATGTAGTCCTATCTTTTGTCTGATTTAACAGTGCAGATTGTAGTCTACTGCTAAGCCAAATTGTCTTTCCAATAGTTGCACCTACAAATCATCTTGCACAAATAAATGATGCAAACAGTTCAAAAGTTTTGTGATCTTTTCTTTCGGTGCTCTTGTTCTATTGTTTTTTTACTGCAATTTACTTGTCACGGACAAACAAATTTAGTAGGTCACAAGTTATTTGGTTAATGTGGTATATTTCAACTGGTTTTTCTGTAGGTTGCTGAACTTTCAGAGCCAACCTTCCCGGGGGTGGAAGAAACTATTCATTCTGTTGTACATGGCCTCCTTGCAACTTTGTCTCCAAAGATGCACTCAAAGCCCCCTCCTCACTCTAATAATGTGACAGGTGGAACCTTAAATGTCGGGATGGATGACTGTGCAGGACTGATCGAGAACACCTCGATTCAGTTTCAGCCTCTCATATCTGTCCCACGGGATTATCTTGCACGCCTTCTTTTCTGGTACAAATTGCACATTTAGACTTGATTGTGATCTCAATTCATGCTTTTTAAGTAGTGAATTTGAATCTTACTTTTGTGTTGGTGTAAGGTGCATGCTGTTGGGCCACTATCTTAGAGGTCTCGAGTACCGCCTAGATCTGGTGCAACTTTTCGAGGATTCTGCCAAGGCACAACAAACGATTTCACAAGATGGAGACATCATCGTTTGAGAGCTTCAGACTGATCGTTTACTTGGTTGACCGGAGAAGGCTGTTCGATGAGCCAAGTGGAGCCCTGATTCTGTAAGGGTGAGAATTGGACGACCGACATCGATAACAACCCAATCAAGCTACTCCAACCTCTGCAAAATGTGTCGGCACTTTGGAAGAGTATGGTCATATGGCAACTCTAAGAACAACTGTCCCACAGAAGTTACTGCTACAAACTCAGCTTAGTAGTTAGACGATGTGGTTGTAAATTGTTGCTCAGTTAATGACCAAATTACTGTGTGTCTTTCATTTAATTTCCAGGAGGGACAAAGAGGTGATGATAGGTACTTTGAATCCTGTCTTTATTGCTTGAAGTCCTTGTCATATGTTCTTCGTCAGAGTAAACTGGGAACAGTAGGAATTAACATCATGCGACATGTTTTACGAGTGCACCCCAAACACCAAGTCATTTTCTTTGTGTTTCTCACTCGGATGCTCTGTATCTGTGCAGGCCTCTGTCAGATTCCTTCGGAGTTCAAATCCCCTACCTGACGATCGGAGTGCCCGATAAGCGTTCGATTTGCTGTCCTGTGAAGGTTCTCCAGACTTACTGAAAAGCTCGAGGCTGTCTCATGCATGTCGGCGTGCTTCCTTGGGTGAGTTCTCTCCGTACCTGCAAAGTTGGTGATCGACGACTGCATTCTTGCTGTGATGATCATTGCAAGACTTGCGTCGATCACAGTGCATCTCCGAAGAGTCGAGTCGATCGACTCCGATCGATCTAACCTCCCAAGGTTTTACTGTGCCGTCCGTCGTCTCTCGGTCCCAACAGCTTGTAGGGAACAATAGCATGCATTGAAGCCCTGAGGCTTGTACTGTTGGCGCTGCTGCCCTTAAACGCAGGCAGATGCCTAAGTGTAGGTTCCTCGGGGTCTTATCGGGCATGGCACGAAGGTAGTATGGTCCATGAGAACTGATGAGGATAATAAATGGTGACAAGACGCGGGCTGACGTCAGCTGACCCAGACGAAGCTCACGCCTCGATCAACCTGGCAGAGGTTGGTCAAACGAACCAGAACACAGGTCGAGGCCCGTTAACGACCGCTAAGGCTCGATCCCTCACGTCACGCCAACAGCGATGTCAGACGCCATCAGAGGTACGATCCTGCTCCCTCTGTGTGCAGGCATGAAGATGAGATTATTCCCCCGGGACGCGAGAAAAGGACGCCTTTCCCTCGAGACATCCCGACGAACCCAGACATGATCTGATCCGCGCGGTCGATCACTTCGGCAATCCCGAGAATCCTCGAGCAAAGATCTCCGCCATTCAGCTCCGAACCCAACCGCGTCCATCCCGAGACACGACACAAAGTTGTTTACAGCAACAAGAACCTATTTCTTTGACATGTTGATGCATAGCGGTTCTTATCAACGTTGTACATCGTGTCTGACACAGAGTAGGTGTTGTCGGATGAGGGGAAGGTGTGCAGAAAGAAAGTCGCGAAGACATTATATTGTCGTCTACATGGCATCATGACTCCACCACATTGCATATCCAAAGAAAGTAAACGACGATAACATACTGAGCACACATGCCTTTTATCATATACTCGAACCTAAAGCCACGGGTGGGCGGTGGTGGCGGTGGCGGTGGCGGTGGTTCCAACCTTTTATATATATATATATATATATATATATATATATATATATATATATAATGCCGTCCCTGAGCAGTTCGAAGCAGTGAGTGGTAGGCAGCTAGTCGGGGTGAGGGGTCCACTTGGGGCAGGCAGGGCTGAAGTGTGCCTCCACCACCCTGGAGTCGAGGAGCTCGATGATGGGTGGAAAGGTGACGCAGCGGGGCACCTTGTATTGGTTGATGGACGCGCCCCTCGCGATGGCGTAGTCCATGAGCTCCTCGAAGGTGCCGTTACGCACCACTCGTATCTCCAGCGGCCCGATGGAGCCGTCCGCCACCCGGCTCTGCCGATACACTGTGTTCATGGCCTCCTCCATCTCCAGGCAGCACGCCTCCAGCGCCTCCTTCTCCGGCCACCTCCACCCCTCCCCTTCCCTCACAAGAAGCTCCCAGTAGATGACGTAGTGCCCCGGGATGGCCGTCGTGTCCGCCTGGCTCGTGTACTCCGCCACGCTCGCCCCCCACGGCTTCAGCAGCTCCGACGCCCGCTCCACCGCCTTCTGCAGCTCCGCCTCGTCCGTCTTGTCCGACTCGATGCTCAGCAGCACGTTCTTCCGCCGCACGAACCGGAACTGCGGGGCCGCGTTGTGGAAGCCGGTGACGTGGAGGATGTCGCCCACGCGGTAGCGGTACAGCCCCGCGTAGGTGGTGATCACCAGCTCGTACTCCTTCCCCACCTCCACGTCGGCCAGGTCCACGAGCTGCGGTGGCGATCCGGCCGCCGCCGCGTCGAGGGGGAGGAACTCGAAGTAGGCCATGTTGGGCATGATGGTGTAGGAGACCTCGCTGGGCTTGCACATGGGGCGGAGGTTGAGGCCGAAGTAGCACTCGGAGGAGGCGTACATGGTGCACGTCATCGGCAGGCCGCCGCTGTAGTACTCGAGGGTGGGAATGTACTGCGCCATGGCGCCCGTCACGATCACGTCGAGGTACATGGTGTTGGGCCAGATCCTGGTGATGATACCCGCCCAGTCCCCGGCGGCGCACTCCGACACGATGAACTCCGCGAGGCCGGGATCGGGCTTGAGGACCTCAGCCACGGCGTCACGGACCGCGGGGTCGGTGACCTTCGAGCTAAGGGCGCCGGCGGCGATGTCGTGGGCGAGCTCCTGCCAGTGGAGCTGCAAGAAACGGATGGCACGGAGGAGGCCGGAGGCGAAGACGGCGCCGACGCGGAGGACGGCCAGGCGGTCGAGGAGGCCGCAGAGCATCTGGGAGTACATGCTCTGGAAGGCGTCGGCGCAGAGGATGGTGGCGGTGGGGCTGGTGTAGACGTTGTAGGGGTCGAAGGGGCGGGCGCGGAAGTGGTGGCTCTTGTAGTAACTGGTGAGCACGGGGCGGGCGGGCAGGCCGCCGGGCGTCTTGCTCTCCGACTTAACGAACAGGAAGTAGAGCCCCTTGCCCTTGTCCAGCCCGGGCACGTACCTTATCATTTCAGAAGAAGAAGAAGAAGAAGAAGAAGATGGTGATGGTGATGGTGATCATCGTCGTCGTTAACACTAAACCCAAAGCAAACACATGCCATTATCATTAGCTATCAGAATTTACCTTTATTATTTCGAAATGTTTTCTATGTTAATGACTGTACAGACTATGCTTCTCTCACTAATTTACGATACGTTGTCTATGTTATCATGCAAATGATCCCACTAAGATTTAAAGAGTTATAAATTAGTATCTAATTATGTAAAAAAAAAATCCAACTTCAGGTTAGTATTAATTGACTACTCAATAATGATAGATCTTTTACATTTTAAATAGGAACACTTTAGGTTTAATCCATTATGATGGATAAGATTCTCCTAAAAGATAAAACGTTTCTTTGTCTCTATTATGATACTATAAAGAACATGTAGATCATGGAGTGGAGAGAGAGAGAGAGCAGCTCACAAGTTCATAACAGGCATGAGAAGACTGTAGAGGAGCTGCCGCCGGTCCAGCTCTTCTTGGATGGTGGGCATCAGCTTCCGCTCCCCGGCCGACGTTCCCGAACTGCAAACCACATCCCAGAAATGAATCGCTTTCTCTCAGATCAGCCCTACGTTAGCCTCAAACGACTCGCCGACAAATAATACACTAAGCGATCGACCGAAGACCACCTGGTCAGGAACTCCGATATGGGGTGGGCGGAGAGTATGGCGGAGCGGTCGCCGTTGGCGATCCTATGGATCTCCGGCTGCAGGTCCTCGTAGGTGACCATCGGCACCTTCGACTTGAACGTCTCCCGGTCTGTCGCGCCGCCGAGATTGTACCTCTGCACGTACTCGGTCTCCGCGTTCTGGCTCAGGATCTCCGCCAACACCTTCTCCTGCACCTCGTCCGCGTTCGTGGTCATCTCATCTATGAACTCCAGCTTCTCCGCGTCCTTCTCGCAGGCCGCCGGGCCCAGCTTGGACGAGGTTGCCGGCATCATACCCATCGACCGTGATCAAGCTCCAGATCCGAGGGCGAAGAGGCGAGTGTGAAGGCGGGGTGGGTGTGGAAAGGGGAGGGCGAGGGGTATTTATAGATGGGAACGGGGATAGAGCCATGCACGTAGGGGCTCAAGGAGACGTAGGTGAGGTCGGGGCCGTGTAGGGTGGAGGAGGCGGCAGAGGGTGGCCCAGATGGCGTCAGGGGGAGGGATCGGAGCGGACAGGCGGGCCCGGTCTACCCGACACGTACGCGCCGGCCACGTCGGATCCCTGTCGCGGCCCGCGTCACGCACGGCGCCCGTCGTGGCCCGCGATATCGACGCCCTGCCGGCGCCACAGGAATCTGCCGTTCTGGCTGACGTCCCTCCCTCCCTCGGACGTTGTCCTCCATGTCAAGCAGATGCAGGGAGAAGACGACGTGGGGGTTTGCCTCATCACGCCGCGTGTCGACTCCAGGGCCCCCGGCCTCCCCTGTCCGCGCGCGCAGAGCTCATCCATGGCCGCCGGGGAAGAACTCGTGTGTCGGTGCAACACTCGGATATACGAGACATAACATTTCCCATTCTTGGAATGCCATCATCAAGATTTCTGCCGTCTCCTCTGCTCTAAACTCATGGATTATATATATATATATATATATATATATATATATATATATATATATATATATATATATGATAAAGGATCGATATAGCTATGGTTTATCTTGAGTGTATGTATGTTGTTGTCTGTGTCAGTCATAGACTGCAGGCTATCAGACTTCCAAACATGGGGGGGTTTCTTCCAGAAATCCACAGTCCAGCTTAGTCATTGCATGGTCAGAGGAATCAATGGAGGTGATTTAGTTGGGCTGCAGCATCATGCTAGGCTACTGAAACAAGGGCTTTAGGTTTGCTAAAACAAACATATTCCTTGGGTTCATCTGCTACCTCTCCAACCAGACACACTTATCCTCACTTTAGAAGACACTACTCTCATGCATTCAATGCACATACTGTGTCTGCAAATATTTAACCCCTTCTCTTTCTCTGCCTACTGAATCACCTCACATTAGCTGCCATCCACTGAAAAGAATTCTTCCCTTGTAATATTAGAGTATGATTTTATTGGTGTGGTGCAATGTACTCTCTGTGAGGATGTAGATTGCCTGTGGACATATGATGTTCATCAAAGGTTTCATGGCACATGCTAACATTAAAATGTTGAACTCTAGAGACAGAGGGAAAGCTGACTCTCTTTTCTCTCTCTTCTCTTTTGTACTCCCCCCCCCCCCCCCCCCCCACCCCATCTTCCTATGGTTTTTATGCATGCTGCTTTCCATGTAAAACTTCAACTGCCCTCCATGTCTGATGCTGAAACCATTCCTGGTCTTATCTTAGAGAAAGGAGGGCAAGAAGCTTTTGAACTTGAGGATTATTAGTCTACCTAACCAGAGGTTAATCTTCAGACCCGATGATATCACAGTGTGAAGCTTTTGGATCAGCAAGGTGTAAAGGTGCAAGAAGATTTTGATGACCGAACTGCTTCCTACTCACCTACTTGCATCTGCACTGTTGCTTGCATGCCCTGTCACTACAGCCACTATGTTTCAAGATCAACCAAGATTGACTTGGTCAAGGCATGACAATAATTCAACATCTTGGTCTCTGATTTGGGGACATATCTTCGACAAACACACACACACACACAAAAGATATGCAGGCTTGATTCAGATTAGGACTCTGTAGATGATCTTAGGTTTTCTGCTTGTGTTCCTCCAAGTCTAGCTTCATAAGACAGATGCTAAAACCCCTAAAAGCACTTGGGAGTTTGGTCGAGCCATGTGACGATGCACTGCGATGGTCAGTCAGAGTGAGCAAAAGCAGGAGGAAGAACCTGTGACTGTTTCACATCTCTTTTTGTGTGCTCCTTCCATCTGCCATCAGAATTCATCTCCATTTAGTTGCAGGCCATGAAACTAGTAAGAGAAGCATGTCTTATCCTCGTAAAGTTGGTCAGGACGAACTTACCTCATGAGATAAAAGAATAAGCGATAAGGATTCTCTGATACAGGAATAAAAGTGTAAATACACACAAAAAGAAAAAGGATAATTCAAAAGACAATCTATGATCGACACGTAATCATATATATATATATTTTTCAAAGATAAAATAATAAATGATATCCATATGCGCACAGAGTTTGTCATTATCACTTTCAAAATCTTTTTTGTTTTTCTGTAAAACAATAAAAAATTTCCACTACAATAAATGCAATCCAAATTATCTACCAAGAATGATAAGATTATCTAATTTTTACTTAAGTAAATATGGTTCGATCGAAATTACTTATGATGACCTGATTCTTCATGATAAATATCTATATGATTTATCCAACTCCAACTAGAGTGTAATTTATATTAAATTACTTATATTCTTAACATGGAAATAAAATTTTATTAATAATAAAATTAATTTTGGCAATTGAAGATATGGAATGGGCCCATTTAGGCCATTTACATGTTGGGCCAATGGGGCCCATGAATCCACTATTTAGGTGGGGGCCCGATTCTAAAGCTTCCTCTGTTGGCTTCACCGCCCACCGCCGTCGTGTTTGCTCTTGCCCTTCGAGCTCGATCGTCCCAATACTAGCATATAAGTCGCGCCACGCACCCCCCCCCTCCCCACCCTCCCCGTCCCTTAATCCCACCACCCACCTCCCCCCCCCCCCCCCCCCCCCCCCCCGGCCCCGGCGGCTCTTTTTCTTCCTCTCTTATCGGTCGATTCGATCTATCCTACGGCGGCAAAGGAACAAACACCTGCCGAGCGCAGCAAGCGGCGTCACGACCAAGCCAAGTAAGAACGAGGATCAAATCTTTGCCGCTTCTCCTCTTATTCTTCTTCTTCTTCTGTGTCTGCTCTTGCTTTTCTTGAAACCTATCTTCTTATTTTGTTGTCTTTTTGGGCGTTTCACTTCCTTCCGATTTGTTCTGGATGCGAGAGAAAGAAGACGGCTTTCGCTGTGGTCTTTGTCTCATCTTGTGCCCTAGTAAAGGGAGAGTGCGGAGAACCAAGGGTTTAGGAGCGGGATGCGATGGTTCCGTTGTGCTTTGAGATCCAGCATGTTTAGTCTTGGATGAGGGATGAGAGTTGGCGAGCGAGCGAGTGAAAGGAGGAGCTGTTGCATTTGGGATGTGGTCGTCTTGATCGGTTGGGTTAGATGCGGGACGGAATGGGTTCGTGGGGGTCTCTCGAGCTGCTTGATTGTTTGGTTTGCGGAACCCTAAAAGTAGGATTTTCTTCAGGAAGAATGTTGTGGGAGGATATCGGGCCGTGTAGCAGAAGATTTTGTGGAACAAAAAAAATATGCATTTAGTCTTGTGAGTCGGTTACGAGTACTTTTGGCACTTACAATCGCATTACAAATGGAGAAAGCCTTTTGCTGATGGAATAATTTTCTTGAGCATACCTCGTGTGACAGGTAGACCTATGGAAATTTTGTACCCACATTCCTTGAGGGTAAGGTTGTTTTTCTTTGATTCACGTAAACAGTCTCTTTATATATTTAATATTTAAAAGTTAAGGATGCGTACATTGATCTTTCTCAGATCTTCATTGACGGGAGCCTCGTGTGCTAGATATACTCTTTTATTCCTTAAGTATAAGAATGGAAGCAGTGCTTCAGCAGGTAAGAGGGAGCCACGGATTTATAGCTTGAGTGGCACTTGGAGTGTTCTCCGGATCTTGGTTTACTTATTCTTATTTATTATAATTATAACATCTTAGAATCTAAAATCTTGTGTTCTTTTTGTAACGGCAATCAAGCACTTCCTTTGTACATAAGGAAGCATACTGGCCCTTTGCTCATGTGGGAAGAGAAATGTAGCAAAGATATGATATTATGATGTATATGTCCTTACTTAGATTTACAATATCATACAAGTGGTGGTTTTGAATGCAAAATTATATTTCCAAATCATGCCCTAGTTAATCGTTACCCAACTTTCGGGTGAATTCATTCTTTAGTCTTATCTTTAATTATATATTTAAAATGCCATCTTAGCTTTGAAGCGCACATGTTTCTTAGTCTTTAACGTGACATATGTGCTCTTCAAAGGGTCAAGAGATCCTATGACTAGAGGTTGGTAAGGTATGCTGAGCAACTTGTGCGAAATTGTGATGCAGGACAAAGATGGCAGGACGAAATAGCGAGTGCATAGGCACAATATGAGTGCCAAAACTAAACATTAGGCTTTCTGAAATTTCTTTCTGTCTGAGTTGAGGTTGCAAAGAGCAAAATCTCAAGGAATTGTTGCTTTTATTGAAAGGGACCTAAAGTTACAGTCCTAGGGCTCTTTTTTTACTAAATTACAATGTATCTAGTTTTCATATTAGCCTATTATGTTTTTGAAAACGGTAGTAGTAGCCTGCAAATAATTTCTCTGGAATTCTCAGCAATATTATATTTAATATTTCTCAGCAATACTATATTTAATTTTTTGTTTAACATGCTATTTCTTAGGTTTTTTTTCTTCATGATGACCACATAAATCTCCCATGTAAGGATTATTAAACCCGTGACCCTTTAAATGAGGCTTGGATGCACCGCCACCCTAGTAAGCCATGAATTCTACAACCCATGCAACAGTTAATTTTTTAAGAGTCTGTGCTCCTGTTATTTCTCCCACTACTGGAGACAAACACAAGGTCCTAGCCTGGACTTATTGTAATACATTAAATCTTGTCCAAGGCTGGTCATCACATAACCAACTTTTTGTCAATTTACTTTTGATTCTCTATTCTTGTCTTAATAACTACAATGTCATTTTTTGTTTACTATGAGTTTACCTTGATATTTGTGGACAGGATGTGACTTGGTATTGCATCTGTTTAGGGTGCTATACCCGTTTCTCTATTTGGAAACTTTTTATTGACGTGATTTTCCTTTTTCTTTCACGACAAAAAAGTCATTGAAAAACTTCTGCTTTAAATTGTACATACATGTGCCCCTGAACTGGTACCAGTTCTTGATGACCTGGGGAAATGTTGTTGTTATGCTATTCATTGTAGCCTACCATGTGCAGAAATTCCATCATTTCACAGGCCAAATGATCAGAATACACATAGTACTACAAAGTTGGAGATATTTTTACTATTATTTTCTTCTATGCCTTGGTGACAGGCTCAATATTTTTCTTCTTTTATTTCAGATAAAATTGTTGAGGAACATTGGCATGATAAAAGATAACCTATTATTGTATCAAATAGTTCTTGGATAGCAAATAAGGAAAATAACTGCACAGGTGACTGATCCTGTATCATACACAATCTTTTCCCAGAAGCAATTGAACTTGTGTTTAATATTGGATAATCCATGCCTCTGTCAGCACCATTATGATGAACGATTCTGATAATTCTGGTTTCTTTTCCCTATGAATGGTTCTTGTGTTCTTTCATAGGCAACTATGTCTGTATTTATTTACACGTTTCTTATTGTTCTGTTGTTGGTACCAAAACCCCAGAAATTCAAATCTTTTCTGCTGAAGAAGTTGAACACTTCGATGTCTGTTTTTTTACTTGAATGGCATATGTACAACCCAAAAGAGCATCTATGCACTGATCAAGGTAGCTATACATCCAAGGAAAATATAAATATTCACAGAACAAGTTGCAAGTCAACGATGTGTATCTATATCTAGCAACATGGGAGAAAATTTTATTGAACTGACCTTATCTTCTAAATAAGTTTAAGAAAGGATTGTGGTAGAGGATCCATCATTGATTGACAAAGATAAGTTTTCCGTTCATTAACAAAATATGGCTATATTTTTTGGGATACTTTTGAGCCCATAATCTCTAACATTGAAAATTGTAACCCTCTTGGTACACTAGCTTCTCTGTGGAAATGTATGGTTCACCCTAATAATCCTGCATCATTTTATCTGAGGCTGCAGCATGACCGATTTTCTATAGAATTCACGATACATTAAAATCTTATTCTGGCAATCAGGAAGTAGTATGGCTTTTAGTCCTTGATGTTTTTTTTCCCTGTTTCTTGTCTATGTTCTTGGGGTGGCTATAACAAAATGTCCACTACTAATTATAATCATCTTGAGAGCTGGGTGCATTTGCTCATTTACTCTGCTCTTGATCAAGTATATATAGATGCCAAATCTTTGGTTCTGCTTATTAAGTTTTCAGTCATGTTCAAGGTGTCATATTCTATTTGGTATGAATATCTGAATTTATTCCTTGATAAAACTTGCAGGTAATTTTTCATTTCATTAGTTGATGGAAAAGGGTCCAGTACAACTTGTGGCAATTATTTTTGGGTCCATTCAGCAGTAAAGCCTTCTAGTACTTTGATGAATTGAAGCTTTGTGTTGCTTGCATATGGAGCATGCTTCTGGTGAGATTGGTGTGCAGGAAAGTTTGGTCACACTTTAATAGAAATCAATAATTGTTTTATATGGAGAAAGATCCTAAATCTGATGTCGAGGTGAATCATTCTAGAGATTGTAAGGTTGCAGCTCTTGGACATGCTGATGATGGACGGAAGACAAATGCCAACCATAAGAAAAATGACAGATGTACACCAAGTGCAAAACATAACTCAAAAAAACCAGTTAGGAAAAGGAAAGAAGTATCTCAAAAAGTGAATTCTAAAAGATATTCACTAAGGTCTTCACTTGATGATGTCAGGATTCTTCGATCGATGACAAATGGTAAAGATAAGACTTCCTCAGGGTCATCGAATTCCATGGCCATCTCCATGACAAAAACAAGGAAAAAGAGGAGGAAAGGGGAGAGTGCTCTGAATAATGAATTTTTACTAATTAAAAAACGTGTAAGATACTTGTTGACGAGAATCAACTACGAACAAAGCCTGATTGATGCATATTCAAATGAAGGATGGAAAGGTCAAAGGTTCGTTTCTTTGATAATCTCACTTTAAAATATTCTCTTCTGTATCTTCTCATCTGTTTATGCTTGTAGGAAATGCATAAATTTTTGTTCACTAAATGATGGTAACCAAGATGACTATGTTCAGGCAGATTTGCAGGTTCACTATAAAAGATAGAGGAAGTAATGTTTTTGTTTGCCAACAAGAAATTGTATGGCCCATAAAGAATAAAATGAAGTAAACCATTTAAGAATGTTCCACTGAGAACTATAGATGCATTGGTTAGTCATGATTAGTTTGACTAGGAAGGTTTAGGAAAACTTATAGAAAGTAGAAACAGTAAGAAGAGATTGGACTACTTTAGTTCGAGTAAGGATCCCTGTCGACGCAGCTCAATGGTGGGATGATGTCCGGATAGCTAGCCCCTAATAGTTTGGACATTTTTCATCGTGGTTGTGGTTGTATATCATGTAGTGGTTGAGTTTTGATTTCCTTTTTTTTAGTGGTCTTTGGCAGAGTTTATTTCACTGGCAATTGTATTAACTCTCGTGTATTTGGTAATTTGAAGAGTTTCTTTGTCTAAAGCATCTATGCTATGATTGCTATCATTCTGCCTTTTTTATATACTATCACTCTTACATCAGCTGTAGCATCCATTTATTGTTTTTTATGTGCATAAATGCATCTATATATGCAGTTTGGAAAAGATCAGGCCTGAGAAGGAGCTTGAAAGAGCCAAATCAGAAATTCTACGCTGCAAATTAAGGATACGTGAATCATTCCGGCATCTAGATTCCTTGTTATCTGAGGGAAAGCTTGAGGAGAATCTGTTTGATGACGATGGACAAATTGACAGTGAGGCTGTCTGTGCAACTCACGGGAGATTATCATTTCACATTATTTCTTCTTTAATATTTCTAAATCCTACTATTGGATCTTACTGATTTCTGAACTATCTCTCCATCTTACGACAGATATTTTGTGCAAAATGTGGTTCAAAGGACCTGTCTGCTGACAATGATATCATACTGTGTGATGGCAATTGTGACAGAGGTTTTCACCAGAAGTGTTTGAACCCGCCACTGGCAACTGATGAAAGTAAACGTCACAGCTGCTTTAGTTTAGAATTTATTTGATGTTGGCTCTTTACATGCATTTTTAATTATCACTGAACTTGTTCTTGCTTTCACCAAGTTCCTCCTGGAGACCAAGGATGGTTGTGCCCTGCATGTGATTGCAAGGTGGATTGCCTTGACTTGCTTAATGAATGTCAAGGAAGTGATCTCTCAATTGAGGACACATGGGAGGTAAAGGCCATTGATTATTCACATTGTTCTTTCCCTTCATGAACTTATCCAAGTTCTTCATGCTAATGGGCATATTCTGACTGGGGTCTGCTGCTTTTTCCTTCAGAAAATTTTTCCTGAAGCAGCTGCTGTCGCAAATGGGAATAAACAATTTGATGACTCCAATGATTCTTCAGATGATTCAGAAGATCATGATTATAATCCTGATACCCCAGAAGTTGGTATTGAAGATCAGGAAGAAGGATCAAGTTCTGAAGAATCAGATTCTATTTCATTGTCTGAGGAGGCCCCAGGGTCTCCCAGACACAACAACTTTAATGATCTTGGCCTTCCTTCTGATGATTCCGAGGATGATGATTATGACCCTGAACGTCCAGACCCAGAAAAAGATGTTCAGAAGGAAGGATCAGACTCGAGTGAATCAGACTTCACATCAGACTCTGATGAATTCTGTGTTGAGCTTAGTAAAAGTACCAATATCAATGAAGAATCATCATTCTCTTTATCCGAACCCAAACTGCTTGATGGTTCTTGTGAGGGGAGAGATGAAACGCATGAAAGCCCAATAAATGCCAAGCCTCCACCTGTAATAGAGGGAGAACCTGGTCAAGTGAACACTTTTCCAGTGTCCAAGAAAAGGGAGCGGGAACATTTAGATTATGAGAAGTTATATGATGTAAGTATTCTTACCTGAATTGTACGTCCAACTTGAATATTAGTACCAGAAGCTTGATCCTACAGAATGTGTACCACATAAACAAAGACTCATCTAGCTGATGCAATTTGGTTCCTTAATTATATGCTTAAGGTTTTATTATTCGATGTAACAAAAATGGTCAAATAATGGGATTCAAGTGGTTTATGCAAGATTTGTTGAGAATGCTTTTTTTTTTTGCAATATTCTTCAATACCATTTATTCCTAGTAATTGTTTTCATGTGTGCTGGTTCTTGTTTTTCCTTCTTTATCTTCCTTATATAATCTGCTGTTGCACAATTAATTTCTTTAGATATCGAGTAGGTCAAAATATTATTCATCCACAGCGGCAAAGCTAAACGAAGAATTCAAGTGAGCTTTCTTGCTGCACTTTTACCATCATGATTTTTCTGTTGGTTAGATTTGTAGAATTTTTTTTTCATGCCAAATTCCTCCTAAGGGAAACTAAGTGTATAAATTAAGTTTTTCCAATCCTTGTCCCTCAGCCAACTTTCATATCTTCAGTTTCACATTCCAGTTAATGTGGAAATTAGTTTGATCTATTCTACTATTAAAACTCTCAGCTAGATACAGATGATTCCGACAGACTCCTAAGATATGGATCTTAGGAGCAATTGCTGTTTGTGCATCTTTTCAGTGGTTTGCTTTTTCCTTGTCATCAGAACACATGGAATTGTATCGAATTATCTCTGAATGAAAGAAATATTGAAGAGCATTCTTCCTTTTAGTCTTAGATGATCCAGATATTGTACAAGACTCCAGGTAACATCATAGAGAATGAAGGCCAAGTTATAGTACAAGTTTTATATAAGGTTTGCCATGGCCTTATTTTACTATGGCCTTCATGGTGTTCCTTTGTGGAGCATTGCACATTCTTCTTGCGGCTAACTATGCTGGCTTCCATTTTCATGCTTCTCTTGATCTGTCTTTACTAAAGCTTATCTCAGTTTTGAACTTCTGTGGTGTCCTATATTCTGTTTCAAGATGGTTAAATGTATACTGCTTAAAAAACCTGAACACCTTCCTTTTCTGTTTATTTTCTTCATATTTCTATGTCAATCTCTTGTCGACTCACTGAATTTATCTATATATCTTTGTTTTCTTCTTTTATTTTCAGCACAACAAATGCATATGGTATTCTTTGTTTCTTGTTTTCAGCTGCTTTCATAAAATTGAGCATATACATATGATGTTCAAGTCTTCTTTATGTGTATGATCTGTACCTGCTTCTGATTTTCATGTCTTGAATGTTGAAGGAGGCTTATGGTAAAGAGTCACCTGTTTCAAGCAAAGATGAAGATTGGTCTGAGGAAAGTGCAGCAAAGAAAGCTAAGAAAGATGACAACAAAAGAGAAGATGCTAAATTGCCAGGTGCAAAAGCTCAGTCTGCCAATAATAGAAGAAGTTTGGGCATCAAAGGCAAGGTTGAGGACGATAATGAAATAGACTTGCCAAATTTAGACCAGCCACAAGTTTCAAAAGCAACGAGTGAGAGTACTCCTGATAAAGGACATGAGAACCTGGTTGAACAGTGTGATGGTGATCAATTGCTTGGTTTGGATGGGATCACTGTTACTTACTCTGCAAGAAAATATTTTGGTCAAGAGACATCTCAGGTATCACTTTATGAATTTTCTATGCTGAATATTGAAGGACAATCACTAATATATATAGCCACATCTATTGTTCCCTTCTGGACTATGTTGGTTGCTAATGATTAAGATTCCTGTAATCCCTTCCCCAACTACATTTACTTGGATTTAGGTGTTGGATTTCCTGTGATCATGCATGTAGATACTGTTGCAACTTAAGTTCCCTAACATAATTTCTACTCACGACCTAACCTGCATGCAGACTATTTTGTAAAGTAAGGCCACTGTTTAGGTCATTATCTCAGTTACCCCTTATTGCCAATTTACTTCCATAGCCCTTCCACAACCCATGGTCATTGTATTTGTCATGCTTTCTGCTGTCCAGCCTTGCCCTTGGTGCTTGACCAGTCATTTAGTATCCTGCCAGCAGCACCTCTCATAAGAATTAATATCTCACCCAGGCACCACTGCATCCTTGCTCGCCTCTTGCCATCCTCGTAGACCATTACCCACCTTCAGCTATCATTCATGGTCTTTCATTTTATTATTATTATTTTTATTCGTGGTCTTCCGTTGCTGCTAGCCATTTGTAATCAAATATAGAGGTGTTGCTTTGATAAGGTTGGTCCTTTACGACCAGGTTTAAGATTGCCACTCTCCCCAGATCTTGTATTGGTGGGAGTCTAGTGAGGTGGGGGTGGAATATTTATATTTGAAAGGGACATCTGGTTACATAGTTTTCCATTAACATCTGTCGTCCTAAAGCTTTCATGGGGATGGAATATTTATATTTGCAATGCCTCAACCATGCTACATGTTTTTGGGAGTTCTCAGATAATCTGCAGCTTCGTCTAGAAAAGAATTTTTGTGCTGCCAAAAAAAATACAGCCTCACTATATAATGCTTTTGGTACGGACAGAGCCCATATAAATCTTTTACTTAGTATGAATATAACAACCTGTTTTTACTATCTACTTAAAATAGATGGATGCTTTAATTGAATGTGCGAAAAATTTGCCTTACAGGAGCTTCACATTCTACCGACAACTTTTTGTTTTTAAGTTCATTATAAATTAGTATATATTTTTTTATGTTACCTATAAGGTGTAGTTACTTATAGGATGAAGTGAGGGAAAACCAAACAAGGTGGATGACATGCCGAAAGGAGAGTCTCAAAAGTTCTTGCAGGACAAAATGAGTCAACTCGAGTTAGTGATATTGGAGAGGTAGAGGATGATTCTAGGAGACGTTTTAGGAACAACAAGAAGGGATTTGGTGGTGTATAGTTTGACTAGACTAAAGAAATTGTTCTGTATATTGCTTTATTGTGGGAGAAGTTCCACATGTCAAATGCAATATAGTGGGAATCTAAGGCTTGTTCTTGTCGCTCGAGTATCTTGTTCCATTGTCCATGTGCAACTAGCGTTTCTTGACAACTTAAAAAAGATGCAAAAGAGCTGCTTAATTCTTGAAGCTAGGTTGATTGTTGGATGCATCACCCCTTTTGGGAAGAATGATTGATGCCTTTGTTTAGACGTCTCTTACTTTGTTGTATGAAATGGAATTTAGTCTTATAGTTGTGCTTTTCTACCGATGAACTTGATGTGTTAGTTTTCTTGGTTTGGAAGCTAGATTTACACTCAAATGATAACACATCGCTTGGATACTACAAGTCTTTGAGTAGGGCCCTCAGTATTCTGAAAGACTCATCAAACTGTAATCATGAATTTTCAAAAGTTTCAAGTGTCATGCTGCTAATGATTATTGGTGAAAATGATTTTTTTAATAATTTTATGCACTATTACATATGTCTTGCCTGAGAAATGAAAGACTTAGCTCTTTTTATATGTCTGCAGAAACTTCAGGAAATCTTCAAAGAAAATCAATATCCTAGCCGTGAAACAAAAGAAAATCTTGCGGAAGAACTCGGGGTGACGGCTAAAAGGGTCTCGCCCCTCTCTCCGTTTTCTTCTCTTCTTTCATTGTCGATCTCTCTTCTGAATGCTGAGTGATTGTACCACCATGATGCTTCCTTTGCAGATTAGTAAATGGTTTGAGAATGCTCGACATAACCTGAGAGTTTCTGCCAAGGGATCTGATCTTCCAGGAACTTGTGGAGCAGTTTCTGATAAAGGAACCGATCATGCAAGGACTTCCATGTATAAAGGAAACCCCTTCATGGAACCCAGCAGAAAAATATCTGAGTCGAGCAAGGGGAATGCCGAGAGCTCGGCTGGGAGCACTGAGAAAATATCATGTAAAGCAAATAATCACAAGGATCAAGTCGGGTCTGGTGCATCTGATAAATCGAAAAGAACGGTGGACAGCAAAAGGCAGAAGGCAATAGCGCGCGAGTTGAGGAAGATAAGGAATAGTAGGTAAAGATTCTACCAGCATTTCGGTGATCGCTTGCCTCTTGCAAGATAGTAGCGCATTTTGATTGCTGGACTTTTGAGGTATTCTTGGTGGCGTGACGGTTGGACGTGTCGGCAGTCATGCACAAATTAACATCCACGTCGCCTGGCATTCTCCGGATGTTGTGTGTTTTTGGTTTTATCTTTCTCCTCCTCTGTTTCCCTTAAAAGAGGTTGCGGTTGGCCATCGAGGCCAGGAGGAGATCCTTTGTGTCTGTACGCTAACCTAAGCAGAAAAGAATCGGATTGTTTGTACCAGGCATAATAACTAGTTTTACCTTGGAAATAGCATTTACGTTACTGGCTATGACACTGCTCTCATGATGTGCCTCAATCTGTATTGTTCCTCCGATGTGAATCGAATGGTTCAGATTCCCAGGTGGGCTCTGTGTTAATGGATCTCGAGAATGGGGTTCGCCTGTTCTTTTTTTGTCTTCAGGCAGAGTTGCAGATTGTTCTTCCTGACTCAACTACTCTGTGTTCATGTCTGTCGCGGTATTTGCCGCTGCCGAAAGGTTTGGATGCCCATTTAGGAGGTACAAACTTGGGTACATGCGCTCTATAATTCATTCATGTCACGAGGATTCAATGTTCGACTTATGCACGGTTGGCGCACCCCGTGTGCCATCTCGTAGAATCTGGTAACCGCGCGTGATAATAAGGAACCGAAAATAAGATCGTTTTGGAAGGATTTAATTTTTCTCAAGGCTTTTCATCCACCAAATCGACTGCGGTAAGCTTACCTATAGGTTTGCGGCTCCATTAACCGTGTGTGATGATAAGAACGCAAAATAAAAAAAGGTATCAAGTCGAAGAAAAATTAATTTTGGAAGTTAGCTCCACGAACACCGAATTGCTCGAGTTGCTGCATGGGACTAATTCAATTTGCTCTTGTGGAGGGGTTGTAAGTGATGAATTTATTACACAAAGTGATGATTTTATTGATGTGATATCGATTTATATAGGTTACGAGGAAAATATTTTTGTATGTTTAAATCATGTATTCAAATCAATCGAGGCTTAGAATATTAACGAATGCAAAGTTGTCATTCCATATGTGTTTGTATCGTAATCGTATATCATATACTTGTAATCTTATATCATATACACTAATCTTATATTAATGTAATTGAGATATTCTATAGATGATAGGCTTTGCAAGCGAGTTTGCTAGTTGGTCAGAATTATAGATGTGAAAAACTTGTAGTTGAACAACTTGATATCCAATAAAGTAAAAGTCAATAATAATATGTTTTATGCATAAGCGGAATACTGGGTTAACGCATAAGTAAGTGGTATTGATATTATCATAGTATATTATAGGAGTAGATTGAGAGGTAATATCAAGTTTGTATAGCAGATTGGTGATCCAATTGAGTTCGACAGTAATAACAGCGATGACTCGATATTCAACTTTAATGATGGATCTTGTAATTGCATTTTGTTTCTTGAAACTCTAATTGATCAAATTTGCTCCAAGGAAGATAATGTATATTGATATAGATATTCTATCATCAGTGTTATTAGCCCAATCAACATCAACGAAAGCATGAAGATGAAAAGATGAGTGTTTACGAATAAGTCCAAGATTAAGAGTCTCCTTAAGGTATCACAAAACACGTTTTAGTGTAGACCAATGCATAGTAGAGGATCAATAAATGAATTATAATAATTTGTGGACTACAAATAAAATTTCTAAACGTGTGAGAGATAAATACTACGAGGAACTAAAATATGATTGTTATTATATAATTTGAGTGACTTAATGGTGGAGAGTGAGGTGATAATTATTTTTGCATAATAATATTTTTAATCTTTGATAATAAATCTCGAATATATTTTTTTTGAGATTAAAAAAAAAGTTCGTAAATGTTGTTTTTACTCCCAAAAAGTAGCTTAAGGCTTTTAAGCCTTTGATGGAGAATCGATCAGTAAATTGCTTAAAGAATTGCTTGATCTTCATAAAATTATTATATACGATGATAATATCATTCACATAGACCATTAGAAATATAATACATTCTTTTTGTTGCCATAGAAATAAATAGCTTTTCATCGTTTATAAACATGGTTTGGATACTAAGAGTGGATAAAATTAAGGGATTACTACATAAAGATATTTTCAATTAAGATCACACATTAGAAACCATTGTTAACATCTAATTATCATATATGTTAGTTTGAAGTAATAAGATGAATTAAATTATAAGTTGATTTAATAATCGGACAGAAGGCCTCTATGAAATCAATAGTTGATCATTGATGAAATCATTTAGCTAATAGATGTGGTTTATATTTGGTAATGGGTGCATTTGAGTTTCGCTTAATTCAAAAGATCCATTCACAAACAATAATATTTTGTGTGATATGAGATGGTGTTATGTAGCATTATGGAGTAGTGTAAAATTTTTTACGCTAGTGTAAAATTTTTTAGACTTAGGTATACTCGTCGTACGTGCCCTACAAGCCAATCACATGAATGATGGTATGTGTGACATGATACATATTCTTTTTTACTTATTAAATTTTAGTATTTTATCACTATATTATATATATATATATATATATATATATATATCAATGGATCTGTGCAATGGGAATCGAATCGTGATGAGATCACGATAATGAAACCAATTCACCTTTAAACACAAATCTTAAATAATCTTGGTCATAGGTTATTCGGGAGGGACGTTGAGATAACCGGACAAACTAGTGCACTATATACCCGTAGATATGATGGATGTGACTGGTTTCTCTCATAGTTGCTCGTGTGAGGATACTAGGGATGCAGTGTAAGTGCTCATTAGAAAATGAGTTCACTGATTGATCTACTTACGGAATGCTGAATGGTTGATAATGTCTTATTGTAAGACAATGATTTCATCGTCCTAATGGTGTATCTGGTTCTTAGATTTGAGACATAAAGATGTCCTGTACGAGTACTCCACTATTTGATACCGAATTTATAGCTCTGAAAATTTTAAATCTAGCACAGCCGATCATCGGAAGTGGTAGCCAACCTTACGAGGACTATTGAGTATCGATAAAGGATCATCCACTCTTAGTGTCAAGAAGGTAATATCTCATGTTTTCTTGCTTAGATAAATTCCTATTTAGGGTCATTCGGATTGAGAGAGAAAGAGTTCTCTAAGAGAATCTAATTAGAGAGAGACTCGAGTAAAAACTATATAGGCCTGATAGTACCATATCCGGTATACGGTCTCTAGAATATTAGATTTACGAGGAAGATTTGGTTTGAAATATGTAGAATAGAGTGATCTCTTCCTTCCTCTCCTGAGTCATCTCTATCCTAAGTACCGATGGTACAATCGAGAGGATGGTGATATGCCAATGAGTTTAACGATTAATGAGAAAAGGAGAAGGACGTTCGTAATGACTCCACGGTAATTCTCAAATTATATATTTAAAACATATATTTAAATTTATGATTGATTCTCAAATTATAAATGGATTAAGAATTAAAATATATTAAAAAATTATAAAATTATCATTCTATATGTATATCATAATTTACTATGAGTCTCTCGTTGGATCCTTCTTCATCATTTGTTTCTGTACTATTTATTATTATCTTCTACGGTCTCGAACAGTGTATAAAGGCGAAAGATACTAAGTTCGCAAGATCAAAAAGCTACAATCCTGTAAAATTCATAGCGACACTGATCTCATGCACTATCATTTCGAACAATCTGAAGGGAAGTATGTTGTTAAAGAAGCATTTGTCATCACGAGGAATATGTGTGTATGCAACCAAAAATCTCCGAAGAAAGTGGTCAGGAAGCTACGAAAACGTCAAAAAGGAGCCTTAATTTCTGCCAGATGATGGTGATCGTAGATATCCTTCTTTCGCAAGCTTAAGAGCTCCTCTTTCGGGCGCTCTATAGGCGGAGGTTCTACGGAGCCGCCATTAATGGGTTTCTCGACCATCAGGACCTCATCATCCAACAAAAATTTCCTTATGAATGAAACGACTATACTGCTCCTCAACCTCAGTATCCATAGGCCTGCATGATCCTTTCCTGTAAATACCATCAAAATCTCAACCCTCGAATCCAACCATTTTAATCCCTCTCTCTGAAGACGTTTCCACTCTCAGTGTGGCGGGAGCCAATATAGATTATGAGATTCGAGTTGGGATACCAGCAAGCATCTTCCTTCATGAAGAAATCACTTAACTTCCTTTGTATGACATTACTAGAATGCATTTTTGTTTATTATATAATGATAATGATGATGACTATGAGACATCTTATAAGAACGACTGATAATGTATGTGTTTAGAGCTCAGAGAGAACATGGATCATGGCTTGACGGGGACGACAGATAGCGACCAAGGGAACTGCCCTGGGCATGGTCACGCCTGAAGCTTCGGCCATGTCGAGTTCTTCATGGCCGACAGTCTCCCACTCGAAGCAGTGGATCAATGTCCCCAGCGTCGGCCCCATCATCCTCAGCGCAAGCCCTTCTCCCGGGCACCTCCTCCTCCCCATGCCGAACGGAATCATCCAGCCTTCCTTGCCGCTGCCCTCGAACCTCTCCGGCATGAACTTGTTGGGCTCCTCCCAGACCTTGGGGTCCCTGTGAATGGCGTATGCGTTGACCAGGAGCATGGTGCGAGGGGGGACGACGACGCCGTCGACGGTGCACTCCTCGGTGGACTCATGGGGCACCAGCAGCGGCGCTGCGGGGTACAGACGGAGCGTCTCGTTGATGACGCCGCGGAGGTAGGGGAGGTTCGGGAGGTCGGATTCCTCCAGCATGCGGTTGTTTCCGACGCACGCGTCGATCTCGGCTTGGGCCTTCCGTAGCGTCTCCGGGTTGGTGAGCAGCAGCGACATCGCCCATTCCATCGTGGCCACCGACGTGTCTGTTCCTGCTACCAGCAAACCCTTGAAACAAAAGGAAATGAGAGTCGTCAACGTCTGCAGTATCGATATTGGAGAAGGATGTCAGCTGTCGACCATCACAATACGTCGAAGAAGACAAACACATTGGTCTCGCATCAACAACCCTAAAAGATGATTCGTGTACTCTACTCATTTGCCCAGTGCATTAGACTTTTGGATAGTAAGAACAGCGACAACGGCTTGATGGGTTACCAATTGAATTTGCATTCACGTCAAAAGGTAGAGAAATATATCTCATAGCTTTTCTCTACACCAAAGAAGGGGTGAAACTGATCTTCCAAATATTTGGAGGAGGAGGAGAAAGCTGAAAAGGTTAAGTTATATTTTAACCTATGATCTTTATATATGATTCTGTAGTCTGAATCAAGGATGGAAGCGATGAATAATCTCCCTTTTCTATGTCTTTTCTACGACCTAACGAGTTTTGTGTATATATTTTTTGCGTTATTTTCCAACAGTTGATTGTGGTCTTTCACAAAAGAGAGTCTTCGAAAGAGGGAGGAAAGGTTTGGTTGCATGCTTATTTGGATGCAAGGCAGAAAAAGGTTAGCTCGGACGAAGGGGATGATGATGATGATGATGATGATGATGATGATGATGATGATGATGATATCCTAATGAGATCAAAGACACCGAAGAAGATGGCTAAGTTGCATGCTTTTGCAAGGCTGAGTCGAAGAAGAAGAAGAAGGATCCGGTCTCCATAAACCCTAACGCACATTCTGCACGTAAGAGAAGACATCCATGATGGTTAACTTGGGCTATAAAGCGGACATAAGGATACAGTCACGTGGCCGTAGTCTCCCTTCTCGTGTCGGTGCAGCCCGAACGACACCCGTGCGTTGGGAGATCCTCCGCCGACCTCCTTTCGGCGTGCGAAACGTGTTCGACCAAATTCCACATGGTCATGCCCAGACTAAAGACAAAAGCTGCTCGTTCATGGTACGGTCCAAAGTGTTGTGACTCGGTGACTTGGTCATGAGTCTCGAGGAGTGGACATTTCTGCGGAGGTGAAGAGGAAGAGAGGTCGAGAAGGATACACTCACGGTGATGAGAGACTTGATGATGTGGTCCGAGTGATGCTCGGGGTCATCCTTCTGCATGGAGAGCAGAGTAGCGATCGTGGTCTTCTTCTTTGCCTCATCTTGCTCCTCACCGCCGTCTCCTTGTTTAACCTCCTTGCTCTCCCTCCTGTGATCGTCAATGAGGCCCTGCATCAACTCATCCCTCATCCTATCCAGTCTCGTCAGCCTCTTCCTGACTTCTCGACCGTAGTCCAACCACCTCAGAAACGGAAAGAAGTCTCGGATGTTGGAAGCGCCGGCCAATGCTACCGTTTCCTCGGCCACCTCCATAAACTTCTTCGACTCCTCGGAGATCCTTCCCTCTTCCCCGTAGTACCTTTTCCCTGCGATGGTGATCATAAAGACGTTGATCACCAGCGCGAACAACCTCGACTTCAGCTCCACCTTCGCAGGCCCGGCCTTCGCATACCGGAAGAGGTGGCTCGCCATCGCACGCACCTCCGTGGCGCGGACGTCGGACGAGGACTGCAGGCGTCGGACCCCGAGGATCTCGACGGTGGCGATACGGCGGAGGTTGCGCCAGTAGGCCCCGTACGGGGCCGTGCCGGGAGTGGAGTAGTTGTAGCTGATGTATCTGATGGAGGGGAGGCGGGGGCGGTTGGCGAAGGCGATGTCGTTGGTGGTGAAGCACTCCTCGGCGGCGGAGGCTGAGGAGACGACCAGAACAGGGCGAGAGCCGAAGCGGAGGAGGAGAACGGGGCCGTAGCGCTCTGTGACGCGGGCGAGAGCGCGGTGCAGGGGCTTCTTGAACATGTACAGGTGACCTATAATGGGGATCGATGGAGGGCTCGGTGGGAGGTTCCTCTTCTCGTGGCTGCTGGTGGTGCTGTTGTTAGAGAAGAGGATGGCCTTGAGGAAGAGGAGGAGAGCAAGGGAGAGGGCGACGCAGAGGAAGAACTCCATAGCGGAGGTGACAAAGAGATGTGGCGTATACAGATGGAGTCGCAAAGAGCTGAGTGATTGCGGAGGAGAGAGTTTGATGGCTATATATACAACGCAGGAATTGCCGTGTGTGGCAATGCAACACGAAGAGATAAGGTTTGGGCGATGTCGGCCATCCCTAACCTCCGCTTCTTTTTCTACCACAGTGACTACATAATCTCGCACACGTTTAAATTAAGTCCTGCACTATGAACTTGTCATATCTTGTCCGCATAAACAGCAAGAAGAAGACGTTCATGCATTTGCAGGGGTCGTGTGACACGCATACTCCGATAAGATATGCGTAACGCGTACCTTCTTCGATGGATCTGCATGTTAAATGTGTTGTTCTTATTCGGTATAAAGAGCTGAGACCAACTTGCACTAATGCAAAGGGACCGCAAACGAGCAGATTTTTTCTCCTTGTTCTCGAGGATGAGAGCCAACGTTTGGAGGTCAGTATCCAAACAGAAGATGAGCGGCAACAAACAGGTTTGACATCTTGTGTTCCGGCGACAGTAGTGATGCATGCCAGACTTGATGTGCACCGGCGACAGTGCCCTTTCCCAACTCAGAGAACGTGCTGTCGAACGTGTCTGAAGGAAAACGCCAAGAAGAAAGCCATGCGCATTGACTTTTATCAGATCACAACGCGAGTCCTCTCGAGGACTTTTACGAGTTCGGGGAAAGAGACGCGCGCCGTCGACGTCGCGCACGTGTACATCCAACGTGCCTCCAGAATGCGTCACGTGGGTAAAGAGGCGCACGTTTCCGAGACATCTCGGTCGAGGCAGGGCCCACGAAAGGAACCGCCACTATCTTCCGCCGATCTGAAGTCGATGAAATCGATCCTGCGATCGACGGCACAGAGACTCGCCCGCTTTTAACTACTCCCGAAGATCCTATCTTGGATACTGTTTTGAGTACCGGAAAGGGCACGGTTGGCCCTGCCTCGATCGAGATATCTCGCAAACGTGCGCCTCTTTACCCACGTGACCCATTCTGGAGGCACGCTGGATGTACACGTGCGCGACATCGACGGCGCGCGTCTCTTTCCCCGAACTCGTAAAAGTCCTCGAGAGGACTCGCGTTGTGATCTGACGTTTGTCACCGACATGTTGCAACGTGACCGGAGACAGGTAATCAATCGATGTGCGCGCCCTAAAAGTCAATGCGCATGGCTTTCATCTGAAGTCAATGAGATCAGCAATCCTGCAATCGAAGACAGCGAGACTCGCCCGCTTTTGACGACTCCCGCAGATCCTGTCTTTGGATACTGTTTTGAGTACCGGAAAGGGCACCACAAAATTATCCATTCATTCTGAAAGGAAAATTTGAACCATCGATGTTTATGTACACTATCTTTACAGATTCTTCACCTGCACGCAGGCCTTTCTTTAAAGCACTAAAAGTCCCTACAAGTCGATTTCTGCAATCTCAATTTAGCCACAAATCATAAGAACATGACTCATTTTGTGTTAAAAGCTTTCGTGCTCATTAAACATCTTAAGTCGAAAATCCCAGCGGGATCAGTGTCGGAAAAGATCAAGCCCTGAATTCAGTTACCAGCGTATCACTTAACCCGAATCTGATTTGATCTTTGTCCGTCATAGTCATACGCTTCCAAGGAAATCTTGCTGGTGATACTGGAGGCGCCCATCTCTTCTGATAAAAATCAACACCGCAGCCGATTCTTAGCGTCCCTGTTTTTTCCCTGCTAATATACAAATTAAGAATGAGTTTATTGCTCGAACGAATTATATCAAAGTAACTTCTAGGAAAGTATACAAGCAGTAAGGATGGAGTGGGTGAAAAATTCCAATCACAAGTCTGGTCCAAAATCATAATCCTGTTGAACAAATCATACGAGGAACCTTGATCTTTTAGCAGCGCATCATGATCGACGATGCTGTATCCAGTCGAACGAACATGGCATAGTATTCATATTAGGACTAGAAAAGGTGCATAAGCTAGCTTGGATATGTAGATAGTTGTTGGCTGAACAAACAAGAATCAGTTTAGAAACCAATATCTAAATGAAAAGAGGCTAAAGCTGTCGATTTCAGTTAAAACGTCTACACAGCTGAAACTAAGCAGTAAATTTTTTGACAATCATAATCGAGTGACAGACATGAAATCCAGGCAAAGAGAGGTTCATGAATAAGGCTGAAGGATTTGGAAGAAAATGTTGGCCTAGAGTTGGGCAGTTGAAGGAGATGATTTCCATCTCATACATAGTTCATGATCTGAGAATCTATGCAGACAAAGGATATTGTCAACAGGAACATGATCAGTGCAAGGTGCACAAAAACACATGAAGTTTACCTCTTTGGAACCATGACTTTCGAACAGCTTTGTGGATTTTCCATTCATGCTTCTCTAGAAATTCATCAACCATTTGTGATTGGAGGAGTAGAGGCCCTGACAGATCTACTTTTTCTTCTCGATAACCCTGAAAATTTTGGAGTCAAGTAGCAAATGATTAGCTAAGCGAATGGTATAGATATAGAAGAAAGTAAAAGAATGTCAGTAGCTGCATCAGTACCAAGCTCCTGTTCCTAGGCATTACTGCTCCTTCTGACAAATCTTGAGAACGATGGGCGCTAAAAGAATATACTGAGTCCTGAAAGTCTGGATGTATCCAATGCTTCAGTGTTGCATTTCTTGTCAATTCATAGGGCTTATGGCCTTTTGAGCTGGAATAGGGTACATGTTGAAGATCTCCATTTCCTACTCCATTTAACTTGAAAGTACTTTTAGCCTGTGAAACATTTGATGGGTTAAACTTTTCCAATTCGTCCTGTCTAGATCTGGATCCAGCATGAGATTTGATGTGTCGTTGGTCTTCTTTTGGTCTCTTTGTCCGTGCAAAGCTGGTAGAGGCAGAAACGTCCAGCAGCCCTGAGGAAGGAAGACCTCTTTGAGAGATTTGCTTGACATGTCTACCCTCATCTCGAAATGTAAGACTTGGCGTTGGCTGCAGATCAACCAATAATCTTTTATTATCATTTGCTACTGGAATCTCTCTTTTTTTGCCACTTCTATTCATTCCTTGAGCATTTCTTGAACCCTGCCAGAAACATGGAGTTTTTAATATTGTCGTGCCAATAAATACTACAAGATTTTTTTATTGCTTATATCGAACCATTTTGAAGATAACCATCTTTTAATTTTCATGCACAGAGAGAGACAGACCTCTTTGTGAGATGCTATCTTTGCTAGGGCATTTGATTCTCGTGAAGGCTTACGTGCTCTTGAAGGTTTTCTTGTGGCCTCTACAATGTGTGATCTGCTCTTGACAATCCTCCTGAAATAACAGAGTAAATTGATTAAAAAATGTTTGACAATCAAGTAAAGAATTGCTCTTTATGTAAAAGGAAAGGAAGTTGTGCTACCATCATATCAAACAAACAATCAGATACTTGGATGAACAACTAGTCTGAACATTTGAAAGGTAGAAAGAAAAGTTGTGCTATAGTCATATGAGTAATCAGATAGATGAACAACTAGTTTGAACAATTGAAAGGTAGCTTTTCTTTGCAAAATGAACATCACCAAAGTAGTTTCATTAGTCAGTAGATAATTTCAGGGAGCAAAAGAAGCTCAGATTTGAAATGTTGTTGTCACTTACGGTGAGAAAAACTCAGAATCTCCCATCCTATATTAAACCTAACACAGCATGTTTTTGACTTAGTATGTTTTAGCTATTAACTAGCTGTAAACTAATCTTTTTTTGGTTTCATAAGCTTAAATGACAACCAATTCTTTAAAGTATATTAAATTCTTGATTATCTATCTGGTCATCATGTTAAAGTTCCAGTATATATCAATCCAGGTGCCTTTAAGCACACGAGTTACACCATAAGACATGATAGAACCCGCATATTACAGTATTAAGTCTCAACTATGCTATCAAAAAAGAGACTATATCATGTTTTTTGGAGAAAAAGT
The DNA here is from genome assembly GCF_036884655.1 of Musa acuminata AAA Group. Taxonomy (NCBI): domain Eukaryota; kingdom Viridiplantae; phylum Streptophyta; class Magnoliopsida; order Zingiberales; family Musaceae; genus Musa; species Musa acuminata. Next base: position 905,252 of record NC_088331.1, read on the forward strand.
TTATTGTCACCTTTGTGACTCCTCACGGAACTTTGCATCGATTTCTTTGTTAGGCTGGTATTTTGGCAAGCTGGATGGAACACATGCATAAGGCTTTGTCCTGAAGTACTGAACAAGCATGGGAAAAAAATTAGACCGTAAAAACTGACATGCTTTGTAGATCCTTAATAATGTTAAAGCATATTATCATGAAAACCATATAGACAAGTGAGATAACAGAAGGCAAGAGGCTATGCACATTAGTGTGAAGCATAATTACTCAGGAAGTCTAAATCTGATCTTAGAATGCAAATAAACAACTCATAAGCCAGATTATACTTAGTTTTGATCTGTAAATTGAGAACCTTCTATATGCATGCAATGTGGTCTGAGAGTATAATCCTGATGACAGGGAATTAGCTTTTCTAGGAAAATGGTAATGCAACAAATCATTTTATCATATATTCTGCTTTTCTACAGTTAATTATTAAAAAAAGTCTGCTCTTAATCATGATGGGGAGCATCTCTCAACAGATCAAACAATCCTTATTAGCAACCTGTAATTATAAATCTCACACAGAGAAGAATACTGAGAAGATATTATCAAAGTAACTCACTAGAGACCAAATCCTACACAAGTGTTTTACCTCAGAAGTAAGAGCAGTAGAAGCTGTGCCACGTTTATTGGGCTCAATAGATAGAAGTGTCTGTAGCAACTTAAATGCACTATCTGGTAAAAAGCGAAATGTCTCTCGGATGCAATTTTCATAAGGATGAGGCTTAAAAATAGTTTCACGGGGCAGGCTGGATTTGTTCCAAAATTCTTCTGGTGGAGAGCCACAGAGCTTAAAGATTTTATGTAGTTGCTCAACCTGAAGATACACAAAAATAATTAGAGCTTCAAGCTACTAATAATGGATTAAATCACCAACAGCATAGTATAGCTACCACCATTTAGCATTCTTTCCCCCGGTGTAATATAAGTGCCATACTGATTTGAGCATAAAGGGTTATTAAGATGGTTATTTAATATCCATGCTCCAAAAGAATGTGAGCTTTGCAACATGGTTCACCTCATGTGCTGCTTCTGGAATCAGTCTTTCTTTGTAATTGTGCAACAATGTATTTCTTACCTATTTCTAATTCTTGCTTTTGGAGTGTCAGCGTACAACTGCAAATTACACCTAACAACAATGAGAAAGTAAGATTGAGATGATAATTACCTCAGTTCTTCCTTGCAAGATAGGCTCCCCAAAGAAAAGTTCTGCAAATACACATCCAACGCTCCACAGATCTACGGATGGCTCGTAGTCTGTTGATCCCAGGAGAAGCTCAGGTGGCCGATACCATAACGTCACAACTCGACTGGTTAGTGGTTGCTTATCCTTAGGATCCAAGATGTTTGCCAAACCAAAATCAGCAATCTTCAGAATTCCCTCATTGTTAACCAAAAGATTTGCGCATTTGATGTCGCGGTGTATGACACCATGTGAATGACACTGTTGAAGCCCAGTTAGCAATTGGTGCATATAGCATTTGACCTGTAACAAATGAGCACGGTCAATTTCCTGCTGAGCTAGTGAGGTTTGTAGATCTGAAATAGTTCCAAGGTTCGTGCATAACCTGTGGTTCACTGAGTTTGATGCCAGGACAAGATGACAACCCTGCAAGATCATGCTCCATGTATTCTAAAACAAGATATATACTGCACGACAACCGAGAAGTAATTAAGCCCTCCAGTTTTATGACATTTGGATGATCAAGCCTGCGGAGGATCTGTATCTCCCTTGCCATAAACCTAACATTCTCAGGATCAAAATTGTCGAAGCGCACCTTCTTCAGGGCAACAATCCTCCCTGTCTCGATCTCACATGCTCTAAACACACTACTATAGGTACCTTGCCCGATCTTAGATGCATTTGAAATGAACAAAGATCCTTGTCAGATAACAGTGAGATGAAGAAACAGTGTCGGAACAGAAGATCAACAAACACAATTTTCCAGCAGTAGCAACAGAAGACCAAGAATAAATATGAGGACATAACTTAAGCTATTAAGTATGAATACCAGCGGAAAAATGGAATGGGAGTCGTATCATATGATCTCTAAAATACCTTCTCCAATTTCTCGAAGGAGTCAGCTTTGAGGGGCACCCATCCCTGAATGGCTTCCCCGGCGACGGCGCTGAGCCACGCAGGCCATCCCGCGGCAATCTGCTCCCCTTCGCTGCTCCGATTCAAGTTCCACAGCCGAAAGCTAACGGAGCTGTTGCCGGAGGAGCTCATTTTCCCAGACTCCCCTGACTCGCTACAGTCACCGAACTCATAGTTGGCAAGCTGAGGGCGGTTCCAGAACGACGGCGAAGATTGGAACTCTCCCGAGGTCTCGAGGGTTCCCGAGACGCCCGAGGAGACAAATGCCGGCGTAAGAGGGGCCGCGTTCTTCGACGCTACGCAACCCATCACGGCCTACGATCGGCCGGCTGCCGGCGTGCAATCGGGGAATCCAGGTGGAGGAATTACCTCCCGAGGAAGGGAGAAACACCCACTTGGAGAGATGGGGAAGGGAACCGAGAAAGGGAAGAAGAACAGGAGGCAAAGGAGAACCCCGAGAGGTTCTAACTAAAGATAGAAAAGTGGGATCTTTATTACCTTCGCTTCTCTTTCTCCTCCGCAGTGATGATTAGGTCCCTCCCGCGTATCGCCTTCCTCTGGCGAGATTAACTGGGGAAGAAGGCACAAGAACCGGAGAAATAATAGGACGGACAGGGGATTCAAGAACGGTGAGATCCCCCCCCCTCCCCAAAGATAGCAAAGATGAGATATTTATCTTCAAAGATAGGATCTTTACGGTTCTTTTCTTCTCGTTATCATCGACGTCCGTTCTGCCAACGAACGAACTCCGAGATTGCCGCGGGAGGAGCCGATGAAACCTCCTCCATTTCCCGCGCAAAAAGCAGCCTCTCATATGAAATGAGAGCAAGTAAGCAAGCAAGCAGCTGGAAGCATCTGATCTTTGCTTGAAGCTGCAGTTGCTGACGAGAGGAGGCGGTGATTGTTCGCCTGAGGAAGAAGAGGGGGTGATGGAGGCAACGGTGGCTCGCCTCCATCGAAGGTGAAGTCGAAGTGGATCACCACCAACATGGACCAATCAAACAGGGCTTTTTTGGTGGGGATTTTATGAGGTTGCTTTCAGAAGGATGCTATTTGTCCACAGGCAGGTGTTGGAACAGTGAAAATTTCTAGCATCCGCAAAATGTAAGGATGATGATATGAGATGAGGGATTCATTTATTCATACTGCTTAATTCATGAACTTTTAGTCACAGACTGCAAAAGTTTCACGCAGGATTCTCTACCATAAGAACTTTTACATATGGATGATGAGTGACCATCTACCATCATGTTCTTTCCTCAGCTTGAATGGTTGCTATTGGCTGCTCAACAGTTTGTCTTGAATCAACACAATGCAGTCAAAGTAAATCGATGTGAGCATCCACCTGAACTAAGCCGATCCATATCTTCTCCGTATCTTTTTGGTCATTGCCATACAACAGTTCAAACATCCTTAGATCTCAAGAAGTAATCGGTCATGGAACATGATGTCGAGGATTCGGAGGACATGTCACACTAAGAGCAAGCAACCATCTCAAGGCAGAATGCCAAAACTATGAATCATTCTGATGCATTGCAACAATAAAGACAAAAGAAAGGGAGAATAGATCTTTGTGTCCATTTATCAGCAGCTTACTCAGGAGTGTCCCCACAAAAAATGAGTTTAGACTTCATGGAATCTACCAATCAAATGTTCTTTTTTTCGTTTCATGTAGTAATGCAACGATATTTTGGAATTTACAAGCTGTTATTGACTGTCACCAACCCCAAATCAAAACTAATAATAACATATAAAAAACTACATTTCATGAATATTTAGTACCTTCCACTTGCACCATTAAGGAACCAGTCTGAATTCCTCTATAAAACAAGCATTTGCATGTGTAGTGCTCCTTTTCAGGTTCAATGAGTAGCGAGAATAACAGGAAGGCATCTCTGCCTACGGCATCGCCTTGTCGTCCTTCCCCATCCGATCATACCCACTTTATCTATTGTTATTTCAGAATTACTCGGTTGAGATGGTGGAAGTGAGCTCACCCCTATCTCCTCAAATGTGATGGACAAACTTCTAGGCTGCTTCCTCCTGTTTGTTTGGGAGTTTATTCCACTTTGACCAATGTTTCGTCTTGTTAGACCTGTCTGCCAAGGCCTACCTGATACTTTCATCATCCCTCCAATAGTTTGGAGATCCTCTGTAACTTCATGCCTTGACAGTGATGCAAGACCTGGCAGAATATCTTTCTGGAAGTCCCTTCGTCGCTGCCTTCTCTTTCTTGCCTGGCCACGCCGAGATTTTGTGAAAAGCAATGAAGCTGCACCTACATCTTGTTTGCCTTCATGTTCATCTTTGATCTCAAGTTCCTTTGATCTCAACCAATACTGATCCACCTTAATTTCTTGGAGCTTTAGTGTCATTGCCTCAAAGATATCCAAACCATCATCATCTGAAGATTGAGTTCCGCCATCTCCACTATCACCCAGCAGCCTTAGGTTTTCTGCTCTGCATGATGCTACTACATCTGCAAACCAACACAAGGTGTCAAATCGAGACAGGGATGACGGGTGGGAATTGGTGTCATCTGGATGACCTCTGCAACCCATAGAGATAGCAACTAAATTCTCTGCAGCCAATCTAACAAGTGTAAAACCAGAATAATCCTTTTCCTCCGAACCATCTTTCTTGCTTGATGGAATGTGTTTATGCTTCTTTATCATTGCCATTTGAGCCTGAGAAATGTTTGCTTCCGAATCAATGTTAGAAGCAATTTTTGCACCTGCACTGGATTTAGCATATGATGACTGAACCACTGTCTCATCTCTAGGTAATATCTTTGAAGGTATAGGTTCATCTCTACATGCAAACTCAGCACTGGGACGAATGTGATTCCTAAAATTTTCCCTGTTGTTTCCACTACAAATTTCGGTGATTGAATCACCAATATGGATATTATCCTGTGAATTCAGCACCTGTATATCACAGGACAAGTCATCGATGATCATGTTGCCATTTTTCTTAGTAGTATTACCAGATAAATGTTTTCCCATACGTCGAAGAGAAGCTGATATGCTGCTTTGTTGTGTTGTCTTATGAAGAGGAAAACCAAGAATAATTGTCCCATTGTTATCAGAAACTTCATTTCCCTGCACTTTGTAATGCTTAAACTGTGAAGCTGATGTGACTTCCGGCATGGTACATAGAGAGAAATCCAGCTCTTTTCCTTCATTCCTCTCACCTCCAGGAGCAACAACATTGGAGCTAGAAATTAGCTGACGATGCCCATTGGAAAAGCAAAAATCTGCTCTCGAGTCATATTTTCTCAAGTCAACAGCCTCATTATAGGATGCTTTGTTTCTGAATGAAGATGGATCCTCTGGCACCTTATCATTAACATCACAAATGACTCTATCCTGTCTGAAGGTAATCTTATCTTCAACATCACTTGGAAATACTTGATTTAGGTCCAGGTGAGTTTTCAAATCTCTGCTACTGAAATGCTTTGTGTAGTTTTCAGGCAAATGATAACGAAGATCTCTATTGGCATCATCAACCTTGTCTGGCTTACAAACTACAATTTCTGTATGTAGTTCTGAACTGGACTCCAGATGAAGACCATGGTGATATCCATTTGCATGAGGCACCCTAATATCCGAACCTAGGCTTGTGGACAGTCTCTTACTATTTTTCCAATTTTGACAAGTAACAGGGACTTGAGCATCTATCTTGGAACCCAGGCTCCCATTAGGAAGATTAGATGACACACTGAAGCATGGAAGTGCTTGAACCATGGTTTGCCTGTTGCTAATGCTGATGGCAGGTTTTATCCAAGATGAAACAAATGAAGATGCAGAACTGATTAAATCGGCCTTGGGAGTTGTCATTGTAGAAGGCGTTGAGGGAGACACTAGCGATGAATTTGAGCAGGTGATATGAGGGAGTCTTAGAGATGCCTGGATATTGTGAATTGGCTCTTGTCTAGACCATGTCTCTTGGTTATTATAGTTGAATAAAGAAAATTCATGACATTTCTTAGTGTTTGATTGTAAAGTTTCAGATGATGTTGAAACGTTATCATCATAGAAAGTCTGAGAAAAAGAATCCACAGTGCTCCCTTTGTTCGCTGTATATTGATAATCAAAACATAATTAGTATGAGAAAAAAGAAGTTCGAAGAAGGTATATAACAGCATAATTAGCAATACTTGTACTATGCATTAACAAGAAAAGCATAATTAACTTTTGTGCACTGGACCTACACCATGCATTAGCAGATGTGGGAAACCAAGCATTCAATCAAATGCATGAAGATGAGCATCTAACAGTGACAGTTGAATAATGCAAGGTCTGGTTAGTTTTGACAAATTCTTGCAATGATGCCATAATATGACAGTTTAAGCCAACTCACAAAGGACCAAACAAACAAATTTAAGAGATCGAAACATTACCAGATTCATGATTAAATAATGGCCATTCTCTTTTTGTGAGTACATCCTTATGCAAGAGGTCTGAAGTAGTCTGTTGATTGATATGTCGTTCTATGAAATTAGTCTTTGATCTCAGAGATAAAAGATGCTCTTGATTCCTATTGCTGTGAGTCTCGAAGCCAAGTAATTGAATAGAAGCTGATTTTGCTGGAGTTTCATAACATATTTCTGTTATTGGTTTATTTAAATCAACTGCACTGCAGGCTGATATACCAAATTGTGTCGGTGAATTCAGTATCTGATGTTCTTCTTTATGATCACTACCTAGAGTGAGCTTCACATCATTCTCAGAATAGAGAGAGCAATTTCCATTCTTGAAAATACTAGCACTATGCGATAACTCAACAATTTTAGTCTGCACAGATCCATCAGTATCTTCAGTGTCTATATATACATCAGCTGGAAGTTGAAGGTTAAATCTTCTTTTCTTCAGAGGCTTGTATTCAAGTGCCTCGGTGTCCTTTTGAGAAGCTCCATTTAGTGATGAGAAATGATCAGATCGAACATTCCCTTCCCTTGAGAAACTAAAATGGGACCTCTCGGTGCCTGCAAAAGGTGTCTTTCCGTCGCCACTGTTTCCCAGAGGAAGGTGAGATATCTGTAATATCTTTTCAGTACATTCAGATTGCATTTGAGATGAAAAAGAATTTGAGTGTGATGCTTCTGCCGGTGTGAAAGATCCATAATACCCTCTAGTTTGAAACTGATTCATCAGGTCTTTCTGTATTCTATACAGACGATGAAGCTCATAGACCTGAACGACAAGTGAAACAACATTTATTACGGGAAAGCACATGGAAAGCTCAAAAGTGATATGAGGAAAAAAGTATCTTTATTTTCTTTTCTCTCCAAGAGAAGACTATCTTATTCATAAAGAGGAATCCAATTGAACATCAGATGGTGACAGGTTTGTGTACATACACAACATCTATCCTCTCAATGAATTCAGCCTACATTGTTAGTCTAAGCTTACTGATGCAATAATCTGAAGATAAAGAAAGAAGTAGGGCCTAATTCTTCCAAATGCAATCTTGTTCTCCGGGTTTTGGTTTGAGCTTCTTTGACTCGATACAACTTGGTCCAATATTTCATCAAAATACAGACAGATTCCTCAAGATTGAGTGTTCCTCTTCGATTTGCAAGTGAATTACTACAAAGAACAGTAAAATTTTCAAACAAATAGAAATTAATAAAAACCTGGAAAAATGGAACTTTGTAAGATAAATATAGCTAGGTCAGGCTATCCTATTCTGGGAATCTAGAAGCAAAGAATGTGCAGGGACTGAACTACTTTATAAACTTGAAAATATAAAAGTTCCATGTAGTAACTCAAGAAAGACATGATGATTGAAAGCTCTAAATCATGTGTACTACATACTAAACAATTAGCTTCTGGTCCATGATCTAAATATTAGATTGCTTGAGTTAAAAAAGGAGGATCAGTGGACACCTCTGCCTTTATTTTATAAACAACAATCCAAATAAGGAAGTACAAACAAACTCATGACTTGCATGTTTGAAAAAATCTTCAAAAAGGATTCAATGCCAAAAAAATCATTTTCCAGAACTATTGAAAAGATCAAGACTCGAGACATTCTGGAAGACAAGCATTAGTAAGAGATCAAATTTTGGGGAAGATAAAAGTCAAAATCCAATAAAAAATTATGTCAATATTCTATGTACTGGGCAAGCAATCTGTAATAACCTTAGCTGAACTAGAGATGAGATGTCAAAATTTAAATTTACTGGGAAAGCAATCTGAACTGACCCTAATTGAATCTAGATTAATGTCTTTATCAACAAATAAAATATTAGCAAGTTACTTAGGCAAGATCAATTTTACCTGATCCCTTTTGGTAAATAAGATATCAGATAATGAATCTAAAGCTGTTTGGAACTTAAAAATGAGAGTTACATTTTCCAGCTAAAGGCTAATCAAAGAATACATTGAGGAGGATTTTCATTTTTTCTAAAAACCACCTGAAGTTAAAAGTGATGCCTTCCATATGACCAACAAAAATGATCGGAAATATGTCGCAAGTTGAAATTCATAATTCAGCAGCCATTGACAGTTTTCTCCCAGAATATACATGAAAATCCCATCCGTGAGGATAATGTCAACTTGTTTAGCCTAATAGCTATCACTACATGGTCAGTTCTTAGAACTTTGGTGACTGAGGTATACCAAACAGCCAAGGTACAGGATAATTGATGAGAATTTAAAACACAAAGTTTGTCACAAACAACTAGACTTTGTCGAGAAAATTAAGTTATCAAAACCATTAAGCAGAGATGAGACATAATAACCAAGTCATTTCACCAAGAAAACAGAGATGAAGTGCATCCCAAGAATGCTATACCTTAAACAGTTATAGAGAACATTAATATCTTTACCTGCTTCCTAAATATGGCTTCATGTTCAAGCATTGTCCGCCTTATCATGCCTTTATCATGTTCCGAGCATCCATCCACCAACTTTGGTACGTGATTGTTGTAGAGATGCTCACTAAACTTCTTGTCCTGAAAGTACCAAGACCAACTACTTCTTGCATCCTCTTTAATTTCCCGCATGGAATTATATCCTGGAAGGTAATATTTACCCTGCACTTTCATCACCATTCCTGCAAGTTCCAAAGCTAATCAGCAAAGAATAGTAAGATAGTGGCAAAAGGATTTATAGTGGATTTTTTTATGCAACAAAAAGAAAGTGAAAGAGACAACACTGGAATGTCAAATGGGCTTTTGTCTTCCAAAAATAACATAGTACAGTAATACTTATTTTTCAAATTGTAGGTACATTTCATGTTCAACATAAAAGCATAAGTTACACTACTCCCTCAGGAACTTTAGCAAGTGTTATCAAGAAGGGAAATCTGTGGTAGGGAGAAGGGAAATAGTTAAAATCAACCACCATCGCCTGTAGCAATAGCAGCCAAGATAAGTTAATAATAGGTAGTGATGAAAATGATTTATATTAAAAAAAAAAGAAACAATGTTTACAATCACAAGCTTCAGTCTCTTGACTGGCAGTTGTTTAGCAAGAAAAGAAATATAAGACGAAACCGAATACATCATCCTAATGTAATATTGATTATGTTGCATTTATGCCACAATAACTAGCACTAATCTAGTACCTAAACATGTACAGGAAAAAGATAAGATGTACCTGGAGCAACAATGTACAACTGCAACATTTGCATTTGCTGCCCTAACCCATAATTACACAATCAAAGAACATAAGGAGTTATGGTACAAGAAAGGCATGAAAAGATGGCATAAATATCATTGGAGACAGCACCTAGGATTCCATACGAAAAGTCATGGTGAGGAGGCATGCGGAAACCATGTGAAGATAGATAGAAACCCATGCATTAACTTAGCTAATGATATCAAGAGTGCCAATGGATAAATTGACTCTGTGAAGCAATACTCTACAAGCTCATAGACACCAGAATGCAGTTGAAAAGAAAGGGACATATGGAGATACCAAATAGAATGGCAACAAGCTGCGGCCCTTTGAATGTGATTCCCACTAAATCCTGAATGCAGATGTTCAAGATCACTGCAGCATTCAACAACTGACAATTATTTGCAGCAGGCAGAAGCACATTTTTCAAAATTGGATCTTCAGGCTTCGGAACCCATAAGATGAGGTTCAACCTCGTAACCAAAGCTGGTCCATTTGCTCAAGGTTTTTAAAGATTGAATCGGAAGAAAAGGATGGCATCTAAGGTAAGAAAAGGATGACATCTATATACTTACAACACAGAGTACATTTACAAGAAGAGCATCAAAGTGAAGAAGCCTTTGGTCCAAAGATAGGAAACCTACAGACCTAGTAGAACCCAAATATGGGAAATAGTAAATCCACAAAAGAAAACTGTTTATACCAAAACCTGGCATGCAAAGTTGGCAGTGGAAGAACAAAGAGAAGTCTGGTAGAATCAAAGAGAGGTATAAGAGTTCATTAATCTTTACGTCAGCGATTGAAGATAGAGCAAATCTTTTCCTTTTCAATCACTCCACAAACAATAATCAGCAGGAGACTCCATCATCATAATGAAAGCAATAAGTGTCAAAAATGGCTTAAAGGGACGGAAATTTTCTGGTTTTATCCAATAGCAAACAGAAAAAGCATATCATTTCTTTCAACGATAATTAATCTAAAGCACGCCCTCAAAATCCTACATCAAAATAAACAACCACTTTAAAAGAAATAGCAAGAGTCAAATAACCACAAACCAAACACAGAGATATCACAATCATCATCTAAATCAAGAAATCGACCGAAGAAGAAAAGAATATATATCACCTCTCCCTCTCATCCATCTTGCGAATATCGTCGAAGCAAATTCGGCATCAGGACGCAGAACATCGAAAATCCAAGTTGCCGCGAGCATTCAGCCATGGAAAAACGGCAACTTTCCGAGCGTCCCACCCGTTCGAGCGGCCGAAGCTGCCGCAACAATTCAGGAGACGAGGAGCCAAGACAAGGGATAGCCGCGCCACTGGAAACAGCGAAGACTCGGCCCAAAAAAGATGCAACTTTTGGGATCAAAATGAACTAAAGGAAAAAAAATGGGCATCTGGAACAGGCCATAAGCACCAGACGCAGCAGCAGATCGGGGGGTTTCGATCCCTTGGGCCACAAGGAAAGGGGCAGGCAAGAGATCCGAGATAAAAGAAAGATGTCTCACAAGAATGAACGACCTTCCAAGAACTACAGTGACAGGAAACTTGTCCTTTGTTTCTCGGCGTTTACCATCTCTCTCTCTCTCTCGGTTGGTTTCTTCTACTTTCCAGTGAGTATCCTTTATTGGGCGTTGGGAGAAGTGATCGAAATGAGATCTTTTCCTTCTTTATGGGCTCAGAGATTCTCTCCTCCCTGCCTTGCCTTTCTGTGGGGGTATAGAAGAAACATAACGAGACAAAGGCAGAACAGTCCAATGGATATCTACACAGCTCCTACCTTCACTCGCACACACACACATACGCACCAATATTTTATTTTTCCCCCTTCAGATTACTAACAACTTGGATTATAGTATGGAAGATGGCATAGAACTGTCGATCCATGACGATATCATCCGATGGTGGCCTCCTCTTATCCTTGTTGGCGGCTGACAGCGAATTGTCGGTAGATATGGTGTGGGTCCCACCGGCCTCTGCCCCTCCTCTCCACGAGAGCCTACTTTCGGAGGAAGATGCGATGAAAGACGAGCTCAACTGTTCATGACACTTGTTGGCGACTGAGCTAAAGAAAACTGGGATCGATGGAGACCCCTTTGCCTGTAACACGAACACTCGTGAAGACTTGATTCCCTGCCTCGAATCTGGTGAGTGGAGAGAGGAGCGGTCCGCACTACCAAACCACACAATGCCAGATCTAAGACTCAACCAAAAAGCTTGCAGTACAAACATAGTAATTGGGTCAGACAAATCATCTTTTTCTCCATGGCGCATGATGCTGTTAGCATCGGCATGATGAGCCCTGGGAAGAGGTCCCTACGACTCCCATGATCCCCGGCAACCGAGAGAAGACACGACTGTAGCATCTCCGACCATTCTGTACCGATTCCGGTCTTCTTTAAAGTTCATCCGAAAAGTAACTTAGAAAAGTCTAGATGTGCTCATCGAAGAAGATGGAAATTTTAGGGGGTGAAACCGTGCTTCATCGTTTTCTTTTTCCTCTCAAAGCCAATGAATGATTCGAGTTCGAGTTCGAAGCCATCAGGTCGATCATGCAAGAAAAAAACAAGATGGATAAACACCGATGTTTTCTTTGTCCTCTTGAGCATGCGCACATCGGAGTGGTGGAGGCAGAAAAGCAAGAACAGCATCAACGATTGTTAGCGTTGCAAGCTATTATAGCTTCATGTGGTCTGTCAATCTCGGATAATGGTTTCCGGAAGGTGAAGCACTGTAATTAATATCTATTGTTTATTGTAAGTTAACTATAAACTAATATCGTTTACAATCTCGTTGTAATGTAAAAAAGCATAAGGCTGTGGATTTGTGGACATCATAGGAATCTGTCATATCTTCGAAATATTACAAGTTCTTATAATAAATCATAAAAAATGATTGTCAATAGAAATCTGCTTGCATAATTCTCCAGTGATGCCACTGCAGCTCACAGCCATTAAAGCAACACCAAACCAAAGGCACAAGCTTGGCTTCTCTGTGTGCATCTGCAGGAGATACAGAAACAAGGTTCGCAGAATACAAAGCGTTCTGCAGACAGCATCACATCCTCCGTGCCATGTCCAAGACGCATACTCGATGAGAGGTCAAGTGTTGTCTACAGGAGTTTCTTCTGCTAGGAGTACCGAACGACTTCCTCCGCTACGGTGTGTAGCTGCAGCTAAGACTTTGTTTGTTCCCTGTTTAGGAGATTTGGTTGGAATCTAGCTTTCTCGTTGAACATATTAGCTGATTAGTGTTGTTCCTGACTCATGATGCGACTGATGAACGAGAAGCATAAAGCTAGCCTGAATCTCTGGTAATGTCTTGAGCATCTTCAGTGTTGGTGTTGATTAGCAGAGAAGCGTGGAACTCTGTTCTTGCGAGGGCAAGAATTATGATTGCCGACCAAGAAAAATTGGCTGATCGAAATGATCATCTTTTGTTGACGTACATCATGTGATAATATATATAAATATATAAATATATATATATATATATATATATATATATATAGTCTGATTGAAATCCAAAAATCTTATTTTGCACCAAATTCTTTTCCTCTGGCCACCTTCGATCTCACCACCTACCACACCGCACTGTTCCAAACCCCATGGGATCACCACGAGCGGCTTATATGGAATGGTGCCTCTCTCCCATTCCCTTGTCCTCCCTTCTTCCCTGTTCCTCCTCGGAGGCTCTTCTCGACCTCTGCAATGGAGCTCAAGCTCTCGAAGCCCTCTCCTCTGTCGCCGAGCGTCCCTCGGGTCTTCGAATCCCCGATGCGCGGTCTCTTGTTCTGTGATACGACCGGGCAAAGGCTCCGCTTTGGGTCTCCTCTCTCGGCATCTATTAAATCTGGGAAAAAGCTCCATGCGATCCAAATCCGTGATATTTCTCCTTCCAGGTACAAGAAAGTCGCCATCTTTGCTTTCGCTTCGTCGTTATCGCCAACGCTTTGGGTCAAAGTTGGTGTCTTTCTAGCATTTCTCTTGTGGATCTGCGGAAACTTGGATGTTCGTTTAATGCTTTGTGGAACTTTCTGTTATGTTTCTCCGGGTCTGCCACAAACAAGCTTAAAATTGCCTCTCTGGTTTCTTTCTTCTGGATCGGGCTTTGGTGGCCATTCGGTTAAACAGTTTCTTTTTCCTTCGTTGTTCTTGTATCGATCTACTATGTGCATGTAATAGAGTTATGGTGGAATGTTGCCAAGAATTATTCATTGGGCTACGGAATCAATCCCTGAATGTAGTAAACTATTGGCACGTTGCCACATTCTTGATTTTGTTTTACGAATATGCATAGTTTATTGATCAATCATCGATGTGTCTGTTCCTTTATCCTGTTTTTTGGGCTCCAGGGGACTTTAAATCCTAATTATTCATGAAACTGTAGACGAAGTGGAGGATTTACTAAGTTGTCATCTTAGGAGATGTTGCCCCTGAGATTTTTGTGATGATCCTGTCACTCGTAGATATGCGCAACGAAAAGGAAAGCTCTTAATATTTCTGAATTTTGAGTTGACTAACAAAGTTAGAATAAAAAACAGTTCTTTATTTAAATACTAGTTCTACCTTAACATAACAAAGTAAACGTAGAGCAACTCTGAGTTGTTTGGCTGATAGTAAAAATCTAGAGTACTCGAAATAATGTGCAGGGACCTCATTGTTCTTATTTCTTGACCTAATGAGTGTCTGTAAGATGTCAGTGATTTTTATACTTGTATACTTCTTATAATTGTGCATGCATGTCAACTTGTCTTTGTCTTTCCTGTTCTCAGTGAGATTAATTGATCTATCAACATCTGAATTCTTTTTATGATTTCATTTTCTTTACAGTGTGGAGCAAGAAAGGGTAGATCAAAGTGAAAATTTAACCTTGGAGAGCATCCGACACTCTCTAATGAGGCAAGATGATGCAATTATATTTAACCTTCTAGAGAGGGCACAGTACTGTTACAATGCTGACAACACATGTCATCAAAATGCATTCCACATGGATGGATTCCATGGCTCGTTGGTTGAATTTATGGCTGAAGAAACCGAAAAAGTACATGCACAGGTGAGCCGCAGCTCAAAAAGAATGTTAACAGCATCAAAATAATACAATTCTCTGTTTGACATTTTTCACTTTGGAATATAGGTTGGTAGGTACAAGGGCCCAGATGAGCATCCTTTCTTTCCAGATATCCTGCCTGAGCCCATGTTGCCACCTATGGAATATCCAAAGGTAGAGAGGTATCTCACATTTGTAATTCTTCAATAACAAGTTTATGTAAATATCTCCAGTGTGCCTTATTGGTTTTAAACATATTGCAGGGGTAAATGACTTTTTTGTATTTAGAAGTACTCTTACTCTAACATGCCTCGGCTAGTACTTTACCATGGCTGTAGTGAGTGCCTGAACTATACATCTATAGCTTTAGTTACCTTATCGTCTCGTCATGCATGCATAGACCAAGCTTCCTGATCTATAGTTTTGCTACAGATAAATATAATGTAAAGCAAAGCTTTTACGTCTTTCAATTCTCAACACGATAGCATTGTCTTACGCATTCTTATGCATGCAAAAAATGTCTCAAGGATTTTGCAGAATACTATCTTTTCTCTGTTTATCAAATCGATTTTCGATATTGGTGATATATCAAACTCGTTATAGGAAAATATTAAGATGAAAGAGAAAACAATGTGTTGGTGACACAAATCCTGCAGTTCTCATTCACTGTAAAGAAATAGAGAACAGTTTTGACTCTTCTGCTTTTATACCTTGAATCTAGAAAATTAAGGCATGATATTTTGATTATCCTAGACCTGCACATGATCTATTATAGATGATAGTTGTCTATTTATTTGTTTGGAGATATGTCAGTTTGATTTACATAACCAGATGAAGTAGAATTGTTGGTAGTGAAAAATCCAGACTTGGTTGTACACACTCAGTCGTGTAAAAGGGTAGTCTTATCATTTCTTTTATCATTTAGTCAGAAGAAATTTTAAGCTTAGATGACTAGATAATGATGTGGAAAAAGACCATACCATACAATTATTTCTTACAATAACAATCCTTATGGAAGTTCTGGCAATGATAGGTGAGAAAAATAGTTCAAGAGAGGTGTAAGATTTCTCTGTGTGCATGTGCCATGTGTGTGTACGCATGTTTGTGTGTATGTGCCATGTGGGCATGAGGGAAAATTGGTTCTTAAGGTGCCAAACTTATAAGAACTAATTCAAATGGCCAATATAAAGGAAAGATTGGTGAGAATAAAGAAGGATACAGTGTATCAAAAACAAATTTTGTATATTTTTAGAATCATCAAGAATGAAGAACCAATTGCAGAATTCTTATTTAACTTGATCAATTCTGTTACTCTGGTCCATCTTCTGTAGAGGTGAAATCAGTTTGATATTATGTTTCTGTGAAACATTGCACCATGCAATTTATGAAAAGTGTTAGAAGTTCAGTTCAACATGACTAGTTTTTCCAACAATCTAGTAGACACTGTTGTTTACTTGTGACTATTTGTCTGTTTAAGGTGGTCTTACAACTTTTTTTTAAATGGTCCAGGTTCTTCATCCTGTTGCTAATTCCATCAATATAAACAAGAAGATATGGGAAATGTATTTTTGTAATCTACTTCCAAGATTGGCTAAAGAGGGAAGTGATCGTAATTGTGGTTCAAGTGCTGTTTGCGATACAATCTGTTTACAGGTATGCATGCGATTAGTTTCAAAATTGTCTATCACATGGATTTCCTTCGGAGTTTGCCTTGCGTATCCACTAGTTCAACTCATTTTTCCAGCACAGAGTATGAAGTATATAGAGATCATCTTACAAAATTGCGTCAACTTACACATACATAAACTTTTCTACTTGTCTAGCGTTTTCAGAAATGGATATTGTTCTTCATAATGGTGACATTAAGATTTGTGTTGAAACACCATTTGGACGCCATTGGTTCTTCTTCACATGCGCAAGTTGTGTTGTTTGTTTTATAATCTTCCGGTTCTGTTTACTGCAGGCACTCTCAAAAAGAATCCATTATGGGAAGTTTGTCGCTGAGGCAAAATTTCTGGAGTCACCTGATGTCTACAAGCATGCAATAAGGGCACAAGTATGGTTCTTTATCCTGCATCTTCATTTCCCTAAGCTAATCGATCCACATTTGTATTGACAAAATCTTCTCTCCATTTTTCTTTAAATTTTTGTGGTCTTCAGGACAGTGATCAGCTAATGCGTCTTCTAACATATGAATCAGTGGAAACTTTAATCAAACAGAGGGTAGAGGCCAAGGCTAAGATCTTTGGGCAGGAGGTGACAGTTAGCGAGAAGGACGTAGGACCTCCTGTGTTCAAAATAAAGCCTAGTTTATTTGCTGAGCTCTATGGCAATTGGATCATGCCATTGACAAAGGAAGTACAATTAATGTATTTGCTACGTAGGTTGGATTGAATTCTGTGCCCCGCTAACATATCTGTAAGAGTATGCCATGGAATGAAGGCTCAAAGTGAAGTACTGCTTGCAAAGAGGTGTTTGAGAGGAGCCTTTTGTAGAATTTTTAGAAGTCATTTGATCTTCTTTTCTTTTTTCTTTTACTTGATATTCAGAGGAAAATTAATTCTTGTATGACCATATGTTAAAGCACTGCTTCAAAATTATTTAGATGCAAATCGAAAGTTCTCAATATGTAGTGTCCTTTTCTTGTCCATATTTGTATTCTTGACATTATGGTTTCACACTGTTGGCTTGGCCATGCTATTGGAATGTAGTAATTTGCCTTGCTTGTCCTGAATCAAAAATGGAGGATAAGTTTACTACCAACTGTTCTAAAAGTTCTCTTTAGATTTCTAGGGGACATCTGGTTTTCTCATTTGGGTGTTATCTGCAGCATTTATTTTGTTTTAAGAAAACAGACATGATATTGAGTCTATGAGATTCATGTGCCTACCTACAGAGACACTGACATGGAAATAGCAAACTGGAATGTGGATAGCATTACAGCTAAATAGAGCAGCAAACATTAACAACCACCCAGCTTCAAAATTTTACTCATCATTGGACAGAATAGAACAACACATTAAGAGAAAATCTGTAAGAGGGCTACCAAACTACAACAAGAGAACCAAAAGTTCATGAATCATGCATACCAAGGCTGTACATGAAGCCCCCCCCCCAATCAGAAAAGAATGCAATAACCAGACACACAAATGATGAGCAAAATTATAGCCAATGGAGACTGCAGCAGGATTACATCTCATCGATACTATTTAACAGGCACAACCAGGTGGCTGCAAGCTTGTCCATCCAGGGATGGTACCATACAAATCTCATGTAGTGATTTCTCTTACAAGCCAGTCCAAACCAGGGTAAGCAAAGTACAATATCAAGAAGGAAGGCAAACCAAACAGGACTGTGACAAGGATATACAGTACCAAGATGGCAACACTGGCCGGTATCGCATAGAGTACGATGAGAAGGAATATGACAACCAGTGGAAGCTTTGCAGTCAGGTGAGCAAGGAATGCCAATGATTTTCGCAGAGATGACTGGTGATTCCCAACATTCAAGTGATAAGTCCGATGTGAATGATATGAACGCATGTCCTGAGGAGTTCTTCGAATGTTGCGTTGGTGGCTGCCATCGCTGCTTTCTGCAGACAAGCGGCTGTTGGAATTAGAAACAGAGTGGCAATCCTGAATATATGCAGAACACCATCTTGCATTCTCGCTGTTCATGCTCTCAACCATCCAGAGTAAGAAAAAATTTTTGCGAGGAAACTTTAGTTGGCCTCTGTAAACCAGCCGAAACGACAAGTGGTGGCACCAAGGGCAGGAGATGAAGAGTGGCAGCTGGATTGGCAAAGTTGGGAACTTTATGACAGCCCACTGAAGTCCTAGAATACAGTTCTTGCAGAGGGTGTGGCCACACCATAGCACGTATGGCACATTCTCCACAATGTTGAAAAATTCCCAGCAAATTGGGCATTCAAGCCCTACTTCCTCGCTGGCACATGGAGAGGTATCCTCGTCGGAGCAATCAGGATGAGTAGCCTGGCTCGACTTCATAAGGTTGCTTCTTGGTCCTAAACTTCCAGCTATGGCACGTGAACCGCAACTCCACATTCTTACAGCAATGGAAGCAGCATCATCAGAATGACTTCTTTTCGGCAGCTGAACAACCAAAGATGGCGTTCTTCAGGGGCAAGTCTGAATCAATAAACAAATTCTGGCTTACATATTGATGATACTATCAATCTCCTTAACCATATTGCTTTCAAGTTGTAACAGCTTAAAGAGTTGTGTAACATACAAAGGACAAGATAGTTCTATATTTATAGAGAATGATGAGCTAAGAAGAGAAAGATGACAGTTAGTAAGTAGCACTAATCTTAAATTAAGAACAAAGAGGAAAATGCCACATCTAATTCACTACCAACGAATACATTCATCGGTAGGACCGATCATTATTAACAAGATAGATCCAGTAAATGGAAGCAAAGATGAGAATCAAATGTTGATCTTTGTAAAAAGAGGGCTTAAAATTATGGGAAAACATCATTCTGTTCAGTAGGATGCATGCCAATCTTTCACTCTAGACATGCCATGTCTCTCGATCACTATGCTCTAATGACAAACTCAGTTTCTATCAGATCAGAGGTACGAAGTTACTGTGACAAAAACACACTGCTTCAAAGTTCTTACTGCAGATACATATTACCTAAGGACTAAACAATATTGCCCACATAAAGCTCTTTCCAAAGAAAAACTCGACATCATAATCGGTTCATGATAGATTAAAGGCAACTTAATATGCTATTATATAAGCTAACTCTATCTACCCTATGGCATGTACCAATAAGCAAACAATAATTTGAGTTTAATTTAATCGAATCTAATAAAAATCATGTCCTACCAAAATAATGTAATAAAACTCTAAGCAATAGACTAAACTTCTGAATGATCCATGCTTCCCATGCCAAATAGATCATAAACAATTGCATTAATACAATATATAGATGGTAACAAACAATGGCACACAATTGGAACACTAAAGGCTAAATCAATCAGGCTCAAATTTATTTACAAAATAAACAAGTAGTAACACATTTGACCAGCAAATTTGCTCCGATCAAATCATATTTACATGGCATCTGGCGAAAAAAAGAAGCAGCATTTGATCTGATACCCATTTCATACTAAGAACTACACCGATTAATATCAAGGCACCTCGAAATAATTCAGTGCCACAATTGTCCACCATATTTGCTCCAATTACTCATATTCCAATCGCATCAGATGAAAAAAAAAAAGAAAATGACATCAGTATTTGACCAACACCATCGTAAGAACTGCACGGATAAATTTCAAGACCTCGAATTAAACTTAGCAGCTTCGAATTACAAAATATTGACCGGAGGCCAAGAAATTGAAAACCAAGACAAAGAATTCAGCATACGAACACGCATATTCTACATGATTTGCACTCAAACCACCTTAACCATCATAAAATTTACCATTTCCATTAAAAAAAAACGAATCTTTTTTCTTTTCCTTTTCAAACAAAGGAATTAATCACGTAAAGAATTGAATCAAAACCATCTCGATACCTATCAGACAAGGAATAGCATACCAACAGTGAAGGACGGGGAAGAGGAGAAGGATGGGGAGGATACGAAAACTTCGTAACCTTCCATTTCTCTCCCCTTCTTCCTCCTCCTCTTCCACCCCCCCTCTCTCTCGGCATCACCAAAATGGAGGCTACATAGAACCGCATCTTATATAACAGACATTTATAACGTTTCCGATACATGCAAATAAGCGATACACAATTCCAACGGATCAACTTTTATCCGTTGGAATTGTAACAGAAACGGCCGTTAACAACCGACAACCAGGAGGTGATCTCAACCGTCGGTTCAAGAATGGATGTCCACCGTCCACAACCATTCTTCCCGTCCATTCCACGTTCGTGGGCAAAGGATGGTGATGTGGGCGGTGCTGCTTAATGCCGAGCGAGAACACAGAGAGGACAGAGATGTGTCTTTGTGTCTGTTCTTCAGGAAGAAGGCTTCTTGTCGTCACTGTTGCGTCGCATGGCCTGGTCCATGCAATGTGTGATCAAAGATGATCGAATTAATTTTTCTTGGTCCCCTGCGTAGTATAATTTTCCACTGGGAATGGCGAGTAGTTCGGTGAGTATGCGTAGTGCACCGTACGTGTTTGCTTTATTAACTCTGCCAATTTGATGTGTGGATTTTGGCTCGAGCGACAGGCGAGAGCAATTGGCGTTAGAGTTTGGGGCTTCACCTCGATCGAGACTACGCTGAGGTAACATCCTAACTGGATTTTACTGTTAATTTTCTTAATAAAAATTTCTTTTTTTTTTCAAAAGATAATATCAGTAATGTTACACATATTTCATCACCTGGATTATGAGATGTAGATATAATTGGTAGAAGATTTTTCTCCTACTAATTGTTATATTTTTGATCGATTGGTTGAGATCTAATTAGTCACATCTGAATAGATTGATAAATCAGTTTAAAAACCTTTATCCTCATATATATATATGTTTACGCTCTTCTCTTTAAACTATTTAGCGAAAAGATTGAAGGATTGGATTTTGTTGGGAAGCATAATGCCAATCCACATTTTCTAAGAACAAAATGGTATGGAACAAAATAATTTCTTTTCAAGTGGCATCATATTACATTTTATTGTTCTTGTACAAAACCTAGGCATTAAAGGTTGAATTTGTTTGAACTGTCGATTACTCTATGGACAATATTTATATAATCGACGGAAGCTTTAGACCATGCGAACAAAATCATTTAGATAACCATCAAGAGCCTTACCCTAGAGAAAGAAAATAAAGCATTCTTGAAGTGTAAATTTATTGCTTTCCACTGAGCAATCATACTCCTCACTGTGTCCTAACATAATAACTAGTCTACAATGTGGCAGAGTCCATTGAACACCATGATAGGCCTATGTGTGCATGAAACAGAAACATAATATGTAACTCACACCTTTGCATTAGTTAACCAGTAAGTAAGCTTGATGAAATGGATGGAACCCAGTGGTCCATCCCATACTTGTGATCCAAAGCATAAGTGATCTATTTGCCTCTGTTATATTTGGATTCAATGGTCAAAACACTTTGAACACTTTTCTAAAAAAAATTAGTGTTATAGCTTCTTTAATTGACCCCATTAAATTTAAGTTCACAAAGCCACACAAGAATCGGACTATCATAATCAGAGTGCATGTATTAGCTAACAAATCTAATCAACCTTTTGACTTATAGTGGATTAGCTGCTTTGCCAGCTCATAGCAAATCATTATCAATGAGAAGCCATTGAACAATGCTAGGAAATGGGAGACTTTTTCATCCCGGAATTCTAGTGCATGATGGACCTTTGGAATAACTCTTTAAAGGAGTTGGGACTGACCTCCATTCAATCTCACCACTGGTGACTCTAGAGTTTACAACAAACTATATTTAAGAACATTCCATTAGCATTCTGCAAGATACCTCCTCTCTTGCTAATCACCATTTTCTATCCTCATTAACTAGCTGTCTCTCCATTCAACTATTCCGAGAAAAAGCCTCATGCATTGGCTGTCAAGCCACCTGTTCCAACCTACCATAATCAAGTTCATGAGTGTTAACATGCATCAAATTTACTCAGAAAGTAACAAAGCATAGTCAATTATGATTGAAGATGCCTGAATACTCGATACCTGCCCATTGTGTTGGTCAGTGGGCACCATCAGTGTAGTCTGGAGCAGTTCATTTCCAGTGAAACTATTACTTCAAGTATCATCTTGGTGAATGCACAATTCTGAAGTATCCGAATGGATCATTTGGTCCATGGCAGCGACAGGTCTACAAACTTTTAAATCCTCCAATACTTACAATGTTAACAGTTTTGATAACTTGCAGCTGATTGATCATGGAGAAGGTCATTATTGTTTCTTTGTAGAGCTTTGGAGATGAGCAAGTCCAGAACAGCACTGACTGCCTCAGCAACAATGAGTGACAGTTGGGAGCAACACCTGGTAACTTCTGATAAATAATGGCAAATATTTTCTGGATTAATATGTTTCGTTATCTAGTGGCATTGCTTTAAAAAAGACAAATGATCACAGTAATCAATCCCAAATGCATCATTCAAGTAAATTTATATTTTGAATTTTTGGATGTCATATTTGGTGTTTTATCAACATGTATTCATTGCCATCTCGACTAATATATAATTCAATTTGTTTATAAATTTTACATCAGTTGTTATGTGTTCTAATAATATTTATTTATCAATCTGATGATATAATAATTTTGACTGGATCCCCTACTAATTATCATAATTGCAAGCTAATTACACATCTTGGGGAGGTCACCACTGTGGGGCCCAGTAGGGTAAATCTTTTTTTGGAATTATTCTCCTCCTCGCACTGTTTCGGGTCCCATATAAGAAAGGTTTGGGTGCGGGGCCCTTTAAGACCCTCCCATATCTCGATCGCGTCGGTATCCCGTTCTCTTCGGCGAAGACAGCACGCTACATGCCGGCAGTCGCCTTGAGACGCCGTCGTTGCGAGCAAGATCGCTGAAGTGGGATCCTAATTCCTCTTGATTTCTCTACAGCGCTCGGAGTTGGTAGAAAGATGCGGTCTTGATGGGTATTCTGCAGCTTTTCTGACATCGCCTGCATATTCCTCGTGGAATCGAAAGGTAGTCCCCGTCTGCTTCATCCACTGATCGTTCTCCTTTCTTTTGGTTTCTTTGGATTTTTGGATCGACCTTTCCTCGGTTCTTGTTTGCTACGATGAAGAAAAAGCACTCCTGTCTACCGTATGCTGCAACTTTAAGATGATTCTCTGTTTTCCTCGTTATATATCTTTAAACAAGTGTTGGAAGTCATGACATCACCCCCATTTTTTGTTCTTCTCTCGGGTTTTCGTGAGTTGTTGATACCTGATGGTTTTCTCATCGGTTCTTTGGGAAGAAAAAAGGGAAATTATCTTTCTTGTTTGTGTTGGTGAAGAAAGTTACGTAAAGATTGGATCTTGATTACTGGGCCTTTGGAGCTTTGGTATTAATTCTTGATAGAAGAGTAAGGCTTTTGTAACTTTGCCAATTTTAAGGACAGTTCCTGTTGCTTGCTTGAATGTACTCATCGGATGCTCTGACGTGCATATATCTTACATTGGATCTTTGTTCCTTCTCTACCGTGATATTGAAATTATCGTGCAAAAGAAATCAGTGATGTCGGTGACTTCTTTGTTTTGTTCCTTCTGTTCTTGGCATGGGAATAAGCAAAAGGTGCCGCAACTTTTGTCTTTCAAGAAACTGAATTTCACGCACTCAATTTTTCTCTGCACTCGATTATAAGGAGACCTGTAGAGTGAGATTGGAAGTGGTGTATTTTTCTGTCCAAGATGTTCCCTTTCTTTGCATTTTACCAAAAACGGCCTAAGTTCAGTTGATCACCAGAGTTCAATAGTTCAAAATTTTACAAGTTCTATGAATGGAGTTGTTTGGATTATGAAATTTGTTTAGTTTTGAATAATGGATATTCCCCTCCTACCAAGAACATTAATTTCAGATATGTTTATCATCCAAGTATTTTTTTCCCCTAAATCATGAGTTTGGCTGTTACCCCTCATTACAATCTTGACTCAGACATGAAAATAATCTTTGGTTTTTTTTTCAAATTACATGTAAATATCCTTTAGCTTCTTTTTTCACTTACTCAAAACTATAATTAGTTACAAGTTTCCATTTTCTGCATGTTAGTTGTGAGATATCAGTTATTAATATCTTAGCAATTTTGTTTAGAAGAGAAGTTTTGCAAATACTGAAAGTTGTATGCAGTTCTTATGTTCGATTCTTACATGGAAATTTACTTAATTCTTATATATAATTAGCAGCCAAATAACTTTTATGCATAAGTGTCTGCTCAACTTCAACCATGCAAGTGATTGATAATTTGGAAGTGGACTCTCTTCAAACACAAGTGAGGCTCACATATAAACTTCAACTTGTTCTTTTGTTAAACATCTGTTCATATGCTACCATATAGTATCCTACACCAATTCATATTGGAAAGAAATGGCTAAAGCAGATTGAGACAAAATATTGGTTGGCAGTTTGACTCTTATTAGTTGTTTGTTGAAGTGGCTTCTGAGTGAGGAATTGCACCTGAAACATTGTCGATACTATCACCTCTTTCACTTATTGATTCTTCAAATACTTTTGTTCTGGTGTTCCTAGAGAAAGAATGGATTATAATTTAAGTTGCAAAGACAAATGTAGTTGTAAGATAGAAATAATTTTGGTTGGTGGTATTGTTTTCCAATTCAAATCATTGATATCTAGATTCTGGTTGTTATTGAAAGACCTAATACATTTTTAGCTCTTTTCTACATTTAGTATTAGTATGATAGTGTGATAAGGGTTATCCAACGTGGTCACAGTTTTGGGATTAAGAAGTAGGTGTTGATATTATTTCTCATTTCTTTCTGTATTTGTTCAATTTTAGTGGACTTTGTGTCCTTCATAAACTGTCTTTCTAGGTTTAACTTATGGGTTGAGCCTTAACAAATGACAATACGGTGCATCTTCAGAAAAAAACCTATGATTTGCCTTATCAGGAGTCTTACACTCAATCCGACTGGATATACTAATTTTTCAAAAAAGAAAAATATTAACAGTGTTTTTATTATCATTGGGAGCTCCATTACTGCATCTATTAATGGATTTGACGATTACCATCATGCTCTCTACATTTAAGCATAATGATATTGGTCTGTAAATATAACTTCATTGAAATGCCTTGCTGATTCGGACAGCAATTTTCATCTGGTCAATCCTGAATCATATAGTGACGTTGTAGGCTTTTATCATGTTCCAATAATCTTTCTGTTGCAGGTTCACTCAATTTCCTTGATATAACTCGTATCCAGTTGCTGGTTTGTAGAAGTTGATTTGTGCTTAGTGTTCGTACTTTATTTTTGTCACAGAGTGCTGGATATTTAATACTACATATCCTTGCCAATGACTGAAGAGGCAACAGAGAAGGTTACTGTCTCCATAACCCCTGAGATATTCAAACCTAAAAGTTCTGTAAGGAGATTATCAATGGGGAAAACAAAAACAAGAACTTCACCATGTTCTCCAGAAAGTGAGGAAAAGCCTGTTCCCCATTACCTTAGAACTTCTACAGGTTCTTGCCATGACTTCTGCAAGTATGGAATAAAGCATGATCTTGAAGCTAAGAAAAGGCGTCCTGCTCGTCAAATATTCTTAGCCAATAAAGGGATGCCTGATGATGAGAATAATCAAGTGAATGCTGCGGCTCAGCAAGACAGGAGAAAGAAAGTAAGCCATAAGATAGTGGTTTCTCAGGAAAAAGAACAACACACTAAAAAATCTGAGGTAATTAAACAGAATGACCTGCCACCTGAGAAGATAATTCAGCTTTGTGACTCGCTTACAAATTTGGCAGAAGGATCAGCTGAAAAGTATTCAAATATGAAGTTTAGTTTCCCTTCAACTGACCAGATGATTGATTCATTTCTTGGGCATTCACCTGCAAATCAATCTGATAATTCAACAGAGGAATCAACAAACATCAAGCTAATGACCCTGTCATCCATCTCAACAATCAATGAATTTGATGAGCATAAACCAACTAAATCGTCTGAAGTATTGTCTGATAAGACTGTAAGCATCAAGCTTGATCAGACAGCAACTCAGAATGGTGATGACTCTACTGAGCTTGCACCGATAGAAGGATCATCTGCAGAACCTGTTATGGTAAAGCATATGGTTACAGCATCAACCCAACATATCAGGGATTCAGCCCTGCATACAACTGTGATGGAAGACACTGAATTTGCTGAGCATGTAACATCCAGTAGGCCAGACGCATCACCAGATAAATCTACAGAATTACCCAGATCATCCAATTTACCCTCAAACATGAAACCTAAGAAATACAAGGATGTATCATCTGCTTGGAACGGACTTGCCAATGGTGCAGCAGGATGTACTGGGGAAGATTCAACCATGAAACGGAAAGCAACATTATCCACTGTACCTGCTACAGGCTCACCTCTATATCAGGAGGAAGAATTATCTAACCAAAGAAAACAGGTAATTAGTTCTAGTGTAGGTGCCGAAGCAAGCAGAGATGTGAACAAGCTCAAGAGAGGCAACAAAATTATTGGTATCTCTCACCGACCTAAAGTCATCAGACAAGGAAAGATTGATCTATCTGGGGTACCAAATGGCAAGACTGCACCAAATGTATGGAAAACAGTATCTTCTGTCAAGCCAGAGGCTGAACAGAGGATCATATCTGTAACACCTAGAGTAGTCAAGGAAAAAGCTTTATCAGCTAGTAAGAATGTCGATGCATCTCCTGAACGTGCAACCTCCATGAGAATCAAGAATCTATCATTTAAAACTATATCCCGATTGACTTCTTCAGGGGGACTAGCTCGAAGGAACAACGAGAGAATAATGAAGTTTTCAAGTCAATCAGACAGAAAAGAGAAAGTACTGGAACCATCATTATCCTCTCTGTCCATGAAACCTCATACTAGTGGAGTCTCAACCGCAAAGCCAAGGATGTATAGGAATGTGGGCACTGCCTCCCAAGTGAAAAATCAAACACGAGCTGGAAAGTTGGGAATGAAGAAAGAGACTTTGAATGCCCGTGAGGCAACACCGGAGAAAATAAATCTCAAAACTATGAAGCAAGATCTGAGGAAGAACAAATCACATCCATCAGATGAGAAAGATCTTGACTCTGGTTCTAAACTTGGTGGAGTTTTACGAGAAGCGGTAACGCAGAGATTTCCCACTGTTATTTCAAAGGGTGAAATTCAGAGGAAACATAGAAGAACTGCAAGTGTTCACTCGGAAGATAAAATTTCCGCATCCCACAAATTAAAATTCAACAGAGGTAAGGTAGTCAGCCTGCAACATGAGAGCAATGCTCCAAGAATACTCAGATTCAGGCGGGCTAGAACAGCAAATAACATCCAAAATGCGAAAGGAGATGTATACACAAAAGGCTACAAAAGCAAGACAGGGCCAAGTGGTGCAGACTCAAATTCTCCTATGTCAAAAGCACCTACTGTTGTTTTAAGACATCAAGATGCGCAGGAAAAGAAGGATACCCAAGGTTTGTTAAACCAGGTGATTGAGGAAACTGCTAGTAAACTTGTGGAGACCAGGAAGAGCAAGGTGAAGGCCCTGGTTGGTGCTTTTGAAACCGTCATTTCTCTCCAAGACAGCAAAGCAGCTCCCCATGCTGTTCCATGAATACGTTCTGTTGCTTTGTCTTAAGGATCGGTTCCCATATAATAGTTTCTTCTGTGGCATTGGATATTTTTGGGGATTGGATTGCACAAATACCATGCCAACATATTGAAAGGTTTTCTAATTTCAACGTGAACAAAGTTGAGTATGAGATTGAAAGGGTAACATCTTTGCAGGGATTGTTTTGTGATGCTGTATTGTTCATAGTGATTTTGTCTCTTATTTCCCTACTCGGGGAATATATGTTTTTTTTTCTTTTCCATACTCTGTCATAAGCTTTGTTAATGATACGCACATTTTGGAGTGGTTGAACAATAAATACATTGTGTATTCTTTTGTTCATTTTCTTCCAAATCTCTCTTTCTTGTCTGTACTTGTGTTTGGCCAAAGATATCAAGAATGTATGGAGTTGTAAGTGTGCAGACACTTCGTGATGATTTCTTAGCTTTAGTTGAGTTTGCAAAGGGTCGTGGTTCTCTTTCAACCGAGTGCTCTTGCTCTTCTTTATCTTCCAACTTCATAAATGATATTATCTTGAGGATCACATAATTCATAGATGACTTGTAGTGATGTTGAGAATAATAAGAGCTGTTCCCGTGTTCTGTTAAGGACATTAAAGGATGACATGTTTAGCCACCAGGGAGACAAGCCCTAAAAAGCAGAAATTACTATCCAGATACTTACAGATATGATGATTCTAAGTTCCATGTGCTGATCTCTGATATCAATCCTATAATGAGGCAAAGAAGAAGACATCTAACAACTGTCCTATATGTTCTTTTCTTTTTCTAACTATATGTTTGAGGTTTTTTTTTTTGTGTGTGAGGGAAAAGGTAAATGCTGTGGTATCTTGTGATAAATTATTCTTCTTCCCATCTTTTATGGAAGGAACAAAGAAGAAGAAAAAAATTGATGATTTATAGTCTACATTGAACAAAGGAATAGAGCAATTTAGATCAACCTCATAAAGAGGAAGGCAGGCTGAATAGACTGCATCCAACCTTGGTGGCTGGTAGTCTTCAATCAATCCATAAGAATTTGAAATCTCAACTAGTTTCTTGGTCCCCTGTCAATTGTGTCATTTTGGTCCATGGTCAGCCTCCACCACAGTTTTTGGACTTGTTCCATCTGGTTTCCCTGTCTGAATTCCACAAATTGTCCCTGGTCAGCCTCCACCACAGCTTTTGAACATCTTCCATCTGGTTTCCCTGTCTGAATTCCACAAATCACTAAATGTTACAGATCCATCTATTTTGTTGCTCCTAGAAAAAGAGAGCAAGTCTTTGTTGTCAACCCCCTCCCCAACTGGTTGAAAGCAGGCATTTTTTGACCCTTGGAACCTTGATTTGTATCCCATCACACACACTCACACAAGAACATGATTATAATTTAATTATCAGTCATTAAAACTGTTATTTCTCAATGAAGAAAAAAAAAACATATATACTCCATGCATTTGAATCATTAAAAAAACACGCCTTTTTTTTTTTTTTTTTTTGCTGTCATGGCTGCCTTTGGAGAAGACTTTTCTTCTGACGTTTGATTTTTGTGCTCATCTTTCACCAGTCATGGCTGGAATATATCAAAAGAATCGACCATTGACATTAGAATTCAACTGCTTAGGACTTTGGGTCGGAAACAAAGGTTTGATTCTTGTGATAATCCATTGAATATCGAGGCAACAAAGGAATGAAGAGTCAAAGTTTTGAATATACGTCAGCTACTTTGACCTTGATCGCCTTGCATATGGCCTCCCAATTATTGATAGTTCATCATGATCGAACAAATCCACATGATATATCAAGCAGCTAAGAACTCGTGACGAGGAACAGACCATCCGTTCTATGACCTCCATGCTCTGCTTTTATCGGTCGAAGCTGCTCCACCAGAAAAGAAGTCACTGGAAAGTGGAATCCTTGGCAGGAATGACATGCATATCATCCGATCATGAACGAGAGATTGGGTGGGAGTTTGCTGGACCTATTCCCACAGTTCAATAATGCTCGATGAGTGTGCCTCTATATGCCAACACAAAAACAAAAATAGAAGAGGAAAACTATAGCTTTTGGATGATACATGCTGCCTACTAAAAGTAGCTCCAAAGTTGCCCAACTGTTCTCTTTGGTCAACCATCACCGAATCGAAAGGAACCTAACATCATCCAATGTGACCCTTCTTATCATGTTTTTAGATCCATCCTTTTCCCCTTTGTGGAGTGTGTATGTGCTTATGTTTCTTTTTTCTGTCCCTGAGGTGACTCCAGAGCTATCCAACTGTTCCCCTCCGGGAAAACTATTAGCGAAGTGCAGGTGACCTTTTGACATCATCGTCCACTGCGATCCTTTTCTCGCGTCTCGAATCTACCCATTCTTGTATATGTTTATATATAAATATTTCTCTGCTCGCTGGTTGGTGACAGCTTAGGATATGCAGTAATTAATGTAGTCCACAACATTAGGGACAGAGAATTTGCTTTCTTTTATTGTGTTCTTGTCTTGAGATCTACTTACTTTAAGATGTTCCATGGGAAGATAGTGGAGCAAGCATGCATATCTAGTGATGGTATTTATTGGGATAGCTTCGAACTGGACCAGCGCAAAAAGATAGCTTAAATCTGGCGCTAAATCAACCGAATCTAATTCGAGTTGACGAGAAATCTGACCCATCTCACGCGCCGAGATTTCACCTGTCGGGATTCGTTGGAGAAACCAGCGAGGATAAGAGAAGCCAAGCCCTCATCAAGAGGAAAGGCTGCGGCTTTGGCACCGGAAAAAGCTGTTCTCGTTCATGCGAGGATCTCTGTTGGTGTAGCAGCTGGAGACCCTGGTTAGCTGTGTTACAGGTTTGGTACGCGGTCTTTCTTTCGATTTCTTCGATTCGTTTACTCAAAGATCTTAGCTTTAGCTGTTGTTCGATCGGTGTCTAAGATACGGAAGAGATGTTCGATCTAATGGTTTCTCATTTCTTCAAGCTCTTCTCTTCTGTCTGAAGAGATGGAAATTTCTGGCAAAATTCCCACTTTACTATGTCGATTTTGATGCAGTTTCGTATGTCCGATTCCAATCTTTTTGTCTTAATTGTTCCTGGAATTCGATCTCTAAGATGGAAGATGAATAAAATGTTCACCTTGTTTCTCTTTTAGATTTTTCGCTTGTTTTTTATCTGCATTAAAAGTTGTGTGTTTGTGTCTGAGAAGATCATCGAATTCATCGAATTCTAAGATTGGCTTCGATGACAAGCATTTGGCCACCCGTTCTTTCTGCTGATAAAAATTGGTCCTTGTAGCTTCAGACATACTCTATCTATGTTCTTTCTTTTTATTGTAGTTCATCTTAGGCCCCAAGCAAAGAATGCAAGGTAGTTCTTCTTAACACTGTACTGTAAACAAAGTGTGGCCAGCTCTTCTTTGGGAAATCGATGAACAGTAGAGATGTTATTGTATTCAATTTACGTGTTTTGGATTCTATGCTTCGAGAAGATGATTAATCTGTTCTTCATATGAGCTCTTCAGCTTCTTTGACCGGAGCATCAAATCGTTGGAGCCGGAGGAATGATTTTACAGCTTGTGTTGTTTGTACTCTGTTCCATCGGTGGAGCTCTCTCTGAAGAATCCCCAGATGTAACGATCATAGTCAAAGGATCTGATCTAGCTGCTGAGACTGATGATACTTTTGTCTGTGCAACTCTTGATTGGTGGCCTCATGACAAGTGTAACTATAATCAATGTCCATGGGGACAATCTTCGGTTCTGAATCTGGTAATATATATTTTTTGTCGAGATAGTCTAGTCAGCAAGAACATCTGGTTTATTTGCAGTCTGCAAAAAATACTAACAAATATTTTGGTTCCATGGTTTTTCAGGACTTATCGCATCCTTTCCTAGCTAATGCCATCCAAGGTAACCATTCTTCGTTTTGCTTCTCAGTTTGTTTCATAATTTTTATTATAGCACGTAAAAAATCTTAATTATTATAGTTGCATTATCACATCATGCTAGGAGGATGATGATGATGATCACCACTTGTGCGTCCTAAAATTGTGGCGCAAAGCCGCAAACTGCTAAGAACCACCAATAGGACTATCTATCTGAGCTGTTTGCCATGTGATTATGTACCTCATTTTGAGTTTTTGTTTGCAAAATTTCAGCTTTTGATCGTTTGCGGATACGAGTTGGAGGCTCCTTACAAGACCAAGTTGTGTATGGCATGCCAAGTTTAGAGTATCCATGCCTTCCTTTTTCCAAGATGAGTGGTGGCTTGTTTGGTTTTTCTAAAGCTTGCTTGAGCATAGAAAGGTGGGACGAGCTAAACCTTCTTTTTCAGAAGACGGGGTAGGTTTGTGAAGAAGTCTCTGTTTTTCTTCTTGCTGTTAGGTTATTCATGCTCAATTGAGATGAATCCGAGTAGACAATGAATATGGATCAAAAACTTTATCACGGATTATCTGTTTGAACTACTTTGTATCAGCTGCTGAAGCCATCAGAATTAAAATGTTGCATGCTATTTCCATACCTGTTTGAGTTCATTAGCCGTGAGAGCTAATTTAGTTTCTGTGATTCAGTCTACCTATGTTTGACTTGGATGCTCCTATGATTTGATGGGTTAAATAAGACCATAGCACTGGGCTCCTACGATGAAAATAAACTCGGAAGTGAAAAGCGCCATAAGATGTTAGTCCCTCCTAAAACTAAATAGACAGGTGTGAAGCATGCAAAATAACTAAGTAATCTACATAAAAAGGCTAGCTACATAAGCAATTGGTATTTGTCATAGTTGCTTTACTCGATGACTATATCTTGATATATTATGTGAGAAATCATTGATATTAACAGATATTTGAGTTATATGTGCATAAGTAATTCTAACATTCCATACCATCTTTTATCACCAAAAAATAGCCCTATAAAAAGAACAATATGCATTTTCTTGTTATCTGAACTATAAATTGGCCATGACTATGCAACATAAGTCTTAATTTTGTGATTGCAGAGCGATTATCACATTTGGTCTGAATGCACTACGTGGGAGGCACCGTGTACACAACGGTCTGTGGGCAGGTGATTGGAACTCCACAAATACTCGAGATTTCATTGAGTACACAATCTCAAAAGGATACGAGGTTGATTCATGGGAATTCGGTAAGTCTTTTCCCATACTATTTTTTCAGCAAGAAAAATCCAACCGACCAAAACTCAAAGGCGGGTTGCTCGATGCTTCAGGAAATGAATTGAGTGGAAGAGGTATCGACGCAAGAGTTAGTGCTGAACAATATGCAAAAGATTTGGTTGTCCTTAGATCTCTTCTTAAGGAGTTATATGAAGATTCAAACACGCAACCGATGCTAGTTGCTCCTGGAGGATTCTTTGATCAGCAATGGTATGCTCAGCTTCTACAGGATTCAGGTCTGGGTGTTGTCAACGTCATGACACATCATATATACAATCTTGGTGGAGGTGAGTGTAGAAATGTGATACTTCAAATGTAGAAAACAACATCTTTCGAGGAAATTTTCTTTTATGACGTAAGATGCATTAAAATGTTATCCAAAGAGAGACGAAAAGGAAATAAATCTGGTTAATCTTTTTGTCCTCTATTACGGTTAAAAATAACCCTTGATATATATCAGGTGAAATAACAGAAATCAAATTAGATAACTGCTACTCCCAATTATATCTTACCAGAAATAAGAGATCCAGCTCCTTTTGACTTTTTATTTATATGTAAGATTTGTATGCCCATTCTCTTTTCTTCTTCTATCTTGTGCATAGCAATGCCAGCTAAAAATTACATTTTCATGCTTTTGTACTCGTCAACACCAGTATCCCTTGCTGACTCCTTATAATACAAAGTCCTATCGTATTCAAGAGGTTACTAAACTTATTCCAGCAACAGATTCCACTGGCCAACTAAGAATTCTCATCGTACCTTTTGATACAATCGTTATGGTTTTAGACGGTGCAAATATAGCTGCTGTCTATAATATCTAATTTTCATATCTCGCAGTATGGAAGAAGCAAAGTGCACAACTTCAGTTCATCTGTTGTTTCTTCAGGAGAAAAGTTCCAGATTCAATATTCATTTTTAGAGTTCATATTTGCATTGATGCCATTGCGAACGGTAGATATGCAAGAAAGAACTGATAGAAATACAACACGACCTCATTGTTATGCCAAAATCTTTGAGTTGACAATTCAGAATTCATGAAATGTAATATTGGAAAATTTATATAAAATATTTCGATGAAACGTCAGTCTGATTGTTTCTGCAGGCGATGATTCCCATATTGAGAGTAAAATAATGGATCCTCAATATTTAAGTCGGGTAGCAGATACATTCAGAAATCTCCAACTTACAATAGAAAGACATGGACCATGGTCATCTGCTTGGGTAGGGGAAGCTGGTGGTGCATTCAACAGCGGAAGCCGCCTTGTCTCGAATACATTTCTCAACAGCTTCTGGTAATTCACTTTGTATTTTTCTTGCATCTCCAGTTTCATGCAACAACGTAGACTAAAGACCTGTTAAGACCTGTTTGACACCATTCAGGTACTTGGATCAATTGGGCATGGCATCAAAGTACAACACTAAGGTTTATTGCAGGCAGACCTTGATTGGAGGGAATTATGGTCTCCTCGACACAAACACTTTCATACCGAATCCTGATTACTACAGGCAAGACATCCAAAACACTAAGTATTTTACAACCCTGTCCTTGGAAACATAAGCACACCTCAAGCCAGCCCGTATTGATCCTCTGAATCCTTTTTCCAGTGCGCTACTGTGGCATCGGCTAATGGGGAAAGGAGTACTTTCCGTGGATATCAGTGGCTCGTCATACTTACGAGCCTATGCCCACTGCAGGAAAGGAAAGGTACATATTTCTGTAGACAAGCATTCTTGATTGATTTCTGTGTAGACTTTATTGATGTGGTTGATGTTCTCAAAACACTTGGGCTTATACATTCAATTTGCTGCAGCTATACTTAATAATATATTTTCTTTTGGTACACAATTTCCTTTTTGTCGTTCTGCAATCCAACCGCAGAACACCTGAAAAGGTCCATATGCTGAGATATTGTTTGTTCTTTCAAAGAATTGCAACATTCACAAACTTGAAAGTCTATTTTTCAAGTTTTACATTCTGAACTTGTAATGCACTTCAGGAACCTGTAAAAGTTACTTCTAATGTGCTTCTTGATGATAACAGGCAGGCATCTCTCTAGTCTTGATCAACCTAAGCAAATCCACCAAGTTTAGTGTGACCGTCCGAAACGATCTCAACGTCATTCTGGCCGAGGGGGAAGGCATTCACAAGGAAAATTCCTTCATCCACGGTCTTAAGAGAACATTCTCCTGGGTGGGCAAGAAAGCATCAGATGAGTCGGAAAAGAGAGAGGAGTATCATCTGACCGGTAAGGATGATAACCATCTAAGCCGAACTGTCCTATTGAATGACACTCCTTTGGAGCTCACCGAAGATGGAGATATTCCACCTCTGGATCCTGTACATGTTCCAACCAACTCTCCTGTAGATGTATCACCCTTGTCTATTGCATTTGTCGTTTTCCCCAACTTCGAAGCTCAAGCTTGCGCTTAACCAGGATGCACCGTTTTCCCCAACTTCGAAGCTCAAGCTTGCGCCTAACCAGGATGCACCGCTTAGTGTCGTATCCTATTGCACATGATACCTGATTTGTTTTGACAAATTTGTATCGTGTAACAGTTTGGTCATTGGATCAAAATAAGTTCTGTAAGTTGTTCATGTGAGCAAAATAAGATGTATGATGAATTTTTATCATGAATTATCTTCCATATTTCATACGGATTTGGGAAACAATTTTCCCTTGTTCTTAGTTGCACTTCGTGATGACTTCAGTCAAATCCAGCATATGAAGTCCACTATTAAAAGATTTACTGGTCTCCATTGATCTGCTCTCAAAAGAATGCCTCTTTCTGGGTTTTGAATGATTCAAATCTCTGATTAGCTCTGAACCATCAAAATGGATGGTCTATCTAAAGTGGAAGCATCAAAAGTCGAATGTCTCACTAAAACCTTTAACATCTATCAGCCAAATGATCATGCAATGTAAATCCTACAAGGTTTCAAAATTGATCATGTTGGTCACTATAAATCGATATGTACCAGTCCGAACAGAAAAACCTACATCAAAATAGATAACTCGATATCGGTACATTACAAAGAAGCCAGTTTTGGGTTCTTGGCTGCATCTCCATTAAGTCTATTGATCTCAACTCAGCATTTCAATGTTGGTGCCACAATCATGTTGCAGCTTATCTCCAAATTTCACCATACGTTTCACATTGAATCTCCAAAAGTTGTGCCCTTTCTCCCCTCAAAATATAAAGAACACTGCTCTTCATGCATTCTCTATTACAGATTTCTACTTGGAGAGAAATTAGTACTGAAAACTAAAGAAACCTGCCAAAGTGATAATAGAAGATCTGATTGCACTGGAAAAGAGACGGCAACAATTGATCACATGGAGATGGACACAATCGACATCATGGTAAAAGAGCAAGATGACAATAGCAATCTAAGAAAAAGAATCAACTGCACATTTCAATATCTTATGATTTAAGACAAATATCCTAGAGTTCCCCAAAATTCATGAGGGGTTACTGTCAAAAGTGAAACGTCCATGACCTCTGAATTTAGAGGGCAAATAAAGAACACAAAATGTTAAAATTAATAAAGAAACCCAAAAAATAAAAGAAAAAAGAAAAGATAATCTGCATAAAGACAATCCAATCCTGGCTTCAGTATGTACGGGGCATGCGATCTGATGCTCCACCAGTAGTGATCTGAAGAACATCACTTGTTCCAAAACGGGGTCATGCACCCTCCAGAATTGTTTGAAGAGTTATCTTTAACCATACAAATACTGAATACTATCTTACAAAATTGAAAAGAATCTTCCATGGCACCAGTAAGTGCAGCCGCTTGATCGGACAGGTCTACGAAGAATCCGCTCAATTTGACTCAACTACTATATCGACTGAATTCTTGATTTATTCAATGGTTGCTCAAATCGAGTGAAAACTGAGCTGTCACTGCATCTGTAATACTACCCTGCTTTATGTTTACGGTCTTTAGTTTTGTGGAAACCATTGTGGCTCCAAGATATGACAGTTCCTTATGAAGTCGTTCAAATAGTTAACGTGCTTTGTCCAAAATGGCTGGAGGTGCTTAAATCCGATCTCCAGCCATGGTTTGCATTGCCCATTGTAGTGTATCACAGCAGCCTTCCTCACCCTCTCAAGGTCTGTCGATTCCTGATAGCCCAAACCGAGCATATGCCATGATGGGTCTATAGGATGCACATAATTTCTGAATGCTATGAGGGCTGGAGGCAACGTTCCGAACTTCCACAGTGTCAGGTTTGACTTTAAGTTCTGCAAATAAAATAAAATTAAAAGGATACAAATTAGAATTTCAGTCGGAAGATGAAGCTACAAGCTTTTATCTATGAAAAGAACCAGTGCATTTAATCAAGTATATTTCTTCTAGCATCTGCAAGCCAGGAGGGTTAACAGGCTCGAATTCGGTTGCAGAAGTCCAAGGTAAAGTATATATAATTAACAATCGAAATTTTTATAAGACCACAATTATCTTTATTGACATTACGCTTAACCAGGGGCCTAGGTTTCACAGACAAGTATAAAATTCACTTTGTACGCAGAGGTAAGATGTTTATAAAAAGGAGCAGAGCAAAATTGTGGATTGCATTTTCCATGTCAAGTGTAACTTGGAACATCAATTCCAACCAAGTACATCTACATTGCATCTGCAGAATCTTCCAAAGGAACTGTGAATCAAATTTACTATAACATTTTTGCTAGAACATAGAGAAGAACTATTATCTGAGAGCACAACAATTATCAACAGAGAAAAAGAAAATGTTATAATTAATACTTGTCCGATGACAACAGGAGTGGAACAAGAATCATAACAAAACCAGAAGGCCCAGAAAGGTGACATTAATCTTAAACTGTTTCCAAAAAATTGGCAATAGCAAGCCACGTAAATTACTCCTTGAATAGATATTTCAGCATGTAATAATATGTTCTAAAAGATATAGCTGGACTGAAAATGTGAGGGTTAACAGAAGGAGGAACTATCTCCGATGCATGCAACACAATTATATGTCAAGATCAAGACTTGCTTGCTTGTACCTGGTCTGACACCTTTCCGATTGGTCTTCCTCCCTTTAGAACTTTGATTCCTATGGACATTTTGGTAATCACCTTAGTCATGTAAAATTTTTTTTATTAACAAACACAGCTATCAGGTCCCTGAATCATAGTAGTACCCCAAATTTGACCAAATTAGGTGCTTGCAGTATCTTGAAGACTAAATAATTAATGCTAAGATAAAGAAAGTGCACCAAGGATGTCTTAGCGAAGCATAGAAGAAAAGTGGCATACATGATATAAGTGGTTATTTAGAAAGAACTAATTGTAAGATTTGACTCAGTATTTAAAGAAAATTGCAGCAGTCATCAGGACTAAAAAATGTTTACTTTTCGAATACTATTTAGCAAAGTTGGCATCAATCATAGAAGAACAAGAGTAAACACATTTAGCTTGCACTATTTTGGTAGGACAAGAATAATTTTGATGGTAAGTAACAAGCTTAGTAAACTTAGTCCATCAGCAACTTGAAGTTCATTGAAAATTGAAAATAAAAACTGTATCTTTATGGTTCTTAACAGAAAGAAAGATGGTACAGAAAAAGACAAGCAATGATATGACAGTCAATACCTCCTTGACCCAGTAGTGGTATGTTTTTCTAATGCTCGTCTTCCTCCAGGCATTTAAATCAAATACATTCATCCCATATGCCCATGCACACTCATCAGGGTCCAATTCATTGGCTATGAGGGGATGTGAAAAGTTGAAATATGTCCTGAAGTGCTTAGCCATCACCCGAGTATCTTCACCTTTGCAAGTTTCTACAGCACCATTTACT
The DNA here is from genome assembly GCF_036884655.1 of Musa acuminata AAA Group. Taxonomy (NCBI): domain Eukaryota; kingdom Viridiplantae; phylum Streptophyta; class Magnoliopsida; order Zingiberales; family Musaceae; genus Musa; species Musa acuminata. The sequence continues at coordinate 944,324 of NC_088331.1, forward strand.
TTTCCAAGAAGATCAATCTCCCACAATGGTGACAAGTCATGTTGAACAACAACATCATCATCAAGAAACACCACCGTACTGAGGTTTGGAAAGAGCTGTTTAAAATGTTATATTAAAGTCCAGGACATCAAAATACAGGCACACCAACATAATACTAGAAAAGTTGGACAACATGGTACCAAGCATAAAATTGTTATTTACGGTCTTACCAAAGGTCAGTACAGCATAAAGCTTGGTACTGGTCAGTACTCATTTTTTGTTTTTTCACTGATACCAAGCATTAGACATTGGTATGCTGCTTGGTATGTTAATCAAACAAGTTATTGAAATGGGTAAAAGTACATGTGTCAACTGAAAATGTACTCGTCATCCAAACAAGCATATATTTTACAATAATTCTATAACCTTAATTATCATATTAGCAAAAGTTCCATATAGCCGAAAGTGTCTCAGAAATACATACAAACTAATTTACCTCAGGCAGGTATATGCGCAAATGGCTGAGCAGAGAAATAAATTTTGAACTCCTCGCCTGCAGTTTAGAAGCAAAAATCATTGGACTGTCACCAACATTCATGCCCATGATATGATTTCCATGATAGTGGTTTCCCACACCATGGTGATTTTCAAAAGCTTCAAGAAGAGGCACATTATCTCTTGTTAACCAGTCAAATTGGTGAACTCCTTTCACCTCAATTATAGCAGGGGAAAGAGGATTCAAAGCAAACCATGAATGCATGCTTGGATAAGTCATCTTGTCAGTTATGACATGGAAGACAACCCTTTCAGGTTGTAATGAAGATCTTACAACAGAGGTGACCACAACAGAGGCTGCCAGAATGTTATCACTGGCTACAACAAAATGGTGATACGAGTTATCAGAGAGCAAATGTAGCAACTCTGGTGGTGGCAACTCCTTACGAGCTTGGGCGTTGGATGAATACTCATCAGTCAAACGCAAAGAGAGACAATGCATGCCTTTGGGAATACTAGTTGCAGCAAAATATTTGTGCAATTGTTCTGCCAGTCTTGATCTTTTCACCTCCCTATCCATATATTCCATCTGCATATAAGAAACAAGTCAGAAAGTTCAAAATCCCAAAGAAATTCACTTGATAAGCGGTTTGTAAATTGTTTAGCATTCATATCTAGAAATTATAAAAATGATTGGAAGTGCCAACCTTTTCTGAAATTACCAACAAAAGAATATTTAATCAGATGAAAAGAATATATAGTCAGATTAAAAGTTGTTACCAGATTGCTTCCATCTGATTTTTTCTATCTTAACAGAAGGAAGTTTCATCTTTCTTCAATTTAAAGGATAGGCAAATTCATCTACGAGTAACGCTAGTAATCTGAAGGACACCCTCAAAGAATTATTTTTTCTTTGTAAGTAATGCTATTTGTCCGAAGAATATTCACACGAATGGTTAAGACATACCATCATCCTGTACTGTGACAAACAGGTAGACACCATGTTCTTTAGGAAAAGACAGAAAGGCATATCCTTTTTGCCTGATACATTTTAAGTGTGCTGGATCAGACAATAACTCAAAGGCAGCACTGTTTATTATCTTGAGAGGTCATGTACTCATGTAAAGAGCAAACAACCTTCAACCTTCAGTTATGTTGGATCGTAATATTAGATTTGATGATAATATCCAATGTCATACATCAAACCAGTTGACACTTGTCAGATGCAAATGTGTGTACTGTATACTAAATGTTTGTTTATATTTGTATCTGTAGATTTAACGTAATAGCTGATGGAGAGAATTGATGCTCAAATGAATTAAATATCAAGAATCTTCCTGTCTTTGCAAGCAATGCTATTAATCTGAAGAATATTCACATGAATGATTAAGACATGCCAGTTGAGTTTTCAAATATATGAACACTTGAGATAGATATGAGCAAGACTTTTCAATCCCATATTTGCATATTATCAAACCAAATCAACTACAACCCAGTATAAGATTCTACTTATTCTTACATCATCTATTCCTGTGACACAAAGGCAGATGCCAAGGAACTTAAGAAAGACAAAGGTATCTCCATTTTACCTGAGACATTTTCAGTGTCCGGTATCAGACAACAACTAAGAGGCAGTGTCGTTTATTATCTTGAGAGGTCATGTGCTCATGCAAAGAGAAAGCAACTTTCAATTGTGTTGGACCATAGTATTAGATTTGATGACAATATCCAATGTCATATATCAAGCCAGTTGATACTTGTCAGATGCAACGTGTATATTATGTACGGACATATCTATGCTTCTAATATGTTTATATATGGAGATGTAATGTAGTAGCTCATGGGAGAATTGATGCCCAAATCACTTAAACATATCAACAATTGACATTTTGATGGCAGAAATTAGTACAGAAAATTAGAACAAGAGTTCAATGTTTAGTCAATCAAGCATGAACCAATTCCAAGAACATCTTTCTATTTGTCCTGGGAAGGAATATACCAAATAAAAAAAGAAGATCAATGAATATACATACCATCACTTTCAACCTTACAGCAAAAGTCTTGGCATCATCCTGGTTATTCTTCATGTCGGAAAGAAACTCACTGAAAGATCCTGGCACTTTCAGGCCAACTGGAAGTTCCTCAGAGTTTACTTGGTCAAGTATCTTGTATAATTCGTTAGCAAGCTTCTGTAATTATGTTTGTGATTCAAATTAAGATAACATCTTGAGAAGAGAGAGAGAGAGAGAGAGAGAGAGAGAGAGAGAGAGAGAGAACTGTCCATCCACATGAAACCATGAACTAAATAGCAAAGAACAGAAAACATTACCATGGAATCATCACCACCCCGACTAAGAAACCTTGGTCCTAGCCGCCTCCCCAAACAATCTGAAACAAGTAACAAATTAACAAAGAAATTTGTATTAACTGGTGCAGTAGGCACTGCAATCTAGTTATGTCATATGGCACTTGATCAAATTAGAGGCTGAAAGCAGACCTAGTCAGACAGCTTAATCTTGTAAAATAGGATTTGCAGAAGTTTACTAAAACAAAATAGTAAAGATGTTGCAGGCAGAAGATGTTAAGTAATTAAGCACATATCAAAGGAATGAAGAAGCAAGACAACTGAATGATGACCATGTCAGAATCAGTTTGAATGGACAAGTATTACTAAAGCAATTATATGAGAACATGATTAATATCATTTCAAGCATAATGAATCTCAAAGATCTGAGTCTAGTAAGTACCTGCTAATGAATCTCAAAGGCAAGTGGTTTAATAAGGAACGAGGAAGACTTGTAAAAACAGCAGAATATAGACAAGAAAAATCAGCTCAAAACATGGGAACAAGGAGTGACAAGATGCCCATGTGCAGGAGAAAAACATAAATTGAAAAGTATCAAGCATCCCTTGCTTCTAACAGATTAGCTTGCTTTCCATGTGGCATACTGCTTCCAAGTGGCAGCAATGGAAAACTTCAGGAAGTATTAGCAGCATCAAGCAAAAGTAATAAAATTAAGGCAGCAAGGTAGATGCTTGAAATGAAAAGTAAAAAGATCGCAACATTAACATTGCACCACTAATGGAAATCCATATGCAGCAATCAGCTATCTATGAAAGGAGGCTACCAACAAGACAAGAAGTATTAAACAACATGAGTAAGATCAATTATAGATTTAACAGCAAAAACAGTTGAAAATAAAAGATCATGCACATATAAATAAGTAGATGCTGTATAAACAAACATAAACGTAGGTAATGTCAAGAATGAAAAGAGCATAATACAATAACTTCCTGAGATTCTACTTAACGCAGCTATGTAAAATCAAAGAAACTGACAGGAAATCATACCCAGTTATGCAGCTACTTCTCTACATAGTAACCATGTAGAGAAGACAAATGTTAAAGATTCCCTAAACTCTTAGGCCATAATTAAGCTTTTTAAGTACTGATGATAAAATACAGAAAATAAGAATCAAAATATATATACATATATTAGGCTATGCAGAAGTTCTATACTAGTATAAATCAATTAGTCAGATTCCAGGAAAGTAAGAACATTGATAACAAAGTGAGATTTGTTCGGCCCCTGAGAAGGGCAAGCAATTTCTATCAAAAAATAATTAGAATATTTTAAATTCATACAAGAGCATTAAGTTTATGAGGATGCGATAAACGTATTGTTCAGCCGAGGAAGCTAAAATTAAACCTATGTCAAATCCTAGACCCGGTGTGAAGAATTGGGACACGTGAGCTGTTCACCAGCGACAAAGGGAAAGATGGGAGGGGGAAATGTAGCAGCAATCAAATTCAAAATCAACCAAATTGGACCAGAAGCAACATGTCACTATAACCAGATCAGCGTATGCGACAACTTTGCGATTGAAATAAAGAACAATGGCATGTTTTGGAATATCAACCACAAAAAGATCCCATCTTGCGACGTCAGATCCATCGTCACCGACACGACCGACCCAAGACATCAAATTGCAACCAATTCAAGAAACGGGCGAAGGGGGTTCCCCGAATCCTACCGAAGGAGGAGCACTTATTGACGCCCTCGAGGGTGACGATGGCAGTGAGGATGAAGACAAAGGGCAAGAGGAAGGCGAGGATGAGGACGGTGTAAAAGAGGGTCCGGTATGAGATGTGGCGGGCGGCGACCTTCACCTTCATCAAGTCCAATAGTCCATTGCTGTTCGATATCGTGATGCTTCTCATGCTAGGCGAGAGCCTAATCTGCATCGTCGTCGTAGCCGACGCCGCCCCACCCGCTGTTGCACGCCGCCGGCCCTGACCACCGTCGCCGTGGCGGCGCCGGCAACACGAGACTCTGGCCCGCCGATGGCTCCGAGCAAAGGGGCATGCTACCAAATCGGCGGAGCAGAGGTACCGGCAGCTACAAGACCGGACTTTGGAAGCGTTTCATGATCCGGCATCGGGTTTCCAATGGGAATCAGAAGGAAAGGAAAGAAATTGGAGTAGGTTTCGGATTTGAACTCGCAATCAAAGCTGTATCGATGGGCAAAGATCGAGCTTTTGAGGTCTTTGGTGTTCCAGAAAGGAAAAGAAGAGAGAGTTGTTGGTGCCACCACAATAGAAGGATTTCTTGCTCTATGGAACGGGGAAGATGGAAAGAGGAGAGAACGGAGAGTGGGGGAAAACAAACGGGGGAAGGAGGGGGAGGAAGGGAGGGAGTCTGATGTTAGAGAGCAATTAAAGGGATTGGAGGTTTGACCAGAGGGTGATTGGTGTAGGAAGGAAGATGATTGGATTTGGGCCTAAATGATGTGTAATGCTACGAGTAGCTTACTGAGCACACACACACACACACACACATTCCATTGGGAGACTTGTCTGCAACTACAGAAGCAATATATACATATGAATTATCATCTTACATATGAAGAAGCAAAATATACATATGAATTATATCAAATAAAGTGTGGTGGTTCTCTTAGATTTTGTGGATAGGACAGCAAGCAAAGCAATTGAAAGTTGCTAAAAGAAAAAACATTAGGAATAATATTATTCTACAAAGAATGGGAGAAACATAAGGAGAAAATTGATTTGGTGTGGTGCATTGACACCCACATGATGGTAACATGTGACAGAGGAGGAGGAAATTATGGAGTGCTGAATATTAATTATTATGGGAAGGGGGATCAGCTACATGTGAATCTTATTAATATGTGGAGGTGCATTGAATTGGAAAACATTAATGAGATCAGACTCTATCAGCCACTGAATTGAAATGATGATTATGATATATTATCTCTGTTCTTGGGGGAGATCATCTGCATATCCTATTTGTAGTGTTTGCAAAAGAAATGATGATAGAGAACAAGCTCTTACTCTTATGGGATGTCTATTTGTCTATCATTGTATTTAGTCTATTCACAGTTACAGCATTTGAATTATTGAAAACTAGTTGGGCAATGATAGGTAATACACCATCGTCATCCAATCATTCGACACAGGATCTAGGTTAATCTCCATCCATCCACCAACCTGCGTGAAGATGTCACATGAGACTCAGATCATCCTCCACTTATCTATCTACGAAGGTTCGAAGCAAACAACTGAAAGTTTTCTTCTCATTCATCATGCATATTCGAGTCCAAACCATGTCGAACTAATCGAGACATCAACCATATTTTTTTTTTCTGAACAAGCATAAATGGGAGGGAGGAAGCTTCTGTTACTAACGATTCAAAGATTTTTTTCAATTGAGTTAATTGATAGGTGTAAGCGAATTCTTACAAATATATACGTATATAGTTATAAATAAACATGATGTTATTGCAATAAGTTCAAATATATTTGTCTTCAAACAAGAATATATGTTGCACATCTCTGTTACATCCCAAATAAAAATTGTACTTCATCAAAGATATAATGAAAAATTGTTCAATCATGTAGTTAACAAAGATATTTGATATGAGAGGAAATCATGTAACTTTATTTTTTTTATGAGAAAGAAAAAAGAGTGTTGGATCAACCAACCACATATTGATGAACATTTTATAATTTTGTTACCCATTTGATTACTTTTAAGCAATTGGTAGTAGTGTGACTGACACTTAAGAAGCTGATTGTTTTGTTCAGACCCCCTCATCTTTGTTGACTCTGCAAAAGCTCACTGGATCAGTTGATGATGGAATGGAGTGGAACACTGTGGATGTTGATCTTTTGGATCTGTCTGACAAAACTCCTCGAATGAGATCAAATGAGGATCCATAACATCAGTCTCAGAAATCCATTTTACAGTGCAATCACCTCCCAGTGCTTTCTTAAAGGATGAAATGGTTAGTAGGATCCATAACATCGGTCTCAAGAAATCCATTCAAGGACAGTGCAATCACCTCTCAAGCTTTCTTTAAGGATGAAATGGTTAGTTCCACAAATAACCAGTAGTGAAAGCCAACAAGAAACCAAAGAGCAATCAACATCCATCCAACTACGCAACAGAACCCCATAAATGAATGAGAAGGAAAGAACAGCGTGCTATAGATGCTTGTAACGTTCACCAACCCACACCACAAGAATAATGCTGCAGTACAAGCAATTGTAAACGGAGATGCATGCCTACCGTCATCCCATTTAGTAGGCGCTTGGCCTCAATCATTCAAATAAGTTACAGAAAATATGTATAGATCGAGACCAATATAAATGTAACAAAAATTTAACCCACACAAGGAGGAAGAGAGAGAGAGAGAGAGAGAGAGAGAGAGAGAGAGAGATTTGGACAATATTATTAGTTTAAAATGACATCCCCCATTGTGATTTCTTTCACCTTGGATAAAACATGGGAGCAACAAGGAAGACCATGTGCTCCAAGAAAACACATCAAGAAACTGGGAAAGAAAGAACAAGAGAGGATGAAAGTGCCTGCCAAACTTACTATACCTGCAACAAAAGGACTATTGCAGCAACGAGTATCCATGAGCTAGTTTCAGCCGCTTCTCTTCAGTTGTGGAGGGGGTTTGGACCAGTCGGGATGAGCCGCTTCTGGACTCCATATCTAGGATCTATCTCCTCCCAGGAAGAGGGCGGCTGTGGAGGAGGCTGAAGCTCGCCTAGTGGGAATTGGTGGCACCGCACAGGTGGCCCATGAGACCACCAGGAGCTCTCTGCACGGTGATGGTATTGGTAGTGGTGAGGGTAGCGATGGCAACCACGAAGATGGACCGACAAGGATTCATCTGAAGGTGCCCATGCTATCAAAGAGAGGAAGATGGCAACAAAGATAAGGGCCTGAGGAGTTGCAGAAGAGAAGAAAGAACACTTCATGGCTCTCAATGACCATATTCCATTGAGGGAAGAGTTGGAGAGCTCCAAGAGAGGAAGGGAAATGAAGAGAAGAGAGGGGGATGGTGGATCTTAAAAGCAATAACAAGAGACCCATGAGCAGATGAGCTTTCAAATTAATGCCAGGGTCCCAAAAATACCAACGCATGGGGCCTTGCCATTTATAACAGTCCCACTCAAGAATGACACCAAAGTCTGTGTTGGGCACTACAGGAGGGTGGAATCACCTCTGTGATCACTTGTACTTGATCATAAAGCTCATGCCATGAGCTTGGTGGGTTGTGAAGTCATGGGGTCACTTTGTTGTGTTTGGGAGGATGGCTCCCTAAAGGTGGGGATTCAGGTTATGGTTTGTGTCTCATATCATTGCAACCATAAATATATATATATATATATATATATATATATATATATATATATATATATATATATAGGTAAAAATAAAATGATTAGTCAAATCATGCTAATCTTGCATGGCTGACAGAAACAGCATGACAAACATCTGTTGTTTCCTGGTTTTTAACTCTCAGGTTTGGTTCGAGAGTAACATATAAGAGCATTTGGTGTTAGTCATGCAAAATTAGCATATTGACCTACATGAAAGACTGTTGCAATTAGCATAATTGCAATAGTAGAGGGCAGCATTTATGTTGCTAGTGAGATTCCGATGGAAACAACTTTAACCTATCAAATGAGGACAGCTTATCTTCTACCATCTTTATAGAAAGCTCCTAACATCAACTCATTATAGACTTGGAAGGTCACAAGGCACAAACCTTCTGCCTTCTAAGATCAGCTGCTTAACATTCTACTTTATCAAATTGTGTTTAAATTTCTATAGCTGCCTCACATTCTACTCTATTTTGCCCTGTTTGCCAAGCTTCCCAATCCTAGACAAATTTTATAGATCAGCAAAAAGCTGGTAGGAATATGTTGGAAAGTCAGCTTTGATATGACAGAATTTAAAGATTATAAATGGGAAAGGATGGAAATATACAAAAGGAAACAAAATCAGTTGATTGCAATATTAATTTTCTTATAAAGAATCCTTCTTGTTAGCACAATATTTTACAGATAGGAGTCTTTGAGGATGTGTTGAGAAACGGTGCTTTCTTAATGAAAATTATGGTTTGACTGATTATCCTCTTGTTATCAGATACCCTTTTAACTTCTAGTCCTCTGAAATCTGTCTTTTACGCCTCGCAATCTCAATTTACTACCCTACAATTATCATCATGAGGAAAACCCACCTCTAGGAGCATCAGGTTCATACTAATATAATGTACAAGGTCTAGTGTTAGCATCATTAACTAGCCTTACAGATTCACACATTTACTTGTATTTGGCTGCTATTACTCCACTTTAATCAGTCCAGGTATATATTCATGTGGCAATGTGAAGTTTGTACTGACATAATCAGTTCAAGTGGTCAGAATATGGGAATTGGAAAAGAAAGACTTCATAAATTTGTCAAGTACAGTATTCCAAACAATTCAGTCCACTTGGAAGTTGGAAATATAAGATATTTCCAGTAGTAAGCAGATAATAGAGAAAATTTCTCTGAGTGCAGTAATTTAATTTTTTTGTACATGATCGGCTAACTGAAAGATAAGTTATTGGAAATGCTTCCCCATTCTAGAGTTTTCAGTTGCATGGCTGGACATCATATTTTGACTGGTGCTGAGTAGAAATTGTTCCTCATGAACAGACAAGCATAGAAGACCTAAATGTTATGCCAGTAGATTCGAGATATCCAGCTTAATAGTATGTTGGTTATGATTTTTCCCTAAACTGTTGGGTTTATGTGTTTTTTCTGCCAAAAGTAGAGAGTTGTGCTACTAAATGAAACAATTGATTTTCTTCAGACTATTAAAGGTAGACTTGTTTGACTTTAAATGCTCCGCGCGGAATTCATGTGCCCCACCGATGTATCGCTTCTCATAGCTAGCATTTATTTCATAATAGAACAATCGGATGCCCGTGTGTCTCCAGTCTCTTCAATAAGTACCCAGTGTCACTATAAACATAAATTCACTACAATTTGATTCTGGTGTTAAATCATTGCGATAATTACCAGGAAGCTGTGGCCAACATGAATGTAATGACAAGAAGAAAATGATAACCCTGATAAACAAGCAGATCCTATCCAAGAAATTAGATAATCAGAAGCATGTTAATCTTCACACCACTAAATAACTAGTCCAAATAAATAGCAGTATGACAATCATTCTACGCATCCTACAGTACAGAAAACATAGCACAACAAAATTAAAAAGGACGTACCAAACAGAGGCAGCTCTTCTCATCCAACTGCCGAAAGGCAAAGGACTGCTAACTTTGTCACTCCTAGAAGGCAAATAGATGAACTCTTGATGCATTTTGAAATGACATCAGTTTTGATGCATTCACTTGTTCCTTCTAATCCCTTGAATTACATTCTCCTAGGCTCCATTTGCACAGGCAAGGGAGCAGAGAGTCCCAACCTGCCATTCCGACTCAGGAACTTCTCAACTCTGCTACTGTTCTCTACAGAACCCTCAGAGCTCTTCTCATCTTCACTGATCTCATAAAACCTTTCTGATCCCATACGATCTCTTGCCCCGTTCCTTGCAGCTTTCCCACCTAAGCTCTTCACCTGACCATTTTGATAACCGGCATTGCTGAGTTCCTCCACAAACTGGTTGCAGCCGCTAAAAGAAACCCTTGATCTCTTCCCATCTTCTAAAAAGCTCACTTTTTTGGCAACCCTCATAACTTCCTCAGCTCCTTCACTTTCAGTCCTTCCATCCTCCACAAAAGATCTTTCCTGTCCACCGTTCCCGGCGATCTCAATCGCGTCGAGAGACAGCTGGTGCTCTTTGACCAACACCTTATCAATGAACTCCAGTATCCGGGCCAGTTCCCTGCTGATCGACCGCTTCCCTTCTCGAACGATCGGGCCGCTGCTCTGCAAGCCAAGCAAAGAGGTCCAAGGGGAAAGCCATCAGCGCAGCAACAGAGAGAAGAAACCCCAAGAAGAGAACAACCTTTCCTCAACCTCACCTGGACGGCATCCAATCGGAGAAGCAGATCCATGGCTCTCTCGGAGAGGGCTCTGGGGTCGGCGTGGGCCTTGTCCGAAAGCGCGGATCTAAGCGCCGCAACGTGGGATTTCATGGCGGCGAGGTCCTTGAGGTGGCGGAGCGTCTGGGATCTCCGAAGAAGTAAGCGGCGGAACGAGGCTTGGATTTTCCGCGCTGCCAAGTCTCGAAGCGATGGAGCAGAAGAAGAATAAGAATAAGTTGGCGGTGGCGGTGGCGGTGGTGGTGTTACTGGTCTTCTTTGTTGATGGTTTGTAAGAGGAGAAGGCGGAGGTGAAGCGGAGGAGGCGAGATGGGGGAAAGAGGACTCGAGGGCGGAAACACGGCGGAGGAGCGAATGAATGAGAGGATAAGCTTGATGCTGATAGAGCTGCTGAGGAGGAGGATGGTGCTGGTGGTAAGCACGACCATGTTGGTGATCTTGGAAAAGGGGATGAAGTGGGGGTGGGGCTTGGTGGGGTTTGAGTAGGGGTTGATGGGAGTCAAGAAGGGGACGGGATTGGGATTCGGATTGGAGGAGGAGTTGGGTGGCGAGGGCTTGGAGGAGGTGATCAGATGTGGTGAGAGACGGTGGTGGAGAAGGGTTGTGGGGCGAGCAGCAGGTGCTGTAACAGCAACAAGAACAGCAGCAACAGCGCTGATCTGTTGGGCTGTGGTTGTGGTGGTGGCGGAGGTGGTGAGGGGAAGGCATTGGGCTCAGATGGCTGGAGAAGAGGGCGATGTCAGGTGGCTGCTTGCGAGGAGAAAGTGAAGGCGATACATATATGTATATATAAATATACATACATACATACACACATATATATATATATATATGTCATATACATACATACATATATATATATACATATATACATATATATATATATATAATTTACTAGTAATAATAGGAAATCAAACGATTGAATTATAAATTTAATATATAATATTTAAAAAATTATACTTACATATACCAAGATAAAATTTTATTTTATAGTAAAAAAATATCCTATTTATCTCGTTCATCTATCTGTTCAAGTCAATTTAGTATCTCCCACCTGTAATCTAAAAATTAGGTAAAGATTTTGACAGATGATACTGAAGTCTTAGAATTAAAGGATGAAAATACACTAAAATCTGATTTGTGCGATCTAATATATCAAGCTTTTGTTTATGATTCAGCACAGAGTATTCGCACAACAAACAAGAAAAAAATCTCTGTAATAGAAATAATAACGTATCCTCTTGTGCATTCAAGAATACATATATAAAAAACAAAAAAGGAATTTACTAGTGCATCTGAGCACTTCAGATTTATAATACAGTAGCATAAATGTTTCACTAAAACAGGTATCACGCATTCAAACCCAATGATCTATTCCAAATTGTTTGGTAAAAAAATAAGATCTATTTTCTAAGAAGTCGACGACCACGAAGGTTTGCTCCGTGAACTCTGGTATTCATCTCATCTACGTCATCCTGCGCCCGGTCCAAAGCCACATTCTGCCTGCAATTACCCAAAGAAAAAGAAGAATGTAGTGTTGATAATGCTATCATCCACATAACTCTATTTTTGTAAAGAACTCAGAACGTGTAACTTAAATTTGATATGAATTTTTCGATCTGTATGATTCTATAAAAACAGAAAATAGAAAGATTTTGTGGCCATCACAAACAATAGGCATCTTCGGTGAGATGCATATATACTCCATTCATGGATGTGCTTAGAAGGCAACTAATTTATAGGTCATATGAGGTAAGTATACGAAGGAAAAAAGGTTAAAACACCACGAACAAGAGTCGACAATTACTTCTGTCGAGGTCTCTGCATGCATCAAACTTACAAATTTCAGAAGGAAACATAAATGTTTCTTGTAGATGCTGATATTTCCATTTGAAAGGAGAATGATCAAAGAAGTATTCATCTGTGTTTGCACAATGCTTTATTTGAAATATGTTTTGCTTTTTGCGTGAATTACTCTATTACCAGCTAATACAACTAATTTATAGGTCATATGAGATAAGTATACGAAGAAAAAAAGGTTAAAGCACCACAAACAAAAATCGACAATCATCTCTGTCGAGGTCTCTGCATGCATCAAACTTACAAATTTCAGAAGGAAACCTAAAATGTTTTTTGTAGTCGCTGATATTTCCATTTGAAAGGAGAATGATCAAAGAAATATTCATCTGTGTTCGCACACTGCCCTATTTGAAATATGGTTTGCTTTTTGCATGAACTACTCTATTATCAGCTAATGTCCTACAAGAGAGGAGAAGGTTCCTTGTCATTGAGGTTGGAATTGTCTTGATGATGATAGTTTTGATAACATGTGAAGGCCTAGCACAGCAGATACAACTTATAGAAAATTCAAGGGCTTGGAAGATGGCAAATTTCAGAAATATTCATGAATAGAAAAGGTCACAACTTACTTCTCAAACTCAGAGCCCATGTCGATAGCCATATTTTTCAGCTCACCTAACAAATTGCTCAGATCAGAAAGGACATCGTCTTGCTTTGCCTTCTCAATCTGTTGCAGTAGCCAGTAAAATAGAGAAATTAAATTACAGTTAAACAAAATAGACTGTTTAAGTTCTAAGGGATTAGCATCAACATGTACCTCGACTTTCTGGAGGGCAGATGCTGGTTCAGAAAAATGTTGAGGTTCTGACCGAGGCAGAGGAGCTGCCAATCCCAACCTCTGCCTTTGCTCCAGGTGCCTACTCCTTTCAGAAGAATCATCTATCGACATGTTGATAAGAAATGAGATCAGAATTAAATATATAGAAAAATGTACCACAAATTATTTGAACTTACCTTTAATCGAAAGAGGTCCCTTTATTTTGTGTGTTTTCTTTGGCTTCCATTTCTTGGAAAACAATCCACCGAGACTTCCCAAAAGCTTTTCACCCTGAATGAACATGTACAAATTAATCAGAAAGGACATCCGCCGATAAGACATTAGCTGAAGATTAGGATACCTAAAGAATTCAAACCGTGGCGAGACTGGTTTCTAGAAACAAGTAATCTGACAAGCAAACACCAAATGATTTGTTCCTAAAAATTCTCCAATGTTTTCCGCAAAACTACCATGCTTAAATAAAACAGTGTTCACTAATTTGGCAAAAGGAAGCATACCCTACTAAGGTCCGGCTCAATGTCTGCAACAGCTTGATGAGTCCTAGTAATTTGTTCACCTTGTTGATGCAAGGTGACAAGAGTATTTGAAGCGCCTTCTCTAATTTCTTCAGCAATTTTAAGGCAGCCATTCAGCTTAATGGTAGTCTCCTCAGCCTTGTATGCAGAATAGTTTTGCAGTTCCTGAACTGATTGGTTCTCGATACCCCCTGAATCACGAAAATCATTCTTGTATCTGGCTTTTGCAGTAGAAAATCCGGAATGCAGGACTTGTGGGGAAGTTGTCCCACTTCCTTTGTCTTTGCTATCACCAAACCGATCGGAGTCAGGAACAGAATCAAAAGGGTTGGAGCCAGAAAATCCAGGTTTGGCATGTTGTTGCTGATTGCCTGATAGAGGAGTCTTCCACGTGCTCATCTTGATGTGAAATCAGTAATTGATTGAAGATGACAGAGATGTCGACAGTAGCAGTATCACAAGCTTGACAATGGAACCTATCGCTAAAGAAATTAATTACTTCTGCCGTCGGACCATGAACAAAGATACAAGAAACAAAAACACAAGGATGCAGATGGGAAAACATAATCACCAAACAAACGCGATAAACATGAAGGTGAAGGTGAATTTTATCATCAACAAGGCAAGACAAGGCAACATAGTTGAAGAAGCAAATATAAACAAAGAAGACAGAGAACAGTAACCAGTAAAGCAATTAAAACAAGCTAAAGTATTGGAGGCCACATCCAACACTTTTTCCTGCAATAGTACATCAAACAATTTGGAGGGTTCAAGGTCTTGGAAAGGAAACCCTAAATCAAGTATGGAATACTTGCAAACCTTACCGTAAGCTATAGATTAGACTAGCAAGTTCTCACCGGAGGGGTATAACCCTGAACACCAGCAAGTACTCGAAAATACTTCACGATTACGGGGAAAAACGATTAAAGGCTCCAGAAATCCGCAGCAACCAAAGCATAGCATTTTCAACTAAATGGCAAGAACGTCGAGGAAAGCGACAAACCTCGGATATCCGCTAGGGGGACGATTCCAAGAACCAAAACGATGGAAGGAAACGGAAGTAGGAGGAGGAGGAGGAGGCAGAGGTGGTGGCGGCGGTTAAAAAGATGGTAAGAATTCGCTCCGCCAGGCGCAGAACACGTCAAAGGAGGGCTGCGAACGCGCAAATGGAAGGAGATCCAGGGGGTGGAGTCTGTCGAGAGGAACTATACCTTCTTCTTCGAACTTGCTTTGCTGAATGGATCAACGCGGCCACCTATGTGGGGATGGGAATCTGGGAGGGCGAAGCCGCCTCGGCTCGGTCACGCCATGGAAATGAGACGAAGAAATAGAAATTTGACCGTTGGGACGGACATCTTCCGCTTTATCCCTTGTTTTTGTTGCTTCCCGGTCGACCTGCCTTATCAGCGGGGGGCAGGGACGGCCCCACGAAGAAGCCAATCACAGAGCAGGTAGGGCCGCGAGTAACGTCTACAGGGAGATCAGGGACAGTCGCATTTCTCTTTGATGACGGGATCAAGCTGCTAATCTTCTGATCGGACGGTGGTGAATGTTCAACCGTGCTAATTGGAGTGGTTCTTCTAGATTCTCTGTAGTCTTGGTCAATGACTTGCTGTTTTAGTGGAGGTGAGATCAGATGGAGAAGACATGGAGACGCTTCCATGAACACCTTTCACACCATAAAAGAAAAGGTTTGTTTTTTGTGATGTCAAATCTGTTCAAAACCTAATGTGGGTGGGTCAGATTAAATTAGGATAATAAGAACGTAGGCGATCAATTCCAACCTGATCGTCGAATAACAACCCTCATCCCATATATGTACACCATTGTAAACAATCCTCTGATTGTTACGTATGATACCAGTATGTTAGGCATTTTGTATTGTTTATCCATCGACGAAATATGGAGCATGGTGTAAAGGGAGGGGGGTTTCGCTTTTCATCTCCTGGTTTGATGCTTTAATCTCTCTCTATCACACACACACACACAGCAGACAAACACATGCTTTAAGCACAAGCAGTACACGCAACCGGACATAGAAAAACATGAACACACACACACACACAACGGCCATAACAGCGGTCTCTGTGCTTTAAGCACACACCTATTTACGAGGACGATGAAACCCAAATTGCGAGCCGATTATATCAGATACATCACCCGAAAGATTAGCCAACAATATGCATCACTCTCCGGCTGAGTGCTCTCGAATCATTACATCCACCATGATTCGTACAGTCCAGCACTTGCGACGAGACAAGGCCCAAATATTACTGGGTGCGAGTCCTGCTGTTCTCTGCAGCTCTTACTTGAAGAAAATATGGGTGTGCCTGCCAACAGCAACAAGAAAAAGCCAATTAATACAATCAAAAGCAAAAAATGACAGAGAACTAGAACAAGTCCAAACAATGTGGCAATGGATTTGATCACTAAAGGTTCTCGAAAGATGTAAAAGGTTTTTTTTTACCATTTTTCTACTGTAAAAGAAAGATATTTCTTTTACATTGACAAAACAAAGAAAGATATTTTTATCACCAAACAATGGGACATTTCTCGAGAGGAAATAGCAAAGAATATATACCACTGAAGATCATATATATATACCCTAGGAATCAGTTATGGAAATAAAAAACAGCTAAACCTAGGAGGTCCCATGATGCATACTCCAAAACAGATATGGTACAACCACTTGAAATAGTATGACTGTCTACCCCGAGAATGATGTTGGGCTAACAACTAGAATTTGTACAAAACAGTATACAAATTGAACCGTCACTAGGTCCCAAAAAACAAAAAAATGCAACAGCATATGAAGACTATGCAACATTACTGCATGACTTATTTTAAATAAATGCTTAAAAATAGAACCATGTTATGTTACCATGGCTTCTCGTGCTGTAAGCCTATCCTGGTGGTCATAGCGAAGAAGCCTATCAAGAAAATCTATTGCCTGCATGCATATCATAGAAAGATATCATACTCGAACTAAAATTTAAATATAATGATCATGTACTGATATTCTTTTAATGCTAATCAAGAACCTCTGGAGAAACTAGATGTTGGTTATCTGCATTAATGAATCGAGCCCAAGGTTTCCTGCTATGCCTGCAAAATATAAGGCAAGAAAAAAAATTCTCAATCATTTTATAGGTCTTCAAAATTGCTAATGAGTCTTGTGAGACAATTTATCTGTCTCCCCATAAATCATTTAACTGAAACATCGCTTTAGTTTCATTGCTAACTCAAACCACCTAAATAAAAAGAGTCCAAGATATACCTTCCAACAAGAGCTTCAAGTTGTGGATCAAGCTCTAGACGGTATTTGTTCAAGTAAGCATTTAACTCATCTGTTCCAAGAACCTGAGAGAATCACCACCACATAGTTCTCTTAATGTGGTTGACATAACAAGATTACTTACAGATAATTAAGCTTCAAAATGCTAGCAGACAGTGCAAGCTGCTTAAGCAAATGAAACATGACATTGGTCTGATATTTAGCAGCAGTACAGATAGTTACTCAATTAAGGAAAAAGAGTAATGAGAAGTCATCATCCTGAACTCCTTTCACAGTTTAGATTCTCTACATTTACAAATGTCAATAATAATAAAACTGAATCAAGGAACAAGTGGTGACACCTAGATTAAAACAATGAAAAACAATTAACATATCCGAAACTTATATTTACCTTCGCAATTTTTACAAGCTGATCATGATTGTCATGTCCATAAAAGAAAGGTTCCTTGCGAAATATCTGCAACCAAGTAAAAGATCACAAACTTAAGATCATGATAAATAGCAAAAGTATCAATTAACAATAACAAACACCAGATAGCTAATCTAATTAATGAATATGAAGTACCAAAAAGAGATTAACTTCAAACTAGAGGGTACACAAGCATATACCATTCCAGCAAACATGCATCCAAGGCTCCACATGTCCAAGGAGTAGTCATAATCCTGTAAATCAACAAGTAGTTCTGGCCCCTTGAAGTACCTATGTCACAAGATATGCTGTAAGAAAATGGATGATGAAGAGAATAATCTTACAAGTTATAACTGAGAAAATAAGTTTCATATAAAACCTAAACATACATCTAAGTAAGGAAAAGTAAACATGAGAAAAGTAGTGTGATTTCTGCCTCTCCTCTGTAACAAAATTACATGATCTATTGGTCTGTGCATGTTCATGAATGAACTTGAAAGTGTCAATCTTACCCTCTATAATAGAACAGTTTTTGTGCCTCGAACCTTGGACACCCAAGTTGCAAAAGAGCAATCTGGCTGATGTATTACTCAGATAATACCACAATACCAAGCAACGAAACTCTTTATGTAAACCAAGAAATTATATTTTTTTCACATTCATCATTATATAATCTGTTAGTGGCCTAAGCCCATGAGCTCGCAAGATTTTGTTCACTTTGGTCTACAATTCACATAATTTTGTCCTCTATGGACCACCCCAATAGGCACCTCAAGAAAGATGAGTTGTCAACTCTCCTGCTCCTGATTGATGTAGGACTCTGTGGCATCACCAGGGCTCCCCAGTTGGATGATGACCCATCCAGGGGTCTAGGATACTTGTGGGTTCTCTAACAGCCTTAGTGATTTCCATAATTCAACATCTGTAAGGAATCAATTAACCAAGGGTCATATAACAGCCAGCTACACTCCTCAAAGTGTCTTTTGGAGTTGACCCCAGAAGACAAAACCATGATGATTGTATCCCCGAGCCAAGGACAGATTTGTGCATCATCATGCACCATTGGTATTTGTAGAACCTATGCTTTGCACAAAGCACATTGTAAAGTATTACCTATTCATAACTGCTTTTCTGACATTTATTTCCTCAACAATGCTATATAAGCAATTAAGTATTTTAGCAACCTGGTGAGTGTTGCCTGGAAACTTCCGTCTTCTCAATGATAGCACTATATAATTTGGCATGACTCAGGACCTTATATATCTAATGTCGTCAATAGATGTAGGTACAGATTCAGTTAGGTGCATGGAAGTGGCTAATTTTGTTAATTTCTATATAATTTATAGGAAGGAAGCATCCATAGAATAAGGTGTATGAATTATTACCATGAACTATCCAAAGAGAGAAAAACATGATAGATGAAAATTTCCAGTCATTAAACTTGGACACACTTCTATTACTGCAGAATAATAGACTCGGAAGAATTGCTAAGTTTAGCTATTCATAAGCCTACCAAGCTCCATTACTTGTTTGTACTACTGCTAACTAACAGAACCAGAATAATTGCTATGAGAATTGTAACTAATGAAGATGCCTCGTCATGATGAAAAAACATCCAGCAACAGTGAAGGTGAAAATTTTGCAGTTAAGAAGAATTGTAAAAGTCATTAGTGACAATATAGGAACTGCAAACAGCATCAACACTATGCATATGCTGACACTCAAGAGTCTCAGACTAACCTTGATGCAACACGAACATTATACTCTTTGCCTGGATGGTAGAACTCGGCAAGTCCCCAATCTATCAAGCGAAGCTTCCGAAGCTCATGATCTATCATGACATTGTGAGGCTTGACATCTCGATGCATGATACCTTGTGAATGACAGTAATCTAGTGCCTGAAGTAATTAAAAAACAGAAAATTAGCAACTATCAATAATTAGGGTTTCTTACCAAACATAAGATTGACTCTAAGAATGAGAAAATATTCTTAAGAGCCTATGTGGCATAAGGTTATATTAGTGGATGCATATTATAGTCAATCAACAACAAGGTATTTATCGATCTGAGCATGAACAGAGCACAGACCACCCCCAATTCGGGCAGTCCGTTCTGCCGTAACTAATAAAACCTAAAAACTATTAAATTAGGGCTTGAGTTTGTGAGCCCTCAGCTCCATATGCAAAGACACCATAAGCCCTCAATGCTGCTGACCTTGGATATGCTTCATCCTCTTCTTTTTTTCCACTTCCTCCTTCCTCTTCACCCTCCTCTTCCTCTACCGCCCCTCCTCATCTTCCTTCCTCTTTCTCCTTCTTCCTCCACCACCTCCTTTTCTTCCTTCTTCCTCCTTCCTCCTTCCTCTTCCTCCACTGCCTCCTCTTTTTCCTACATCTTCCTCCTCCCCTTCCTGCATTGGTTCCTCGTCTTCCTTGCTCTTCTCCTTCTTCTTCCTCTTCAGTATATACTGATGCATTGACAGTACATCGGTACCAGCAGTAGGTACCAGTTTGGCATGGGACCTACAGGTCTGGTACGAGATTGTTCCTTGATCAGCTTATCTGCTTGAAGTCATGTACAGAACTTTGAAGGTGTGGCTCATTAAACAACAAAAAATAGCTTAGGGAACCAAGTCAGAACTGATTTTTTTACAAGATGGACAATGTTTATATCACAATTCCATTCCATTATAAAGTATATAATATCGGAAAGAACTATCTAGCACTCTCTTTTTTTAAGTCACAACAAAAGCTCCACAACAGGTACAAGGATGGACAAGGTCATAGAACTGGTCAAATTTAAACCAATCCCAGATATTTGATCAGCATTGCAAATTTAATAATTAAATTCAGAAAATCTAAATAACTCAATCTCATTGTATGCATTACATATAAGGAAATCATCATCAAATGCATAAAGTCATCACCTCTACTGTTGTGATGCATAAACAATTGTTACAAGTAGGTGTTGCAAACATTAATATTAAGTTCAGGCTTTCAGCTATATTTTGGGGATCAAGCACCAAGAAATGAAGGACTTATATCCACAACAAGAGGACAAAACTAAACAGTATTGTTAAATTTAGTTATATCTTGCACTTCAGAAACATGGACCACAAAAGAAAATGAGAAGTAGACAAGGAAACAACCTTAAGAAGCTCATAGATATAGTAACGAATGTCATAGTCGGTCAATGTAGGGTATAGGACTTTAAAATCTGTGTTGTTCACATATTCAAATATCAAGCTAGGAGTTTTTGAATGCTGGTCCCTGACAATGTCAAGCAATTTCACAATATTTGGGCCACCACAAAGGTTCTGAAGAATCTTTATCTCCCTCTTAATCTGCAACAATAGGGAAATGTATAAGACATAACTGCACATGGTAACACATTAGATAAGTACATGAACAAATATCTTGTTCGAAAAAATTAAGGCTGATAGTTTCAAAGCAAACATTGATTTAAAGAGATATAAACAAAAAGAAATAAGAATTGGTAGCTGCACATGAGAAACTTAAGCACTAAGTTTCTTATATGCACATTTTTCCATTTTCTCATACAGAATATCAGAAACAAGGGCACAACCAAAAAGGTAGTCCTTCACTTAACATTACTACATTTGCCTCGAGGAAATGAAAAGATGAATGGTTGCAGGTAATTGTTTACACTGTTGGAACTACCATGGACTGAAGTCATTGACAGCTTCTAACGCTTCCGAAATGTCTTGACCAACAGCAAACACAATAAACCAAAGTTTTTTATATTCAGAAAAGTGAAGAGTTCTATCTCTGCTAAATAATACCTTGCTTGATCAAGTACTTCATCAAGGTTTTAATATTTATTGTTTCCATAAAAAGATGAAAAATATTGCTCACTCAAAAAAAATCAAAGTGATGCTACTAATTCTAGTTTTTACTAATCTGAATGAATTGCTATGTTGCATTATGTAGAAAAAAATACTATGGATACTCAGAAACAAATTTGGATAAAATATACATAGAACTAAGGTCACTATATATAGAATTTAGTTCATAAGAAAAGGAATATTAAATAAGTGTGGTGTTCATATATAACATTTTCTTCGACTATAGATAACATTCTAAAGTTTGAATACAAAAATCAAATTTCAATATAGTATGGTAATAAAAAATGAATAAGAAGGATATTCTATAACTTTTTCAATGGAAAGTTGTATTCCTCGACAAATCTAAAGTCAATTCTTCCATCAACATCTTCAAGGATCATCATATCATTCAAAGGGGAATGCACCAAGGGAGCAGATGAAAGCATCTTTCAAGTCAAAATTATAATCACAGAGTATATTATCTCAGAAAAATTTTGAAAATCGATTAAGCATCTCAATGACCTTTTTGTTTCTTTAATTAGTGTAGTTGATTGATACCTTTAGTCTTGCATAAGATTGTTGCAGGACTCCATGGAAAATATGTAATTAGTCTAAGCTCCCATGCTCAACAGCATGTTCTTGAAGATCTTCAACCAATTCAGGAAACTCGTAAAAGGCAATTGATATGCTCGCTTTTATGTATTCTTATGCAATGTGATCTCATAGTTGTTTCATGACAGTGCATTTAACTATAAAGCCTTCAACTGAAAAAGAAAAAAGAGGCTGGGAAAAATGGAAATAAGTGGAATGAGACATATCTCCTTCTGTTTATCTCGTTGGATTTGAACCAATTTTGTGTTGACCTGATCAGGGCCTATTGGTTTCTACTACAACGAATAATATCCAGCTCTTTTCAACATCAACCTTAGTTTCAGCTAGAACTCTGACAAGTTTGTTTCTTCCATTTCAAGCAAAACTTAAACCACGCATGAAGCTGCTGGAATTATTAGCCTAGTTTATAAGCTCAGAATATCATAAGTGATTACAGTTTCGAGATTAACAGCATTAGTACCTTTTTTTTCTTCACAGGCTTGAGGATCTTGATGATGCAACGCTCATTGTTGGAAACATTTATGCCCTCAAATACCTCACTATATTTTCCTCTGCCAACCTTTCGAACAACCTCATAGTCATCTTGATCCCTGAGTTTATGAAACATGAACATGCCAAAAAAGTTACCAGAGAACTGAATTGCTTTGAATGACCCTACCAATATATGGCAACATATAAATAGCTCTGTTCATAAAAGTTATATAGATTGCTGCTTTTTCTTCCACATGCTCCATTGATCAAAAGGTGATACTTACATAATGGGTATAAAAGCAAAAAAAATAATTTGCATGTATAGGCAACCAGCGAAAAATTTACTTTGACAAAGAAGGCATTTCAAGCCCACAATCTAAAACTGCCAACTATCAGAAGCATCAACAAATAACCAAAATACCAGAGTTCCAGAAAAGAAATTCACAGGAAAAATATATATATATCACATATGATGTTCAAGCCATCACTCCATTCTAAGTCCTTGTCGAGAAATATTAACAAAACCTCATAAACTCTTACAGGTTTCTTCCATTTTCATTTGCCTTGCTTTTTGAAATCTATCAGCACGCTCCTCAGCCCCCAAACAATTTTGCGCTACTTTATCCACTAAGTGCATCCAACAAGCACATGATGCCACATGTTCCACAAAACATCAGTGACTTGTCTCATGGATGCATTACACCATGCTTGGACTTCTTTCGGTTGCACGATAGTTCGAATTTTTGTGTTTCATGTTGCTTCAACATAGTTTTTTTTTTTTTGGCTATAGTTTATGTTTCAAATATTGGAAAATTGTGTGCCTTAACAAACCTAGATATTAATCGAACTAGAGCATATGGAGTAAGATTATGCAAATCATGAGAAACGATTGCTTAACTCTCGAATCTACAGAAAAAAAAAAAACAATTATCGAAAATTATATCCAATTCGTATAACGCCAATAATTCTAGACAATTTTCATCACACACAAACAGAAAGGGAGAAATTAGGGTTAGGGTTTGAGTAGGGTTTCGATATCTCGCGTACCCCCACTGGACGGTGAGGGATTCGTAATCCCAGTAGTCCTTGGGCCGGAGGACGTTGACGTCGGCGTAGACACGAGCCTTGGACATCGTCCCGTTATCGACCTCGCGGGTCTCGATCTTGCCCTTGAGATCGGCGATTCGGTCACCACTTCCAGGCGGAGGAGCAGCAGAAGGGGAGCGCGCCGGAGGAGCGGGGAGAGCCACGAGCACAATAGCTAGGAGGATTGTGACGAGGAACCGGCGATCGGGGGCATCTCTCATTCACTCTCCCTCGTCTCTCTCACCGACTCCCTCCGAAACGATGGCTCAGTAGTCCTCTTCAAATATCTCTACGTTTATGTACCATGTTTAATATCCATCGTCTTCGTCATGGGATTCCAACCCTTGTCCAGCAGCGCGTTATGACCCGACTTTGTGACGAGAGTGGTGTTTCGAGCGCATCACCGCGAGCTCTCGCCGTTCGATGTTGGCCACGTAGCTTTATCCCGCTGATCATGATTTCAGTCGGCACCGAAGCAGGCCTCGCATTCTTTTCTCGTTTCCCGAACGTTTCCATTTACTTCGCGCTGCGATTCCGATTCGAGGACACGCACGTCTCACCGGCCATCACGACGCCTAAACTCACATGGCTGCGGGGCCCGAGGCAGACAACAAAGGGCCCCACTAAGGTCCTCCAAAGGGCCCACCTCACCACCGAAATCGTTGCGAAGCCTTCTTGCTTCTCTTTGGGCCTCAATGGGCCGGAGAAACGGGTACACGGAGCTGCATAGATCCGAAAACGAAGTTGTAAGATGCGTGAAAAAAAAAATGGAAATCTAAGGTTACAATGTAAACAATTTTATTAGAGAAATTGGATAAGATTTTAAATATATGCAATTTAAATGCCTTTTGAGATTTATTTTTAACAAAAAAATCATTAAACATGAGACCTTCCACGCAAGTCAACAGCGGCGACCGACATCCAAAACGCACCGCCTCACTTCCACGGGTTCTCCTGTCTCATCCGACCCAGCGGACAAGAATCATTGAAAACCAATTGGTACGAACCAATCATGCAGGTGACGCGTCCGACGTCGAGGCCGCCAACCCTGTGACGTGGCCACTCATCCCTGGCTCGGCACAAGCAGGTGAGCAGCAATCGGGACACGCCGACTTGGCGAGCGCACGCGCACGTGGGCACGCGGCAGCGTCTAACGTTAGGTCGCTGCCGTGGGTCCATCGCACGAGACTTCAACCACGAAGAGCGATACCACCGACGAGTGACGACAAACGTTCGCGGAGGGCGGAGCAGCACGAGAGTCGGCAACAAGCGTCGGAGACAGCGACCGTCGCTTTTTCTCGCATCATAAATCGGAGGGACGGGGAGGGGTCTAGAAGCGTGCGTTCGATCGGCGATTGAGATCTATGGAGTACTGGTGGGAGCAAGTGGTGCTGCTTCCCATGCGGCGAGTTCAGGTCGGCGTCGCCGCCCGGCTCGGCATCCGAAGGAGCGGTGAGATCTCGGTCCGGTGTCCTCCGCGAAGGTCTCGTTACGTTGAGTTGGGACGGCGATGTAATTTTGCTTCTGTTGGCAGGGCTAAGGAAGCTGAGGGAGGAGGTGAGGACGTGCGAGTACGAGGACGTCCATGTGCTGTGGGAGATGCTGCGCAAGAGTACTGACACCGAGACCCGACGGCAGACGCCGGCCATCCAGCGGCGGCGGAGGACCTCCCTCTTCCATTGGTCTCCTTGTCACCTCCGTCGCAACCTCTAATTCGTTTTCTTGTGCTGCCGCTCTCTCTCTCTCTCTCCCTCTCTGGCCATTTGACATTCTACGGAGGCACAATCTCCGGGGCTCCGATTGTAGTGATATACTAGTCGTCGTCATCATAGAGTAAGAAATGATGAGGATGAACACAGCAGCCTCTCGCTACTACGCTTGCATACCATGAGATCACAGTTCGCAAATCATGATGTAGTAAGAAATGAAGACGAAAGAAATGTTATATGGGATCTTCGTCAAATTTGCATGAGGAAAACAAATGGTTACGTGACCATATAAGAACCAATATTAGATAGATTTGAATTGGATTTGGGATGAGTTTGTATTTATATATATATATACGAAATCGGATTTAAACTCGAACGTCAATTAATTGGTAGGATTCGAATTAGAACCGAGTTTAGATTAGCTAGCGTGCTGTTCTTTGCACACCACCCGAGAATTTTAATGCTACTTGAAACTGTGAAGGCCCAAAACTCCTACTCCTCGTCGATGGTAGAGATGATGCTGATGTTGTCTCTCATACTCGAAAGGACATAGGATGATGGTGGTTCCTTCCTAATCGATTGCAGCTTCGTTTGTGGTGTCGAGTCTCGTCTCCATGCAAGAGATAGGAGAAACCCACCGAGCGTCCAATGAACAACCCACCCTACTGCACTCCCTGTGCCCAAAGAGTCAAAGATAGAGATGGACATGATCTACTCCAGTACAAGTCTTTGCCGTCCCCGAGCTGTCAAGGCCACTGCACACATGTCATCCCAAGCTTCACACCACCACCAGGTCCCCCCTCTCCGCCTTCCCCGAGCTGCCGAGGCCACTGCACACATGTCATCCCAAGCTTTCACACCGCCAGGTCCCCCCCCCCACCCCCTCCGGTGGTGCGTCAGTGTCCTTCGGGAGGGATGGATGATGGCCAGCGAATGACATGGAATGTTCTTGGCATTCGATGGCATGATCTTTGATCCCCATGAGGATGGATGGTCCTCTCTCGCTTATCTAGATGTACGCAGCTGGCTCACTCTGACGCATCTCTCCCATTATGGAGCTTGCCACAGTTTCCTCGCCTTGGCCAAAACCAACATCGAGAAATAGGAAGAAAGAGAGGAGGCAGTGTGGTTCTTCTCTCCCCATAGTTGATGGTGGTCGGTCATGGTGGAAGATAGGTTGGCGGAAGCCCCTGGCTTTGCACTGCCGCAGAACATCTTTCTGGCAGACTGCCAACAACACTCCGTTCTCGCACCGGTCTTCACTGTCTGACGAAATCAGTTTACAGTAGTAACGAGGAGATGTATTTGCCTGACCTCCAATAATTAATGGGATGGCATGATAATTGCTGGTGATGACACAAAAGTTTCAGAGCAAATGCATTTGCCTGACAACCATGATATGAATCACTACCTCGGCGAAAGGAGAGTCTGACATATCTCTGGAATGTTGATAGAGGAGGAGGAGGAGGATGATGGGGACTCCCATATCTCCTTCCAGTAATCTCTCAGACAAAGATAAAGATTGTTTAAGGGCCATAATATTCATCATCATCCCAACAAGAAGAATGATTGCGGTCGAGTTACATCATCATCCATCAAAGAGATGTCTCGGTTAAAGAACAGTGACAGACACTATGATATGATGCTCATCTCTTAGTACTATCAAAACAACAATGCTCATCTCGAAACAGCAACAAGGAACTGTCGATACCCAAGGATGAAGACAGACTTTATTACGGATATGATGCCGATGCAAAAAAGAAAAAAAAGAAAAATCATATCGTGATATTGAAATAGAGTCACATCAGATCGGACGCTTATCGGAAAGGAAATGGATAGGATCCGAAGAGCAGCACAGATTGGATGCAGCCTAGGGAGTGTGACTTGAGATGTGATGGTGGTGGCATGGTTTGGAGGATACTTAGTTGCGGAAGATGTGATGGAGCACTAGGCAAGTGGCAAGTAACATCATTTGCTTGGCTGTAATGCAAATGGTGACAAGAGCTATCTAATTAGGTACTTACTCTTCCACAAGATGAACACCACACCAACTGGTGCCAAAGCAACTGCATTATATGCTTTTTTATGTAATGGAGACTATCTAACTGACAAGTGGCTATCATGGACTCTTTGGACAAGCTATATGATTGCTGTAGGAAAGGTATTAATTATATGGTGAGCCATCATAATCATCTTACAAAACATCAAAAAGATCAAGAACAAGAAGAAGAAAAAAATGGTTAAAACCCATAAAATTTAGAGTCACCACTTCTTCTTCTTCTTCTTCTTCTTCTTCTTCTTCTTCTTTTTCTGGTGTGAACGTTAGCATCCATATCCATTGCTGTACGTGAACCGAATACAAAAGATCGAGAGAGAGTGAGCGAGCGACGCGTCTTCCGAGTAGTAAACAAAGGGCAGTAATAATTCCTCGAGCCACGCCACCACCACACTTTGTCAAAGGCTGTGTTTGGTGGAGTCAACCTGTTTGCATTGACCTCATCCCAAGTGCTAATGAACCCGACCATTCCAGACTTACCGCAACTCTGCTGGCTCGAGCTGCCATGTCTGCCGCCCCATCGTCGAACGCTTCATATTATACGTCTCCGGACTCCAATCAGGGGACAGCCAGATGGGGATTAGCCATACGGCACGCGAAAACTGGCCATCTCCGAAGCCCGACTCGCTCGCCGATCGTATCGAGGCCGCTGTCTTCTTGTCGCGGATTCGTACTGCGACACGGCCTTCGCTTAGCATGTGCAGCACAGGGTTTAAGTTTCCTTCCTCTCCAAGGCATCTCGTATGATATTAGTGCGTACTCGCCATCAGGAAACACTTACTGCGTGCTGCTGCAACGAGATGGTCCCATCTGCCACCGGGCGACACCGGAGCTGGACTGGGACTTGGCTTCATCCCTTTCCTGGGAGAAACCAAGACAGCAATGGACAAATTAATGGCAACAGGAAGCATCTTGACGCCTGCTCCGAGAACAGCAGCATCTCGTCCGAAGCTCGCATGGCCAAGGTTAATGCCATTTGCCGATATCCTACGATTCCGGTCACCCATTTGCTCCGCGATGGCTCGACAAGCTCGTGTTGGATTCATCGACCCCATCGGTTCTTTCGCGAATCTCCTCGCACGCCATCGTACCGGCTTGCCACGAATACCGTGTAATCAATTGCCACCAAAAATTATGTGGAAGCTGGCATCCATGATTGGATCGACCGCATTCATAGGTTCGTTATGCATCACGTAGAGAATCTATTGCTGGTGGATGCAAGTATGCCGGTACAGTATCATGTACAATGAGTCGTAGACAAACGGATCATGGCGATCGGAAGGTGAGATTTACTTGTCTCACTAAATCTTTGTACCTTTTTAATGTCAATCATAAGCAAGTTGCTTAGCATCAACAAAGATAAAAAGTCGTATTTATATATATATCGATTCCATCACGTCTTCATAGTTGGTCCGTCAACTAAACCAACCTCATCCGAACAAAATAAAGAAGATCGAACCGTTGATCTCCTATCGAACGGTGACGAGATCATCGTCGTCGTCGTCATCACCTGATCGTTGTCTAATCATTGTCATCCTCTTAACTTCGAACCGTCCATACTTAACTTCGAACCCGTCCTCGACCCTTCATCTGACGTCCCATGAAAACAACTGCAGTAACGGCGGAGGCACCGACCCGAGAACGTCATCTTTTTATTGGTGGGAAAGACGTGGGACCCAACGACGGTACGCCATTGCGAGTCTGTCGACACAAGCGAGCTGGGCCACGGCGGTACGCCCGAGCCAGGAGGTACGCGTCTGCCCACTTCTCGCCGTCATCATAATCACGTAGGGCGTTGATCGGGCGGTGCACCCACCCCCACCGTCATTAATTGGGTGGTGCGTGAGACGCCCACCCCATAATGATGATGCGCCGTTACCCGCCGCTTACCGTCCACGTGGCTCGATGACGGCGAACCTCGCATCTCGATTACGTGATCTGTGGCGCCATTCGCGCCACGCCAGCTTCCCTCCACGTATCTCCATTATGTGTATATATATACACATCCTTTCATATGATCATACGTCAACATATACGCATGCATGATATGGTATGATAACGTATGTTATTATGGACATGGCAACGGAATAGCTGCGGCGCAGGAAGTGAGCAGAGGGACCGCGCAGCCACAGCCGCCATTTCCATCTGGAAGCCCAACCCCACCTCCTTCGCTTCTTTTACAGCTATAGACGCACACCGCTCTCGCTCTCTCTCTCTCCGGTCTCTTCTGTTCTCTCTCTCTGACCGATCAGCTGCTGCTGTGTATAAAAGGAGGGAGGAAGAGAGTCACCCCACCTCCACACCTCATCTCAACTACTGCACTGACCGAACCCCATCTCTTATCCTTCCCATCTCTGTTCTTTCCTCCCACCAGGGAAAGGGAAGGGGTATAAATAGCCCACCTCCATCGCTCCCCTTCGGTTCATGCCAACCACTACTTGCCTTTGAAGAAAGAAAGAAGTTCCACTGGTATCACCGACTTCCCCTACTGGGGAAAGAGCAGATACATACATATCTGAAGACAGAAGCGGCAGCGGCGCGTTTCTGTTTGTTGTGCTACGCACCAAGTGATCGAGCCTAGTGAGAGGACAGAGGGAGACACACCTGAATCATCCCTCACTTTCGCCACCTTTATTGGCTGCCAATAGCGACCGGCCGGTGTTACGTAAGAGAAGGATGGTGGAGTCCATGGTGGTCGTGGCGATCAGGGAGTACGACGCGGAGCGGGACCGGGTGGGAGCGGAGGCGGTGGAGCGGATGTGCGAGGTGGGGCACAGCGGCGGTGCCATGTCCCTCTTCACCGACCTCCTCGGCGACCCCCTCTGCCGTGTCCGCCACTCCCCTCCCTTCCTCATGCTGGTCCGTATTCCTCCTTTTTTTCCCTCTCATTCTTTCCGATCATCTCCCCGTTTCTGCGTTAACGTACTTTGGACTTGTTATCGCGATCGTCTTTCTCTTCGGTAAGTGTTTGTACGCGAATAACCACGATCATGATGTTAATATAGGTGGCAGAGCTGGTTAGCGGGCCGGAGAGGGAGATCGTTGGGCTCGTCCGCGGGTGCATCAAGACCGTGGCCTGCGGCACCCCCTTGTTATTACCCTCCCCCGCGAAGCACCACACCGCCCCCGCCGTCCCCATCTATGCCAAGGTGGCCTACCTCCTCGGCCTCCGCGTCTCCCCCGCTCACCGGTGAGTCTCACCACACGTTCATCTCCCCCCGTCGCTCTAATCACCGTCTTAGTACCGATCTAATCGAGCGGCCTCCTCAGGCGAAGGGGGATCGCGCTGAAGTTGGTGCGGAGGATGGAGGAGTGGTTCAAGGAGAAGGGGGCGGAGTACGCGTACATGGCGACGGAGAAGGACAACGAGGCGTCTTTCCGCCTCTTCACCGGGCGGTGCGGTTACTCCAAGTTCCGCAACCCGGCCATTCTGGTGCACCCCGTGTTCGCCCACCGCCTTCCCCTCCCCCCACGCGTCGCCATCCTCCGCCTCACGGCCGCCGATGCCGAGGCCCTCTACCGCCGCCGCTTCGCCGCCACCGAGTTCTTCCCCCGCGACATCGACGCCGTCCTGGCCAACCCGCTCTCCCTCGGCAGCTTCCTCGCCGTCCCCGCGGGCTGCTCCGCCGCGGCCCGGTGGGAGGGGGCCGGCGCGTTCCTGGCCGACCCGCCCGCCTCGTGGGCGGTGGCCAGCGTGTGGAACTCAAAGGAGGTGTTCCGGCTCGAGGTGCGGGGGGCAGGGCGGTGGCGGCGGGGGCTGGCGCGGGCGAGCCGGGCGGTGGACCGGGCGCTGCCGTGGCTGCGCATCCCGTCGGTGCCGGACCTGTTCCGGCCGTTCGGGCTGTACCTGCTCTACGGGGTGGGCGGGGAGGGACCCGCGGCAGCGGCGCACGTGCGGGCGCTGTGCGGGCATGTGCACAACATGGCGCGGGCGGACCCGGGCTGCCGGGTGGTGGCGGCGGAGGTGGCGGCGTGCGAGCCGCTCCGGGAGGGGATCCCCCACTGGGGCCGCCTCTCTTGCGCGGAGGACGTGTGGTGCGTGAAGCGCCTGGCGGAGGAGTACAGCGACGGGTCGCTCGGCGACTGGACCAAGGCGCTTTCCCCACCCTCCATCTTCGTGGACCCCAGGGAATTCTGAATCGGACGGTCACGCTTCACCGGCTCGTCGTCTTCTTCTTCTTCCCTGTGTCTTATCGAAAGCACAAGGACAACGTGACGGTGCACGAGGTGGCTGTTTCCGTCATCGTAAAATGCAGTGATAGCCTTCGTTGGTGTCACGCGCAACGCTTTTTTGTCGTGTCGTGTTTCTGTCGTGAGAGGCGATATCGACGGTGGGAGACGTGGAACGCGTGAAAGCCAAATGGGGGAGCGGGAGCAGGAGCAGGAGCAGGATAAGATGCGGCGGAGGAAACGTTGTCGTCGGCTTTTGGTAACTACGTTACACGAGAGAGGCTTTGGACCGCTCCCTCCTCTCTCCCTCTCTCTCTCTGCTCGTCGTCTTTGCTTTCGATGCCATTGCTAATGTGACCCTATTCGATATGCGCGCCACCTGTCGGTGATTTCTGCTGGCCTTAGGAACCGTTCCATATTATATATAATGCACGGCCATGGATTGGACGGCCAACTAAGTATCTGATCCACGAGTGTATCGTAACACACCGTTCAGAGCGTTCCATATCATTCCCCTCCTGGATTTTGTTGGCAGACAGGGTTGGGTCACTGAGTTCTCCTTGCCGGGGCTTCATGCGCTTCCTGCTTTGCACCCTTTGCCTCCGTTTTACCTATCATTCGGACCCACATTTGCACATTCCACCGTGGTGGAAGTCTACGTTAAGGTCGAGTCAAGGTGACGGCCAACTACAGCTGGAACAGAACAAATGTTGCTTTCTGGCTCAGTTGGAACAACACGAATTCTCTAATAATCATAGATTTTTCCTAGTCTGATCCACAACATAAACCAAGACAGAAATCATGAAAAGATCAAACTGGTTCATAACTAATACATCATTTTAAGTTTTAGCTCTTCTTCTTCTTCTTTCCAACACTCGTTGTTGAACCAAATGCCAGCCATATCCATGTATTTATTACTCATCCTTGGCTTCCGATTCTGATCCCAAGTAGACTCTGCTGGAACCAGGCGACCCCTCGTGTGGTGGTACATGCACAAGGACCGGTGGTCATCATCCATTCAGAACAACCTATCAAGAAGATCTGCTTCTTAGCCATCCCACCGGACGTTCGAATCCTTTCTCGCTCTAGATTTCGGTCATCTGGCAACTGCGCTTAATTAATGGCACTACCTCAAGATCGTCTAGTATGATGCGTAACTAGTATTGTGTGTACTTGCGCTCTCTCTTCCCCTACGAAACCGAATGCCTGGTGTTCCTCGAATGCGTGGACTTGGCCTCCTCCTGAGCGACGGAGCCGGGGCTCTCCGACATGTCCGAGCTGCTGTTCTCGCCGCCCTGCCCTTTGCCCGACCACAGCTTGCTCAGTATCCTCTTCGGCAGCAGAATTCCCTTCACCTTGCCGTTGCCCTTCTCGTCGCCGTGCTTGCTGACATCACTGCCGCCGCTGCTCCTCTGACTCCCCCCACCTCTACCCACCGGACCGGCGGACTTGAGAGAGTTGATGTCCCAGCCCGCCGTCGGGACGCCGTCCCAGTCGTCCTCCGTGTTGGTCGTGACGGCCGATCTTGAACTGCCGTACGAACCGCCATTTTCGCGGAGCAGCGCCTTCACGTTGCCGGGGAGTTGGGATACGCCGCCGGCAGCGGGAGCCGCAGCAGCTCTCATCTGCACGAAGAAGAGGATCTGGACCACGACCCTGAGCGGGAGCCGCTCGTTCTGCACCGCGTGTACGCAGGCATCCGTCGACAGCTTTCTGCAGTCCATCATGCTGCAGATTCTCCTCTTTTCGCTCTTGCTTAGCCCCGGGTGCTCCTGCACACACCATGAGGGCAACAGATAAGGATCGATTCTGAGCTGCGATCAGAGAAGCGCACGGCGTCCGGTGATTTTACCTTGAGGTACACATCGATGGCACGGTAAAGCCCGTCGTGCACCGGCGTCGAGGCAGCCGACACCATTTCAGCCAGTTCCACAAACTTGGGAAGAGGTAGATCGGGGTCTTTCGCGACTTCGGCAAGGTACTCATACACCAGATTCGCAACGGCAGCTTTCGAGCTTGGAGAAACGAACACCGGGCTCCTCACCTCCACGACCTCCTCGGAAGCCTCGGGACTGGTTCGAGCAGTGCCGTCGTCCTGCGTCACGAACTCCTCCACGACGCTTGCAACCAAGTCGACGTCGTACACGGTCTCCCCTGTCGCAGAAGGCAGCAGCAGGTCGGACGCAGCAGCTTCCTGTAACTGGCGTCCCGCTCGCCTGATCAACTCTTTCTTGCAAGTCTCTCCACATTCCAGTGCGCTTGCGGACCTCAACAACTTCAGCAGGAAGCTGCACGAAACGGAACCCGGTTCCGTGGGTAATAACCAAACGATGGTCTCCAGTATCGTCCGAGACCTCATGGGATCGCTTCCGCAGGTCACCGAGCCTTTGGCGAAACCCGGAAGCCTCCTGTATGCGTAGGCCTTCAGAGCTTCCCCGACCACATCGTCAGCGATGTTCCCCTTCGTCCTGATGGCGATTAACACCCGCTTGTACGAATCCATCTCGAGATCGCAGAGGTCCTCCACCCACCAATCCTTGGGCACCGACTGCTGCTTCCTGACGCCATTCCAATGTGGGTCGAGGCCGTTTTCGGATGGAAGTTTCTTCCTGTTGTAGGTGTAGGACCAGTCGACCTCGGAGGGGTCGACGGAGGCCTTGGAGGCGATCGAGTCGGTGCAGCGGACGACCAGCTTCAAGTCCTCCGCCCAGGGAAGCAGGGACCTGGTGGTGTGCAGAACTATGATGGAGTCCTTCCACGCGCGTAGGATGCTGGAGCTCAAGAACACCTCGATCTTGTAGATGAGATTCCCTTTCTCCACCGCCTCGTGCATCTCCAGGTACTCTGCCGCGCACCGAGCTGCCACCGCGTTGTACGCGTTGAGGGTGACGATCATGCCGTAGCAAAACTTAGCACAGATTTCGAAGGCGGCAGGGCCACCGGGGATGTCGGGAATGTCGATCTCCTCGTCCTCCTCCTCTTCCGTGGCCGCCACCAGCTTCTGCAGTCGCGGGCTTTTGGATAGAAGAGGGAACTGCGCGTGATAGTCGTGTGAGCATCACCATACACAAGCAAGTACAAGTCACCAGATCCTCGCATGATGGATATAATATGGTGTTCGCTTATGATGATTGACAGTGAAGAAGATTATGGTAAATGCGATCTTAAGGCATATGACAGCAGACTATCGATTCATCGGAATCGATCTTTCTTTCTGCAAACAAGATGATACCGAGTTCAGGCTAACCCTACCTTATGCAGATGAAACTTGACGTCTCCCACATTAACAACGATATCGGTCGCCAGCTCCGTCGCCACGAATCTGTAAAGAGATTTCAAGATTAGGTTTCTGGCAAAAGATGGAGCCTCAGGAAATCTAAATGAACCACAACCACAACTATGGACTCAGATATGCTACCGTAGTTTCATAGAATGCTTTTCGAGACATAGGATCATTTTATATTGAGACTGGTGGATAGATATATGGACTGATACGAGTGAGCCAACACATATCACACATACTCCACATCTAAGATTGTGAATGCAATACAAGACACAAGGAGAAACGAATCACCAAACACCACTGACACTGAGGTTCCAAAGCTACGAAAGCACATCATGGATCGGCATGCACTCTGAGGAGCAATATTAATATGTAGCAGTTTCTTGCTAAGATCTATGGAAAGCCGAGTTGGCTTTGGAGCATTGCTAATTTTTTTTTGCTGCTGATGGAAGCCTATTTTAGTAGCTTATGAGTGAATAATGAGGTTTCAAGGGCTGTTTTTTTACCTGATATTGTTTCCATCGGACTGGAAGGCATCGGGCTTCGATCCAAGCTTCATATACTTCATCTTGAC
Organism: Musa acuminata AAA Group; assembly: GCF_036884655.1. NCBI lineage: Eukaryota > Viridiplantae > Streptophyta > Magnoliopsida > Zingiberales > Musaceae > Musa > Musa acuminata. The sequence goes on from NC_088331.1 coordinate 979,834, forward strand.
AAAGTAAAGAGGCGGAGGAGGAAGAAGAAGAAGAAAAAGGAAGTCTTTGCTGCTACACTCCAAGAAGCTGAGGACCTTTTATCCCTCCCTCAGCTCATGATAACCACAGCTAAACAGTCGCCCCACATGCCCGGCAATCATCAACAACCGCACTAAACAAAACCCACCATGTGAATGGTGGTGCTCCCTTACAGCAACAAGACCTAATCTGGAGTACGAGCTAGAGATAAAGGATATGGTCTACTGTCTCTCTCTCTCTTTCTCTCTCGTGGCAACTGGTCCTTCCAAAACAAGAGCCGCTGGGTCTTTAAGATCTACCCACACCGTGACGGGTTCTCGTTCCGGTAGAGCAAGCAGGCCACCGTAAGATGCGGTCGGATGCAGAGGCAGCGTTGTTTCCCCGGGCAACGGCAGGCGCCCACGGAGTCCGGAGGCGACTGGGTGGAGCACCGCGCGCGGCACGAGGACGAGGAGGCTCTCTGAGTCCGTAAACAACTCACGGATAGCAAGCACACGCTGACCAATCGTTAATATTAATTTACTCTCCGTCAACCTCCTTGGTTGCTAACTTCCCTTTTTGCCTTCTCCTCTTCCCCCTCTTCTGCTCTGAGATCCGGTGGTGTGATGAGGAGTCTCAGCTGGGAATGCACATTCCCCTCCAGCTCTGCGTCCCAAGTTGTCAATATTGCCTGCAAGGAGAAGACAGCATCTAGGCATGAGGGGCAGGGATGCGGTAAATCCACAGACAATGAGCATCTTTCTCCAGCATGGGAGAAGGGCGTGTAGGGAGACCATCACAACAGCTGCTGAATCGAATCTCATCAAGTTGGGAGGAGAACCCATATGCCACCCTGCACCACCGAAACGAAGGCCCAGAAAGAACAACAAAGCCAGAGAACAGCAAGCTGAACTACAACCTTATCAACCAACCAAAGAAGAGATCAAAAGACTCGACCAATCGTCGGACATGCTAATTTGTCAGATCTCGAAAAGGCTTGGGGACAAAATTAAGCTCAGAGAAAGACGAGGAGGAGGAGGAGAAAGGAAGCTGACGAAATAAACTGAGCTGATAATATCGAGAGTCGGGGAGAAATGAGAAAGTAGAGGATCGAGCAGTCAGTCACTCCCAAAAGGTAAGAATCTTACCGCTTCGCAGGTGTCCTATCGTGATAACTGCAGCAGCAGCAAGCACATCGTCCTCATCGTGGCCATCTGTCAAGCTACGTTACATCCCCTGTCGGTCGGTCACCTCCTCGGTTCCACGCCACCCCACCCCACCCCACCCCACCCCACCCTCCAAAGAGAAGAGAAGAGAAGAGAAGAGAGAGAGAGAGAGAGAGAGAGAGAGAGAGAGAGAGGCAAAGCCACCACCACCTACACGCAGCGACCAGGATGAGAGAGAGGATGTCAGGGGAAGTAGACAGAGGCCGAACCGTAGAAGGCCACCTCTTTCCTGGCTGATACGCGCCGAAGCTTCACTGTCCTCTACTGCTCCTCCGAAGCCACCGCAGGTTACACCCGTTGCTCCTCCCTTCCCTCCCTCCCTCCCCCTACCACCAACCAATGGCTTTAGGATATGAGCTTTGCGCAGTCCCCCTGCTGTCTTCTTTTAAGAGCTTAATCACCGGATTGACGTTTGTGTCCCCGCAACATATACATATATATATATATATATATATCTATATTTACCGCAGTAAGATAACATATTACTGCTTAAAATTTAAATGTATAATTGATCTTCACATCATTCACCGTCTCGACATTCTTCTTTCCCCATTCTAAAGTTGGTTTTCTTTTCCTTTCATCACATCATCATCACTTTGGGAGTTTGCTTGCATGCTCAAGTCAAACGTCAACTTCCCCGACTCCTTTTTTTCTCTTTTGGCCTGTCCCGAGTTTGATGCCGCACATTATCAATCGAATAATGGCCATTAAGATAGCTCCCATATTTGAATTCACATCGAAATATATGATATCAGAAAAACAATATTCTCACGATGAATGAAAATTATATATCTTCGATAATAAAATAAAATAAATGAAGTCGAGGATGTGGTCATAATGGAAACCTCAAAACCTTCAACTCGGGCGACTTCAATCATTCTCTCCATCAAGGAAAAGTGCCTCAAACAATCAATACTTTTGCTGGAGACTTCCTAATGTACCGGCATGGCTTGGGGTGTACTCTCATTATTGTGATGGATTTGGTCCACCCAAGTGATCCTTCTTTATCCTGCCCTTTCAATGTGGAAGATAATAACAAGCATAGACACACACACAGAGAGAGAGAGAGAGAGAGAGAGAGAGAGAGAGAGAGAGCATGAAGAGTAAACATGAAGAAAACATCACATTCCATGTCAAAATCCATGGTGCTGTTCACATGGGACTCTGAAAAGAAATCCCTCTAAAGTTGGCACTCAAATTGAGCAAACCTCACCGAACAAACACTACCATCTTTTGCTGCCTCCGTCCGCCGATATCGATGCTAATAACAGCAACTCTTCCCGCTACTGCTCGAGAGCTCTTCTTCTTCTTCTTCTTCTTCTTCTTCTTCTTCTTCTTGCTACGGTCCCCAGCACTATCTCACCCCATGTTCGCCACTTTCTCCGGCACGCCGCGACGCTTTGCATCCGCTGCTGACACCGCATCGGGCGATCGGGAATCTGTTCGACATGTTGCGAGCACGCCATTAATTACCGCAAACGCTTTATGCGCGATCCGCACAGAACACGAACACCACGCATGGCGTTCCGGATTGCAGAATGATTGAGCTCTCGCTCCGAAAGCATCATGTGTGGTCTCAGAATGTGAGCGGGCAAGAGCTCAAGCGATTAAGTCGCACCCGTCTCTTCCTTGGACCGGTCACCTACTAAACATATAAGTGTGAGATCCCAGTCAAAAGGCATGCGGACACGAGAGGAGATGCATCCGCTGCGCTCATCGAGATCTCCGTCGAGAGAACATGCATGGCTGTCCAAAGGGAAAGAATACAGTGACCTAAGTCGAATCATCGTTAGCAGATTTTGTACCTTTGATGCTCTTATCCTAAGCCGAAGAATAGTTCAAAGGCGCCGAGCGCAGTGCATCACACGGCAGTGCTCTACACCCTGGACTGTCCTACTCCGAGCCCATCCCTGTTGCCCTTTATCCCTCCCCTTCGGACCTATCTCTCACCTCACCTAAGCATCCAAATGTCCCCACCACCCCCCACCACCTTCCCTTGTCCCAACCCCACAGGTCACCCGCATGCATATACAGGCTTGGCTCCTTCTCCTTGTTCGGAGCGGTGAGAGCTACATGGAGCCTTGGAACACAGCTTCTGGATGTGAATCTTTTCAATGCTTGGTGATGCGCTTACCGACGAAGCATCCACTGCTCCTCTTATCCTCCCGTGTAGTTGTGGTCCGATTAGCGGTGTGAAGCGAGCATGCATCGTGGCGAACTGTTGGGAGTGGGGGACGAGATCATGGGGACATTTGGAACAAAATCCAAACAAAAGCACCGGAGGCCGAGATGCTCAGGCTCAGAGACAGGAGGCGTTCGGCCTCGTGCATGGATGGATTCTCTGTGGATGGATGGGCAGTAGTCATTTTGGATGGAAGCGACATTTGACTTAGCCAAACATCCCTTCTCCTACACAGATTTGGATGTTTTCGTTCCCGAGCGTTGTCTGGGCGTGACGACGGTGACCGGGAAAGAAGACACGGCACGGCACCTTAAAGGAAGGTGGCCGAGTGCAATGCTTTTTAGCTGTTTAGTCTTCCACCTCATAGGATTAAACTAAATATATGATCATCTGTACTTAAAAGATTAATCTTAGAGTAAACGACAGCCGGGCCGAGATCGGCTGAGTCGAACATCAGCATAGGATGCCATGGACCAGAGATCTGGCAGAGGAGGAGTCGTCGTCTACATCCATCAGTTTCGAGTCCCGAGTGAGTCATGATGGCGTGTGGGGGATTTAGTTAGCTAACATCATGTGCTAAGAGGATCTTTTAATCCAAAGAAGTCCCACCGGCATGTGGTTACTGTTTGCCTGCCCATAAACCATCGTCGACTTTGCACGCCATACTATAAAGGACAAACTTCTAAACAAGATGTTGGATGTAATGCTTATGTCTGTCCATGGTCTTTTGGCATGTTCATGCCTTGTACAGCAGGTAAAGGGGCAGCCGAAGGCTTATAAGTCCCATTTTAGTTGGGTTGGTGGCCTCTTTAGGCTTGTAAATAAAGGTTGTGTCATGTGGACACGTGACAGAGCTTTTCGGTCTGTAATGGACCATTTTACCCTTTGTTGTGCAACTATTCAGAGCTTGCAAAGTCTGTTTGTAACTTGCATTGTCTATGAAGTGTTTTTCGGACATGTTTGCTTGTGGATCCCGATTGAGGCGTTCTCTTTAACCCGTTCTCTCTTTTGTTGGTCCTAAGGGACAATGGGAGGCTTCGGGGAGGCTGACCTTTGCGGACGGACGCGCGAGGGTGCCGCACGCCTTAGGCAAAACCAGCTAAGGTCGTGACAATTATGGTATCAGAGCGGGACAAGAACTCATAGAAACACTTGACATGCAAACGTGGGGAACCTAGCGGGGCTGCGTTGAGGGCAGTCAGCACACGCGCGACCGTTTGAGGGAAAACGGGCATGGAGATGTAGGGAAAAGAGTCGCTCAGAGGAGCGGGCATCTAACATTTGCATTTTGAGGAATGGCCAACCCTTCGCGCAAGAGGCACCACAAGAACAGGCAAGCTTGGAAGAATGCGGAGCGCACAAAGGTTGGGATGGCTGAGTTTGAGCTACGGCTCAACGTTGACAACTATACTTGATGGTGCTCTAGGCAAGCGAGGCGCTTGGCAAGAATGAGACCATCCAAGGTGGAATGAGTTGTTCAACGACCAAAAGAGTTATTCAAAGCTCACAAATGTGAGGGGAATTACTAACTCGAAGAATTTGGTACTCATGCATGGGCTTGTATGCGGACGATGGAATGTTCGTGGCCATCCCAAGGCGACCCAGACTCGGCGCCATGGAGCATTGAAACTTTCTCTTCGGCATGCAAAGGATACGTCCGGAGGAGGCTGAAGTGTGCAACGAGTTTAGCATGTTGCTAGGCCTTGAGGGGTGCGGCGGTGGCTGTATTGACGTGGAGGCGCAATCTAGCAAGTGCGTTTGCAGGAGGCAAGACATTGCACAGTTTGTTCAGCAGATCAGAGTAGTCCAAGGGGATGGTGGTCTCCGAAACGAAGAGAGATGTTGCTCCAACGGGACAGTTATCTAGGAGGGATAAGTCTCGGCACTCCAGAGGGAGAATCATGTGAGACGGACTTCACATGTTGAGGAGGAGTACCTCACAAACAACAACTTCACGAAGCTCGATGGACTGAGCAAGCGGCGAGGAGTTGTCGCATGATCTCGCTCGAGAGAATGCATTGGTGGATGCATTGCGAGATCAAGTGGGGGAGCAACCTGAAGCAACTTAAATGAAGGCACACTTAGAGTCGATATGGAGATCGGACTCAAGGGAGGGCTGACCCGTGGAATGGAGGGCGCGAGGGCCACCATCGACTCAATGCAAAAACGAGGAGCGGAGCAACTTGGGTGTAACTTCGCGAAGTACCCAAGCCGCATGAAGGGAGCCAGCAGAGAAGTTGGAACATGGAGCAGAAGCACAGTGCTTTCCTTAGACAGAGGTCAAAGACATGAACTCTTGCAGAGGCAAGGGTAGGATCATGTTGTTCCATGGGTCCTTCATTCTGACGGAGCGGACTTATCTTGCATGGTGCCAAAGATGAAGGGAGCTTCTGGGCACATGCACCTTATCTCGGAGGAGCATTTGATGGAGGAACTAAGGCGACTCAATTTGCGGAGGCGAAGTTGGGTTCAGAATGTCTTAGCACGGGGCAAGAGGACGCAGAGGCGGGTACTCTTGAAGAATATGCCACAGTGTTGCCATTCAAGTTGCCATGAAGGAAGCAGTGCGCAGCGGAGATTGTGCTGGTAGGGGCAGAGGCCCAGGATCCAGACAATGGTGCACAAACTACAGTGAAGTCGGTGGACTTCGGGAGCTACTAGGCGACAGACTGCCCTAGAGTGGTGCTTCATCTAGGTGTGACCCAAGAGTGGGTGGATGAAGGTCGATTGCCAAAGGAGTGAACAAAATCGAAGGTGGAGGAGACCCTGCGATGTATTGGCAGAGGCCACACATGGAGGGTTCACAATTCGAGTTTTGTCCACAAAGATCAGAATGCAATGGAGATGTCACCAGGAGGCGACATGGTGCAGCGGATCGTGGTGGAACAGTTCGTGGCAATGCGACACACACGGCAGTGTCCCGTGAGGGATGAGATCATATGGAGGTATGATCGGGAGCTACTGGGAGCTCCGCTTTGGTGAACAACACGACGGCAAGAAGGGCTATGGATTCAAGGAGTGAAGGCCATGGTACCGCAGAGGCGGGTCTTCCGGGCGTGCACTGAATTTTGCATCGGATGAAAACCTTGGTCATCAGCATATGGGGGCTGGGTTCCACCAAGGGAAAAGTTCGAATGCAAGTACCAGTGAGTTCCATGGGAGGGACTTGATCATGCAGAGGTATGATCGAAGCAACTGGAGAGTTGGATTGCTCCAAAGCTCATATTCGCTTAAGGGAGCCCGACAAGTCAGAGGACAAGGTCGAGTAAGCGAACGTTGCTACCAAGGAAGCTAAGGAGAACAGAATCGGTGCAAACTCTACAACGTGATGGCAGAGGCCATGCATGGGAGTTGCAGTCTGTCTTTCCATCGACCAAACGGACTGCTTGGAGAACACAGAGGTGTTGAAGCAGGGGGTCGAAAGGGGCGAGGAAGCGACGATGAGTCCAGAGGGACTTAGCTACCCAAAAATCAAGCATCAGTTAGAATGGAGGTGGACTCAGAGGAGTGCCACGGAGACATCTCTACTGATTGTGAAGAAAAGGGATACAGAGGCGAGGCGACGGATAGTAGGGCCATGGGCATGGCAGCGCCATGGTACCGCAGAGGCGGGACTTCCGTGCAAGTCATTGATCCCTTGCTCTCACGGAGGGAGAGCGCTTGGTCGTGAAAGGGGCCGAGGAGGTGGAGCATGCAGAGGCAATCTCCAAGTACCGAGACAAGGCTGAAGGGCAGAGGCCAAGAAACTTCGTAAGACCGGTGTCAACAAGTTTCTCATCAAGATAGCCGTAAGTGAAGGACTTCGGGTCATGCAAGAGTGCACGACCAAGGAACGAAGCAGGCAGTACGCGGTGCTGTACCTTTGCTACTCAGTGGAGTAGGCGGCAGGGTTGATGGAGAAGACGGTACAATCCCAGAGGCGACCTCATCTATCAGAGAATTACTCCAAGTTGGGGTGAAAACTTCCTGCATTCCAAAAGTTCAATGGCTTTGAGAAGGTGAATCACAGTAGCTAACTCAACGCAAGGAGTGCAAACACTTCGAGTGCTTCAGAAGTGTGAGCAAAGAGCAGGCGAAGGCTAGTAACCAGCTCGATGCATGAAGTACAACCTCGAGGAGGCGGGCGAAGTCAAGTAACTTTTGCCTTCTCAACTCTTAAGAGAATGGGCGAAACCGAGTACCCCAATTCTCTTATCTATCCAGCAGAGGAGCGCTGCACAAGTTCAAAGACCCTTCGAAGATAATGGAAGACAATAGTTGTCAAATCCTCACCAACGGTGATCAGTGCTACTGAGAGTAGATTGTCCGCCTCATTTCCCTATGAAATGCCAATCGAAAGCGGAAGTGATGCGAACCTACTTGGATGTGACAACTAACTGAAAGAAGAGTCAATGAGCAGATTTTGTGGAGGAATGACCCAAAACTTCAGAAGTTTGCGAGGCGATGCTCGTTAAAGCTCCAACAAGCATCCACCCAGTTCAAGCAGTATGGGGAAATTTTGAGAGACTGGCGCAGTAAGGATGGTCTTTTCCTTCATTTGGTGGATCCGCAGGAATCAACGAGGATCAATACAACTCAGCCAACCCCACACCAGAGTCAGAGTCATTGGCGAGTTGAAGCAGCAGGGCGGATCAAAGGTTCGACTACTCAGAAACAGCAGCGAAGAGCAGCTGGGAGCCAGAAGGCGCATTGCAGCTGGAGCAGAAGATTGAAGACTCAGCAAAGGCGAAGAGTTGCAGTGTTCACAAAGGCTTCGACGAGGACGTCGAAGGGATAAGTGGGGGAGAATGTAACGGACAAACTTCTAAACAAGATGTTGGATGTAATGCTTATGTCTGTCCGTGGTCTTTTGGCATGTTCATGCCTTGTACAGCAGGTAGAGGGGCAGCCGAAGGCTTATAAGTCCCATTTTAGTTGGGTTGGTGGCCTCTTTAGGCTTGTAAATAAAGGTTGTGTCATGTGGACACGTGACAGAGCTTTTCGGTCTGTAATGGACCATTTTACCCTTTGTTGTGCAACTATTCAGAGCTTGTAAAGTCTGTTTGTAACTTGCATTGTCTATGAAGTGTTTTTCGGACATGTTTGCTTGTGGATCCCGATTGAGGCGTTCTCTTTAACCCGTTCTCTCTTTTGTTGGTCCTAAGGGACAATGGGAGGCTTCGGGGAGGCTGACCTTTGCGGACGGACGCGCGAGGGTGCCGCACGCCTTAGGCAAAACCAGCTAAGGTCGTGACAATACGGTGGATTCGTCCTCCCTTTCGCTTTGCTCGAGGATGGAAAGCTATCGAGGGCTTATACAAACAATTCTATCTTTTGTTGTGATTCCAAGGAACCCTAACTGAGAAGCTAATGGGTTCGATTTAACGGGCCGGACAAGAACGGCCTGTGTTGATCATCGCAGTATGTACAGTACGAATAGTAAGAATTGCAATCAACACTCTTTCAACTCATCGTCGTCGTCGTCGTCGTTCCTACTGATAGGAGGAGGGATAAAAGGAAGAGTTAAGAAGACTTCACTAGAGATTATAAATAATAATTTGATTACTTTTGGATTTAACTAAGAATATTATCTCTATTTAAGTATAAAAGCTTTCCTGCCGACTAAATCCACTATTTTGATGGTAGAAAAATACAACCGGATGAGTAATATATCCATAACCGGCAAACTTTCCTCCATCTCAAATCAATATGTAGCCTTCGGTGTTACGTTAGGCAAAGAATAGACTTCAGCTACAAAGAAGGAGCCATTCTCTGTACACACGACGGATGAGTGAGTGATGTCTATAAGAACCAAAGAATTAACGCAGTGGAGTTGACTCGCTTATGCCGGGATGACAAGTCTCGGCTTCTTGAAAGCCAGTGGGCTCTGCACCTCCTCCTCCTCCTGCTTCATCGTCGCCAACCAACGCTTGACGTTGTCGAACTCCGAGTCCGGCGACGCTGGCACGTTCAGATCGAACGCCCGGTGGTTCGAGCTCGCCCCCTCCGACGACGTCATCGCAGCCGCGGCGCCGCTGGCGAGGCTCCCGTCGTAGTGGCACCTCTTGTGCCCCCCCAGCGCTTGCCCCGAGGGAAACGTCTTCAGGCACACCGAACACCGGTGCACCCTGGCACCGACGAAGGCCGCGCTAGCCGTGGAAGAGCCCGAGGCCGAGGCTTCCTCGACGCCGCTGCTGGGCTTCCGGTGGCTGGACTTGTGCCCGCCCAGGGCTTGGTACGACCCGAATGCCTTCCCGCAGACGGAACACCTGTGCTCGAGCTTCGGCGGCGGTGCCGAGTCGGAGGCCAACGCCGGCAGGCGATGAGTACCGGACCCTCCTCCACGAGCGAGCATGACGAGGCAGAGCGCCAAATACTCTTCCTCCGTCGGCGGATGGTCGAAGAAACGCTTGGACCGCTTCCGCTTCGCCCACCCCACGATGTGCGGCAACTCCTCGTCGCTCGTCTCGTCGCTCAGCAGTGGGATCGCAGTAGATACTGTCGTCTCCAGCGTCTGGACCGCCATCGAGTAGTTCCGAGCCGAATCAAGATCTATATGAAGAATGCTAGAATGCAGAGTTGGGCGTGAAGGGCGGCTGTGCCATACATATATAGAAAGAGAGAGGGAGAGTGAGTGGAAGTAGTAGACTTGGACTTTTTCAGCTGCTTACTTTGAACTGGCTCATCTGCCACACCATAATTAAGCATATGTTTGGAGCTTGACTTGGTAGGACATGCATGCATTGATTGGTGAGCTATCATCACAAACACGGGCGGCGTCGACTTCCAGAGAGAAAAATTAGAAGCTGGTGGCGGTGGTGGGGAGGCGAACATTGGGTCAACAGTCAAACTAAACGAACGAGGTGGTGGGAAGGAGTGACCTACTTTCCGGGAAGGAGCTGAGAGAGAGAGAGAGAGAGAGAGAGAGAGAGTCTAGAAGAAAACGAGTCGGCCATGGCCTGCTACTTTTGTCTAATGGCCGCCTGGGCGGGCGGAGGAAGTGCGCAAAGGTTGTCTGCAAGTGACGACGAGCTTCGTCATGTGTTCCTCGTTTGTTTAACGACGTCGTAGGCGGAGGCGGCGGCTTTTCCTTTTCTTACACGCAAACGGAGAAAAGATTGTGTGAGTTGGATTCGTCAGTCACTCAAAATCTAATTCAGCAAAGGGGAAATCCCATGGAAAGGTCAACGTAAGTCAACTTCCCTCTCCATCTTTTAATCCCGCAAAGCAAAGCAATTGGGGATGCGAGTATAATATGACAAAGCCTCGCTAATCGGAAATCTGGAAAATAATGCTTTTCAGATATTAAATTTATTCCACCAAAAAAGGCCCCTTCTCTTTAGAAGAATTGTTTAAATCACATCAATAGGTTGAGTCTTAAACACGTAAGGGTTCGTTGCATTGACAGATTGACCCGCGCCGGCCATCTCAGTTGCCATCGGAGGCAGCAAGTATGGGACCCAGGTCGACCCTACATTTCGTCTCCAATAGCAACACAGGTAGAGTTCGCAAGTATCGATCCGAACGGTCCGGCTGAGATACGGACCACACGTCGCGGATCCTAACCGTCCGTAGCAAAGATGGACGGTCTGGTATGACAGCGCATGCGGGACCCACTTTCCTTGGTTGGTGGAACGTCAAGTGCCCGCTCGCACCCACGTTGGGACGAGCGTATCGAACCGATCGTTGTCTTCTTAAGACTCACGGAGATGTTTCCTTTCTCCTCCTCTGCTTCGGCCCCCCTTGGTCGCTCCCTTCGGCTTCCCTTGCCGTCGCCGCTGCCTCCTCGAACCCCACCCTCCCACCTCTACCGTCTCGGCCTCCCCAATTTCCGCCGCCGCCTCCTCCTCCTCCGTTCCGTCTCCACCGCCGTCAGAGCCATGGCCTCCGAAGGCGGCGAGGACCCCCGCTTGCCGCGGATCGCGTCCACCATACGCGTCATCCCCGACTTCCCCAAGCCCGGTAGACCACCGATCTTGAAAACCCCAGCACTGGAGGGAGTTTCTTGAGACTTCTTGTTCCGGATCGGGGGTTTTGGCGTTCTTGATGGGTTGGCTTCGTTGCAGGTATCATGTTCCAGGATATCACGACCCTGCTGCTCGATCACGAGGCGTTTAGGCACACGATCGATATGTTCGTCGAGAGGTACAGAGACAAAAGGATCACGGTTGTCGCAGGTAATTGCCTTTGCCAAATTTCCAATTAGTGAGGTTTTGTTTTAGTTTTATGTCAATGGCGTTTGCTGCACGTGTTCTGTTTTGAGTGTGTGAAAAGTGAATTTATGCTTCTTGTGTTGTTCTTCTTGTTTACATCCTAGAAATTTTCGTTTGAACTAAGAGTGATTTCGATTAATCTGTGAATTCCATCACCATTAAAAGGTCAAGAACCACATTCTAAAGGCACACCATTGGGGTTTACCGAGATTGGAAAAGCACAAACTTAGGAAATCTGACGTTCTTCTGTATGGTGTGTAGATTGCTTCTTTGGTTCTGCTTTAGATGGTATGTGCTGTTGAATATTTAGGATATTAAGCGTTCTTTTCTTTATTCGTTTGTTTGCTCTCGCGTCTTTTTTATTATGAATGGTTTGGATACGAGAGAAATCAATGAAAGAAATTACTGACAAAATATTTGCTGCTCTGGATGCATGATTATATGTTTCCTAGTTTATTGTTCTTGTTTACATCCTGAAGATTTATTATGCATTAAGAAGGATTTGGGGTAATCGATTGATTCCAACACTAGGAAATGTCAAGAACCACTTTCTAAAGGCACACCATTGCGTTTACAATGATTACAAACCTAGGAAATCTGACATTCATCTGTACAATGTGCAGGTTGCTTCTTTGATGCTGTTTTATATGGTTATTATGACTGTTGCTGTCTCGTCTTATTGAGACTGTGAATGACGTGGTTATGAGAGAAATCAATGAAAACAGCTAATGACAGAATATTTAATACGAGAAACTTTCACTTTCTTTTCTTTGTTTCGGATAGTAGAGTCAAGTCAGATTTTGAATCTTCTTTGGTCAGTTATTGTATAGTATGCTGTCTGTATGTATCAAGAACCCTGTCTTGAAATGGAAATACATAATAAGATGTTGAATATATCGACTGTTATGCATCACATTTGGTTATATCCTATAAGATGCTTGTGATAAACTGTCATTCCTCAGCTTGGTGTATGTGATATACACAGGAATTGAAGCAAGAGGATTCATATTTGGCCCTCCCATTGCATTAGCCATCGGATGTAAGTTCGTTCCTATGAGAAAGCCAAAGAAGCTACCTGGTATGCTTTTTTTTCTCTTCCCATCATTTTCTTGTTAGATGTGTGTTGTACATAATAGCTGATAATTTATGCTGGCTATCAGGAGAAGTTATTTCCGAGGAGTATTCCCTAGAATATGGTACAGACATAATGGAGATGCATGTAGGAGCTGTACAGCCAGGAGATCGAGCCCTTGTCATTGATGATTTAATTGCAACAGGAGGGACATTAGCTGCTGCTATCAGGCTCCTTGGTAAGTTGAATTGGTTGGTTTTTCTGCCATAAGTCATTGTTACATCCACCCATGCTAGACATGCTGAGTCACGGTTACATCAGATGTCACTAATTTTTTTCCTATATGATCATAACTAGAGAAGTTAACTGATAATGATGGATGAGCATGTTGAAGAACAATTACCTGTGAGAAGGTTTTAACGTCCTATGATGGCTGAAGTTGTTAATGTCGGTTTGTAGATATATATGTTCGACTCTTCTAGACAATCATATTTAGAGAAATATATTGATGATGGTAGAGACATCAAAGAACAATCACCTTGGGAGCATGTTAACACATGATGTTTAATGATGTCTTTAGTTTTTTGAATATGAGCTAGTTCTGTTATGGGCTAATGATTGTTCTTTTACAGTTTAAGACATGTCATCTGTGTGTGTGAATATTTTGAAATTGTTTTGTTTTCCATGTAAGATGTCATCATGTCAACCAAATATTTCAAATATGTTATTGGGTCAAGCCCGCCACAGTGTGTTGCTTCCTAGTTTTGACGATATCTAAGTCAATAATTTTAAATTCGGAAGTACAGTTTCATTTGTTATATTAATATTTGTAATTTATAAAAACATTCTTTTGCTTTGCACTTAAGATCTACTTTAAGCAATGCCATCCATGTTTCAATCATATGGTGTTCATTAACGAAATATAGCGTTAGTCTAGCTTTTAATTTTTTTTTCAAGGATAGTGTAGTTATCTGGATGCAAGCATTGGTGCTAAGGTTGCTCTATGGGTCAAGTGTTCAAATCATGGAAACATCCTCTCTATATGCTTAAGTTGGGTATGAATTATGTTACGGCAGATCAGGTTCAGATGGGTAGTAAATGTATCCAGTGTGTCCAAACTGACCCAACCCTGATGTGGATCAAGTTATTTGAGTTGGACCTGATATGTATGCATGTATGTGTGTGTGTGTATGTATACATACACATATATATATATATATATATATATATATATATATATATATACATATACATATACATATACATATACATATACATATACATATACATATACAAATACATATACATATACATATACATATACATATGTATATGTATGTGTATATGTATGTGTGTGTGTATATATATACACACATGTTGGTAGCTCAAGCCATATTTGGTTTTTTATTTTATTTGGAAAAGAAAATAGATTTTCCCTTTGGTACATGACATGTTCGGTTGGCTCAATAAGTTTAGGTCAAGATATCCACCTCTATTATATTGTAGAAGAGGCAAGAATGTGAATATATGGTCTGCCAGTTTGCTTTTATGGACAATAGCTCGGTACATGAGGCTGTTTTTTCGGTAAATTAGTAACCTTCTAACATTTCTAGCATTTTTATATCTTATTTTAGTAATTTTGAATGTGAAGGTTTCTTCAAGCAAATCAATATTTATTCCAGTTCTAATTTATTATGTAGTCTTTTAGTCTAGAAAAATAAACATAAATCTGAAATCTTTGAAGAGGGTAGTTTAGGAAAGTTCACAATGTTGCCACACTTATTACAGACTGCTACATCAGTCTTTTTTTTAATCGGTAGTTTGATCTCTTGCATCTACTCTCCATTTTCCTTTGCTTTCTTTTATATTTTTCTGTTATTGACATTGGTAGTGAGGAAGGATCCACTGTTTTTACCCTAAGTGGGGTGCTTGGAATTGAAATTATACCAAAGGATAGCTTCATGCTGCGATGGTCCTTTCTTTAGTACAGCATATGATGGATGCAATACATGTCTAAATGTTAAAAATTTGGTAGCTAAGAGATGGTTTGGCTCTTTAGTACAGCATAATAGGTTGATCGTTATAATTTCTAATATATTTTAATTAAAAAAATTTAAAATGAATATTGATGAATAATGGAAATTATGATGAAATTATATTTAGATAGTATTGGTTGATTGTTATTATCATTTTTAATTTATCTGGAACAATATTAAGATGAGATTATGACATTGTATTTTAATTTATGAAATATGAACATTTGACAATTAAGGATGAGCAATGATGAGCAATGAAATATGAAATATGAAATATGAGAATAGTAAGGATGAGCAATGATGGCATGTAGCATTTGACAATTAAGATTACCTTTGGCCACGCCGTCAAGCCTAGCAATTTTTTATTATTTTTTTGAATATGAATGGAGAGGAGAGCCTTCCAGGCCTTCACGGTTGAAGCCATAAAAGATCCCCACTACAACAACAAAAGTTGCACCAAGATATTAAGGTTGGCTAGTCAACTGCGTTTTCATGTTTGGTTGCAGTCAATTTTGCTCAGTTATTGGTAAATACGAGTCTGGAAATCCTTATATGTTTGATCGAGTCAATATCCATCCTAAAAGGAAAATGTATTGGAATATGGGATATCATCTTTTACCAATATCAGTCTTATTTGTGGATGGATTTCAACAGCCTTGTTGTTGCAACCTATTTAGGTTCTGAATAAATCCATTTAAAATCAACCCAAACTTTGTTTGATCATTTTTAATCTGACCGATATTAAGTTACGAGTGAGCTCTTATGTTGTTTTGGTCTCATCATGAACTTAGATCTGATTTGGCCATTTCAGCATAAACCTCGTTTAATGTTGTCTAATAATTCAAAATTTCAAAGTCTCGCTTAAAGACTGCATAATAATGTATTAGGTTGACCAGGTGAGGTTAAAAGTAGTTATTAAGGAGGTGGTCATCTAGGGTTGATCTGACGTTGATCCAACCTGTTAGCAGATGAACGTTTCTTTGGGGGTTGATGGATCTGGATAAATATAATAATATATCAGCCACATTGAACATACATAAAATGTGTTTATTCTTCAGGTGTATGTTAATAATACTTGGATCCGATACTGATGAGTATGTGAAAATACCCCATTCCATTCCATTCCATGTAGACTATATGATGGCAATACATTGTGATTCTTTTTTGCAGAACGTGTTGGAGCTGAGGTGGTTGAATGTGCTTGTGTCATCGAATTGCCGGAGCTTCAGGTTTGTTTGCTATCTTTGACTTTTACGAGAGCCACTGTTGGGAAGAAACAAGTAATAGAATAAGTAGTAATGCATGTGAGGAAGGAAGAAACACATTTAACCTAATAATAGTGTGTGTTTCCCAGAATAATATTAGAAAACTAGTTTTTTTGCCGGTTATATTTTTCTTCAAAAATTCTAGTAAGTGAATAATAATAATAATAATAATAATGTTTTTTTGTTTGTTTTTTATAATTGGGTTGGTTGGTCCAGGGATATCAGAGGTTAGGCGGTAAGCCGCTCTTTGTTCTCGTGAAAGCGGCTTGATCGTGAGAAAATAGCTGACCGAGCAAAAGCATTCGGATATGCCCCCCCAAATTGGAATTTCCGCTGGCTTCTCTGGAATTAAATAAATCGTTTATTTAGCTGCTGCTGCTACTACTGACTGACTCTCAAAAGTTTGTATCACAAACGTTAATTCGGATGTTGTTGTTGTTGGTGGTGGTTATATTATTATTATTATTATCATTGGTTTCACCTAAAAATGGTTTTGTTATCTAAGACGTGTGTTCTAATTGGCGACAACTGTTCTAAATGGTTTTGTTGAAGTGACTGTGACAGGCTACACTGGAAGAAGAAGCGTTAAGAGGGAGGGAGGGGCATACACACGACGTGGTGGTCGCGGAGAAGGATCCCAGAGGATGTGATCCAATTGTCGGTACCATTACTACGGGAGCGAGCACCTGTGATAAATACACTTATCACGTAATTAAGACTTGACTATCACCAACAGAAACATCGTCCATCCATAATAGATGGTGAAGAAAAGAGGTCCCATACCAGCAGCCAATTTATTCAAAAAAGGATATGCATGACATGGGTTTTCCTAGCTAAATAAATGGTGAAGAAAAGAGGTCCCATACCAGCAGCCATTGAACTGAAGGCTAACAACGGAAATGTAAAACATATATGGTTCGATGTAACACCACATACACTACAAGCTCTTGTCCTCCTTCACAAAGAAAGAATCAATAGGGATATATTTTCCCTGGTTCCCAGACAACTTCCGTTTCTTCCGAGCACTCTCTTTATGTGGGAACGACTGTAGCAAAGACCTGAAAGATCACTCGGTAACAAGTCAGAATCTCGCTTTGCTAAACAAACCACACACTGAATATTGAATGAACATTGCCCGAAACCAGTGCATTTTATTTTTCAAAAAATATCAGGTGATGCTTGTCAGTTGGCTTGTGTACGTAAAGCAAAGAAACCATTTCTTCCAAAATATTTAAAGCGATTTACGGTTCAAAAATACATACATAAGCAAATTTAAAAGCAAAATATAGAAAATATATATTCTGCATTATTTGGACATCACCAAATCAAATTGAAGAATCAAAAAAGGTCGTGCTACCTGCATTCCTCCTTCTGAAGCATATCCGCAAGATGGTAGTCCAAATGTTCTCGTCTTTCCTCGGTAAAGCTTGCAGGTACTTCAATCCCACAAGCAGAACAGATGTAGTCATCTACCCAATAAGGCTCTAGAATTTGACTGGATGATGCTACTCTTTTGCGATCAAATAAGTTGCTGACATCACTTATTTTCTCGGCGCTTTCAAACTGTACACCAAACCAATAGTTTGAAGATTGATAATAAATAGCATCAGAATATGACAACAAGAAAACAAGATTGTCAAACAACAGGGAAGACTGCCTGTTAAATCAAATTTGCAGTCTGACTACATCAAAGACATCTCAGTTGCGAAAGTAGGACCATAATAAATAACTTATCTGATTACGAAACAAACTTTTGGAGAAGTTACCCAAAAGAGTAAGTCAGCTTGCATTTCTTAACTTGGTGTCTTATTGAAATTTATAGTGCCTTAGTTGAACAATTTTTTACCAGAACATATTATGAGACAAGGGAATATAACAAAAAGAATATTACCTTGTTCTGAGTCTTCGGACACTCATTCAAACTTTCTGCTTCATTCCCATAACTGACAGCGACGTAGTCCGGAACTGACAGCTGATTGGTCTCAAGAAAGTCACATGATTCATATGAAAAGGAACTTACGTCACTCAAGAAAGTGCTCTTATCATCAACTGAAATATCACTCTTAGTGTTATACATTAGCTGAATGTCACTGGTGTCAAAACCAGTAGATTTATCAGCAATAGGAGCAACATCGCCGATTGTGAGAAAACTTGTGAGAGTCTTCTGCATAGGATCAAGAGGACTATGTTTATCATCATGGAAATGCGACATCCGCAGGCCTGCTACAACTATCACGTCAGAGAAAAAAAAAATCCATAGAAACAAACAAGGAAATAAAGATTATCCAGAAAATTACATTGCAAGGATTTCAATCTCCTATGACTTCAATCATCTGATTGAATTTCAGGGGAAGAGAAAAAAAACAGAGCCAAGCACTTGCAATTAGAAAGCCAGTTCATAAGTGAAGATAAATTAAAGCATATATCAAAGAGATATTATCTTGAATGCTTAATGTTACAATGCAAGATGAAAACAATGAACAGATAAGCATTTTTTAGGAAAGAATATGCACAACCATAAGCAAGAAGCACATGATGTTCATGTTGCTTTTCTTGTTTTCACAAGCTATACAAATATTCTTCTTTTAAAAAAAGAAAAAAAATGAATAATTTAGAACATAAATGACACCTGTGATGATATCATAAACATGGCGTCTGCTACATAATATCATAAAAGGCAATCATTGAGTGGGAAAAGAAAGAAAAGAACATTCAGGGTGAGAACAATAATCATTGCTCTCTTATACACCAATATATAGCAGATTGCCAAAAATCTTCACTTGTTATTTCATGAAATAACCGGGACCAAAGTTGATTACCGGAGACTAAAGATTACAGCTTTGACCAACATAGCCAAATCTTTAACTACTTTTGGTACATCTTATTTTGGCCATTAGATATCTTGAGCAGCTGGTCCTGTTTGAAGAATATACACAATCTTGCAAAAACACAATAGCAAAATAGTTGATTTATCCACCTCCAAAACAATGCAGGTGACACAGGTTCTGCCAGCAATAAACTCAATTATGTCCATCCTAAAAGTTTATTGGCAACCCCCGATTTTGTTTCCAGGACTTAATTGGGAGCTTTTCTAGCATGCCAGGACCCTTGCAGTTGCAATAGGCTTTGGAAAAGGAAGTAGTAGTTGTATGAATAATCTTTCCATGATCCCTTCCCGATGTCCTCTGAAGCTCAACAAACCTTTTCATACAACTAATATTAAATTTTTTTTAGTAACTTAAAATAGAAAAAGCCAGATTGTGTATACAAACTTCCACTTTCAAACTAGCATTTCCAAACTACAAAGACAGAAAATCATGGAAGGATTGGGTGGGTAGCAGAAAACTGTGACATGTTTCTATCCAACAATGACAAGACAACTTACCCTTACCATAGCATAACCAGTGTAGCAGATTACTGTGACATGATTCTATCCCTTAAGTCAGTGAATTTTTCCCTTTTCTTTTCTTGCTTGTGTTTTTCTGAGTCAGACTATATGCTGGATTAGCTTTTTCAGCCTATGCATTGCTTCCTGAAACCAAGTACGGCCACTGGTTGGCATAAACAAAATTTATTCAATCTGAGGCCAAGATTTGCAGTGGATAGTAACAAACCTAGAAAAATAATAAATATTTTTGTTATTCCAGATAAAAATATTTATTCATTCTTTTGGCAAGACCATGTTCTTGAAGAGAAGATAATATTAACTCAGAAAGTATCAGGAGTCCTTTGGAATTTGTTATGTGAGCTGTCAATATAACGTGATAATGCAATTGTAGAATGTCATCATATATTAAAAGCAATAAGGAGCAGTAAGAAGTTACTTGGATACTATCTTGATTAATCTTTTATAAGTGATCTAAAATCATCATATATTCTAAATAATGAATTGCAGAAAATCTCAGATGAAAATAGTTTGTTTAGAAGGAAGCTGAACATCATGAACACAAACCACACAGCATAGAATGATAAAAAATATCCTACATACCCATCAACCTTGCTGAGATAGGAAGTTCTGCTCTTAGCAATTTAGAAGCATATATTAGAATGTCTTCTTTTGAATTTACAAATTTCTGCAAAGAGGTTGCTCTTGTCCGAACCTGGATAATTGTAAATAAGCAAGGACATAAGGCAAGTACAGTAGAAAGAAAATTATCACAGATATGATAACACAAAAAGTATGACAATCTCTGTGAAAAGCTGATTTAGGGTTTTCATACACATTTTCAGCATATGCAATGGTCTTAAAGCTTGCCCTAAAATTTTAAAAATTTTAGGATCTTGTCTCAGAAACAGACAATTAACAGGAAGACAGAATGGACGGCAGAACAGAAATTGCACCTCAAAAGATGCAGTCTTCAGCTTTAGGGTCAATGTTCGTCCAAGAAGACACTCCTTCTGCATGTCTTTTGATAATGTTTCTGCAATATCAGCTGGAAGAAAGAAAACACTAACTAAGAAGGCTATAAGCTTCCAAGATGAGAAAGAAATTAGAACGCAAGGAAACAAGCAGCTGATAAAGCTTGTAAGGGAACTGACATAAAAACAAACGACTATGAGATCTATAAGCCATGTACTCAAAGAATTCTCTTGAAAAGAAACCAAATAAGAGCCATCAGATAGTAGTTCAAAAAATAGAGACATTAAATCCTCCTCTAACAGCAATTTAATAACATGATCAAACTTAGATTCAAAATACAAGGAAATAAAATTTTCCACTCTTCACTATTAAGTTTCCACCAATTCCCTGCAATGCTGCAGGCAAAGTGATGGACTTCAAGTCATCTATGTTCTTGTACTTTTGTATAATAAAAAATTTATCATATTTTAATGCTGCATGGCATTACTGCACCCCCTTTGATACCCATCATCTGTGACATATTGACCAATTACAAAGCATCTCCACACTGAGAGCGACACTCTCTTCTCCTCTTAATAAGGTACTCCTTGTCTGTTAAATTTTAGTCTTTTTTATCCAATTTTTATCTCTGCCACTTATTTTAAACTTCTAAATCTCATTTGAAGATGGAAGTCTGTAGCCATCATCTAGCTTCGTACCTTAAAACTAGACCAAGTGAGTGATATTTTCTTTATTCCTGCTTTTAAATAACAACCCCCTTGGGCCTCTATTTTCTTTTTTTATTACAGTAAAATATCTCACCAAAAAAATATGGAAACAACCTAGCAAAACTCCTGCCCTAATTTATTCACCCTCATAATCATGTTGGAAGTCTAGAGATATCAAGAGAGAAAACCACATAGTAGCTCTAACTTTCCTAAAGAGTGTACATGTAGTCAAATCCACTGATAAAAAAAAAACAAAATATAGCAATTAAAATTAACGAAATAAAAAATAAATCAAAACCATACTTACCCAATTTTTGGAAAAGAATTGACTCGTCATTGGTGGCGGAAAATGTTCTCTCATTACTAATACTTTTCCGCATCTTTTGCTGAGGAGTATCTGTTCCCCCCAAGCCCAGCCCAACTGAAAGAAAAAAGTCTGCAAAGAACGTAGAGAAGTGTACATCTCATTATTTGAAGAAACACAGAGTGCTAATAAATACCATTAAACCAAAACCTGTTTTAAGAAAAAGTGGGAGAAAATTATCTTCCTTTTTTTTAGATTGTCATATTAGACCAAGGATGCATAATCCACTCGATTACTAGTTGCAATTTATAATGAGGATAAGCAACAAGTGGTAAGATCCACCTCATACACACACATATGCATATGTATATTGCCATGTATCCATACCTACATATGGATGTATATGAATGTTCTGTAATATTATATAATGTGAGAACTTAGATGTGACATCATAAAGAAAACCACATCGCCTGCAAAACAAATCCGGGCCATCCACATTTCAAACAGAAAAAAGAGTAATTGGAGAAAATAGTCCTTGAGTGATCATGTTGCTTCCCTTTTCTAGACAGCATAGAATAACAATAACAAACATGACAGAGAATGGAGGTGATTAATAAAGTAGACAGGTGGAGGAATGACAGCAGTTTAGTCCAAGGCAAACAATAAGGATAAAGCTTTGTTTTAGATGGTAAGTTCAACCATTGGAATCGATGACAATCGAGGAGGGTAACATTGGAAAATCAGTAATCCCATCAGCTTCATACCTTAGTCATGTCATACCCCTATAACTTTATTGCTAAACATCATTGTTCCTCTTGCCTTTTTCCACATTGCCTCACATGCATATCACATGCAGATATGCTCTGTAATCTGTATATATTGTAAAAGATAGTATATGCACGCAGAGTATTGCATAAGCACAATTTGACACACAAACTATTAGCTCCAATTCATATGAAATGCTCACTGTATATTAAGTGGTAAAAAGCATCAACCACTAATACCTAGAATACCAACCAGTTGAACATGGAGAAAATATACCCAGTCTGTATATATAGTAAAAGATAGTATATGCACAATCTGGTATACATGAAACTAACATCAGTTCCAATTCATATGAAATGCTCAATGCAAATCGTGCGGTAAAAAAACCACAGATTACTAATACCTAGAATACGGACCAGTTGAACATTGAGAAACTATACTAGTCTGTATATATAGTAAAAGATGGTATCATACATAATGTTGCATAAGCACAAATTGATATACAGGAACTAACATTAGCTCCAATTCATATGAAATGCTCATTATATATTAATGGTAAAAACCATAGATTCCTAATACCTAGTATACCAACCAGTTGAACATTGATGAAATAATGCATATAAGACAGCTCCCTTTTGCAATATATCTGCACATGTATTGATTCCAAGTACGTCTCTTAGTATTTGTTCAGTCACCTTACCAATGCCACCAACCTGCACAAAGAGATCATTATCTTATGTAATGCATCCTCTAAGAAAATGTTTTTGTTTTAACTTTTAAGTACTATATTTAGAGTTACAAAATCAACTATTATATAGCTTAACTTGAAGATCAATGTGGGACCAAAATTTTGAAATTTTGAAGCAAAAACAAAATCTTTGAAAGAAACTGAAAATGAACCAAGTAAAAGCATGAAAGTCATGAAAATTTTCCCAAGAAAACTAGGAGTACCCACAGCAGATGAGACATGAAAACAACCGACGCAAAAGAGCAACATTCTCGGAATATGAGGCGTAAGAACTTCAGCGATCAAATGCCAATACTCAGAATAGACTACAAGTAAATACATAAAGTGACTGCACCAAGACAAAACACAAGAACTGCAGAAATAGACATGTAGTTCTTCTCAGAGCTAAATTTTAAAAAGAAATGGGGGATTATACAGACAGATCAAATCCCTTTAGGAAGCAAAAGATCTACATAATATCACAGAATTGACAAAATGCTTCAAGATACAGGAAAGGCATAAGCAAGACTACGTTATCAAATGATCAAATTTATGATATATCAAAATCAGCTAAAGAACAGTGCTGTTAAACATGAAATATAAGCAATAGTACAGCAACTTAACAAATATCTATCCAAAATCCCAGCAAAATGCTCACTAAGCACTTGCAAAAGAGATTATCTGCACTCATTCTCATCTAATTCCAAGTTGTTGCAAATTTGATGAAATACAACCATGGGTTAGAAAGCATACAGATAAATCTCACATGCTGAAAATTTATCTCTAGGTGGGCTAATTACAGATTACTTCCTATAGTTAGTCACCTTTAGCATCTTGGTCCCTATACTTTAAAAAGTTACATTGGCATCCCTATAGCTACGAAAGTGAAATATATAGATCCATTTATCCTAACGACGTTAGTTTTATTAACAAAAATATGAAAACAATGGATAAAAAATTAAATTTAACATTACGATGGTGGCGAACGACGATGTCGATGCCGACGTAGCCGCCACCTCCTCTCCCCCTCACAGTCGCCTCCACCCTAACCACCTCCTCGCGCTCACCTCCTTAGGGAGGTGGACAGGGTGGAGGCAGCCATGAGGGCTCTAGCAGCTACCTCCTCTCCCCCTCACTCCTTCCCCTGTCGCCATTGGTCGTGAGGGCTCTGGCCGATGACAAGAGCAGCGACAACAGGAGGGGTGAGCACGAGGAGGCAACAACCAAAGCTGTCGAGGGGAAGAGGAGGTGGATGGGGCGAAGGCAACCGTGAGGGCTTTGGCCACCACCTTCTCTCCCCCTCGTGCTCACTCGTCCTGCTATCGACGTTGACCAGAGCCCTCATGGTCGACGGCGACGGCGAGAGGGGTGAGCGCGAGGGGGAGAGAGGTGACGACCAATGCCCTCATGGCCACTTCTACCTCGTCCACCTTTCCCTCGTGCTCACCCCTCCGGGAGGTGGACGGGGTGGAGGCGACCATGAGGGCTCTGGCCACTACCTCCTCTCACCCTCGCTATCAAACCTCCCGCCATCGTCGATGTCGCCGTTAGGCGTGAGGGCTCTAGCCGATGGCGACAACATCGATAACGGGAGCGAGGAGCACGAGAGGGAGAGCAGGCGACAGCCAGAGCCCTCATGGCCGCCTCCACCCCGTCCACCTCCTCTTATCCTAGCGCTCACCCCTCCCATTGTCGCTACTGTCGTCGTTGGCCAAAGCCCTCACGAGTGATGGTGATAGTGCGAGGGGTGAGCACGCGGGGGAGAGGAGGCAGCGTGCTAGGCGGTATAGGGGAGAGGAGGCGGAGAGTGACGGCTACACTAGCGTTGGCGCCAGCGACGTAGTCGTCTACTATCATCAAAATATTAAAATTAACTTTTTACCTTTCGTTTTTATATTTTCGTTAATAAAACAAACGTTGTTTGGATAAATGAACCTAGATATTTCACTTTTGTAACTATAGGGATGCCAATATAACTTTTTAAAGTATAGAGATCAGGATACTAAAGATGACTAACTACACGGGGTAATGTGTAATTAGCCCTCTCTAGGTAGCACTAAAAAGAATAAGTAGGGATCAACTCTGTGGCAGATGATGTATATATATCACAAGAGAATCTAATAATGACTTGGGTGGTTGAATTTGGTTGATTTGATTAAATGGTCTAATCAATGTTCCAAAAATGCTATCAAGTAGATTAAAAAAAAGTGTTTAAAGAGTTATAATTTAAAAAAAAGTATTTAAAAAAAATAAATAAGGAGAGCATTCCTATGGCTCATGCAAAATGGAATATAAGGACCACCACCAGACTCCTAAAAAGGAAAAAACCAAACATACTAAAAGTTTGCACAAAGAACAGGAAATTTAAAAAAGAAAATTCTAACAATTCTGCTAACAATGAAAGTTTGGGAAGACTGTGTCTTATACTGCCAACTCAGCTGCATATCTATGTCTTGGTCACTGACTGTTTTAATCTGAAAGATAACTTCCATGATAATAGGCTTCAGGCAAATTTATATTACACTTATAAAGACACATATCTTGTGCAATGTAAACCTGAATAAATTGAAGAAAGACACAAGAAACGAATCATAAATCTGCCTAAAATGTCATATAAGATATTGCAAACCTTTCTTATTGGAAGTGATGATATGAAAGTCATGACAGCATTGTAATCATTAGGCAAAATAAACTGCCCATTAGGTTTGTTGATGTCTGAGCAAACCTGGCATAAAGACAAAAAAAGGACATTCAGATTGAAGCTATATGATTACTAACAGAACTGTATTAAAGCACATTTTTCATTGTGTTAGATGCATAAAATGAGTAGCATTAGAATATATCTTTCTTTCTAATCCCATAAATAGGACTTATTGACAATGATGCTTCAATTTTCTATCAGCTAAAATCATACTCATTCCTTGCTAGTCCAGTAATCAACACAGATAGCGTAGGGAAGGGGACAAATTCATGCCAAGTTTAGAAAAAAAAAAAATGTTACACTTATTCTAGTATATTATGCTAGCAAGCATTGAGTTGTTGAATTGAAAGAAGATATATGGGCTAAATATAAAACGTACCTACTACCAAACTTGTTAGAGAGCAGAATACTAGACAAGCAAACCTCACAAGCATTTAAAGTAATAGGTTCAGCCCATAATGACTTCAGATCTACTTCACGATCAACAAACATTTCTTGAGATAAAAGGTAAAATATGATATGTATGAAACTGTAAGAATGACCTTTGCAAGCATGCGGTTCGGTGCAACCCCAACACTACAAGTAAGACCAGTTTCTTGAAAAATGGTATTTCTGAGTTCAACAGCAACCTTTGACAAAATAATAAGGCTGTATCAGTTTGGATCAATGATATGAGAAAAGATGCAATAGTACTGACAAGTTAAAAAGATTCAGAAAACACAAAAACATATACTGTGGCTTACTTCTTCACAACCAATGCCTCTTTGACTGCATGAGTCAGTAATATTGAGGTATGCTTCGTCCAAGCTAGTAGCTATAAAGTCTGGATCATACTTACTAAAAACTGAGGAAAGAAAAATTAGCTATGGGCAAATTCAATTATAGATGCATAAATTCCTCCAGGGCAACACAACATACCATTTCTTGTCAGTTCACTGTAATAAGTGTATTTTTCAAAATTTGTGGGGACAAAAATCAAGTCTGGGCACAATTTCTGTGCAATAAATCCTGGCATTGCTGCACGAACCCCATATTTCCGAGCCTAAGGATCAGCAAAAGCAGTCAAATTAACATATGCCCTCCTATAATTGTAAGATATTACATTGCAAGGACACCAATTGTCAAAAAGCACACCTCATAATTTGCAGTGCATATCATTGACATACTGCCTACAGCCAGTGGCTTTCCTTTTAGTGATGGGTTTTCCAATGTTTCAACAGCAGCATAGAAAGCATCCATGTCAATATGCAGCCATATCTTTGAAAGGTCACGTGAAGCTTCCAGCTCTAAAATTCTGTTATCAGCAATCTGAAAGATCTCATAATTTTAAGAGACGTATGACAGTGTTTCGTGAAACATATAAAGAAGATTCAGTAGCAGACTTGGTGATATAAATCCAACCAATAATAACATTGATTTATGGTTCTGGCTTCACAGTGCTGCTATTCTTTATTCATGTTCACGAGGAGTTTAAGTGAACATGACGTGGATTGCTTGCAAAAAATAGTTGAATTCAATTAATGTTTCATATCACATTTAATATGGTGGAAATATTTAAGTGTTCATCAGGACAAAAAGGCAAGCTAATTTTCTTACAAGCTTAAATACAACAGCAATCATATGCACATACTTTGCCACTAAATGAAGTGTAGGAAGATATTTTGATATTTTTAAAATACTTGATTTGTAAACTGTTCATCAAAGCAGTTATTTTGAGACCAAATCAAACAGGAATAAATTAGTTACCTATATACTTCAAATTAAAGAGAAATAATATGATGAATCTATAATATTTGGAAAGCAGTCTAACTTTGTAGAAAATAAAAGAGAAGCACATGAAAAATGATGTTCAAATGGGAGACATCACTAAAAGTCATTAAAGGCTGGATAAAGCAAACTAGATCCTCAGTGATTGTATCCATACATACCATTTGAAAATGTGAAATTTCTTTCTCTGTAAGTTTTGCATGGTGAGTACGCAAATTGTCTATTTTTTGTTTGATAATCGCCTCTTTCCGTTTCTCATTCTCAAAATATTTTGATCCTTTACTCAGTTCATAAATTATCTTCTGCACTTTTTCTTTGTCAACCCCCTCCATCCCTATTAAGAACAAAACATTTCATTTGAATTATCACAGAACCAAAGCAGAATACACAAGCTCGTGATCTTAGTCATATCATAAGTACTACAAGAATATCAAGCCCAATGATGGATGCCAAGTAAGAAAAACATGTGAATTAGCAATTACAAAATTATAAGCTTCATGAAAGAATAAAAGACACCAACATAATGTCAAACCTAACCACAGTACATTCACTTACGCAGAGAAATTATAAGAAAAACTAACTGTTGCTCTGTCTCATCAATAATGTGTGCTTCAAGAAAAATATATAAATAAATCAAGATACAACTGAAAACAAAAGCTGAAGTAAACGCTTTTCCTGACTACAAGGACATAGAAAATACCTCACTCTCTTCTTTTTTCTGGTTGCAAAGGGTAAGAGGTTTAGGCAGGATTTACCCGCAAAGTCATTAACTGGAAAGATTGCATTTTAGCAGAAATGGACATAGAATAGCTGAAACCCATGTTTATGTTCTGGAATCTAGACTAGACTGGGGTAATCCAAGTCATTTGTCTCCAACCGATCAGAGACCATACTATAAATGGCCGTCCTATTCGTTAATTTAGATCCAACGTAAGATTGGTTTTACCTTCCATTAAAAAGAAAAGATCAAGAAAGAGGTTAGGGTTTTCGTCAGAGCACTGCCCATGACAATCTAATCAGTCGATCGTGGTAAGAAGGAAGACCCAACAGGAAGTGCACTAAAAAGCCCAGCGGAACCACAAAATCTCCTGGCGAAGAAACCCGCTGAAAGAAACACCAAACAAGAGGAAAACGAAGGGATATCGGTAGTAGGAGAAGGCGTTGGGGAGATCACCAGCTTTAGCGTTGGTGTAAACGGTGTGATAGGACTGCCATGGCCGATCTCCGTCCGAGGTCGCCTCCATCTTTTCTCCGAGAAGATTTGGGGGAGGAGAAAGCGAGAGAGGGGAAGCAAAAGAAGCGACGAAACCGCCGATGACGGCTTCGTGCCCGCTTCTTGGTGTGTTCCACTCGCGACTTGATATCGGCCGGCACATCCGATTTAGTAACGCCCGCTTTATACCCCAAATAAAATTTATGGTTATAAATATATAGGATTGTTATATTTGCCTTGAGAAAGTTTATTCATCGCTATAAAAAATTGTCCTAAATTTTCATTGTTTTTAAGAAAAAATCATGTTATTATTATTATTATTATTATTATTATTATTATTATTATTATTATTATCTAGCTACATTTAAGTTTATCATATATATATATATATATATGTATATAGATCCTTATAAAATCTAATATATATAGATATATATATATATATATATATATATATATATATATATTCTCATCTAACTATTAATTAAAATTCTGTATGATGTTATTATCCTTTATGGATTTATTATGGCTATAAAATTATGAGTAGTCTGTAGAAATTTATACATCTTTTTTTAATCTGAAATTAGCTAGCGTTAGCCTTTTTTTTTTTTTTTAAGAATGTTAATTAAAGAAACATATTTAAGATTTATAAGCAAATACGTGAAGATCTTAATATCTAGAGGGATATACATATACCATATTCAAAATTTAAAGACCAAATATACTCTTTGGATACTTTGAAAGGATATAGAGGTCTAAAATATCTCTTTTTTTATGAGTGCAAACGAGAAGCAATGCATAATGTAAATAATCTCAGCTTTCAAAATCTTCATATTTGCTCTGATTTTTTAATTCTTTTTTTTTTCAGTGCTGCCATTGGCAAATATATCATCATCATCATCATCATCAGAGGGGGGAGACGGTCGACCTTGTAGTGGATGACGCGGCACACTGCCATTAGCGAGCCCGTGATCACAGAACATAACATGTTTTTAGTCTAATTGAACAGAACAAGGGTGACTGCCAAACAACAGGGAATCCCATGGCATCATTTGAACATCTTGTCATTCTTCAGTGTGTTAGGGTTCTAAAGCACTTAGTTGAGGTTTAGTGACTACAAACCTTTAGAGGACTGTTGACAGACTTTTGCTGTTGGTGCTGCGCGTAGATGGTTAACCTGATTGTATCTGCCAATGCTGCGCTAGGTTTTGATCATCAGAAGAAACTATGCAAAAAAAAGAGGAAGATCTTATATTTTAAGAAAGAAATCCTTCCTTCTTTCTCTTCTTTCCTTTCAAATTTCCTTCTCCCTGTCTTCTGCTCTTAGAAAAACCATAGGACTTTTCATAGACTAGCTGGTTTAGAAATTCTTCATGATGCTGCATAAAAGAATGTAGCTATAAAACAAATAATGGATATAACGAAGGAACGTGTATAAACATATCTATTATGACCAGGATAATATGGATTAATAGAATCTACCAGGAAAATTCAACTTTTATTTATAATTTTTATCACTGTCAAGTTACGGCGAAAAATCATCCACGCCCATAGTAAGTGAAAATAAAGAGGCAAATTTCATAAAAAATGATATAAAATATGAAAACAAATAAATGGTACCTAAATATAATAATAAATCATTAATCTACTTAATAGTTAAAACCATTTAAGTCTGGGCCAATTATTCATCTTGACTGTGAACTTAAGCTGTTCCATGCTACCGTGAACAGGATGATTCTCAAACTAAATATTATAAGCACATGAAGTAACCAACACTTCCAGAAAGTGATGATGAAGGGATTTAATCAAATATAGGTACAACATTTGTATTGTTTTATTACGGATGTTCTGTGGAATCCGATGATTAGCATTGAAAGGGCCTTACCGATGGCCAAAAATGAAAACTCTAAGTTTGTCAATTTTTATGAGAAAGCCTTGACGATCAAAAACAGCAGCAGAGCAAACATTTATTTAAAGAAGTCTGTTTCACTAGATGGAAATAAGAATAATGTGCCAGATAATGTTTGATGAACAATAGATCAGAATTAAACAATAATGTCGGGTGGGTGCAGTTGAGAGCAATGTAGCAAGAATTCCATATATCCTATTATAAAGCATAGCTTTGCATCTATTCCAAAAAGACACAAGGTCTGCAAGATGGCAATGCTCAACATTGAGGGACCCAGGTAGACAAAACAATCATATTAGGAAAGGTAACATTGAGTTGAGCCATAAAGGATGAGTGTGAGAAACAAGATAATCAGATGAGCTGCCACAAGATTAACAATGGATATGAAGAAACGGCACCGGCATGATTCATAAAATTGCTTGTGAAGAATCCATTAACTTGAGTCAGAATCTGAGTGGACCTATAGAAGGATGAGGAGAAGACTTAGCGGTAGTCACCATGGGATATCACTTGATGTAAGGACCTGGAAAAACTTGCAAAAAACACAGGACGCAGCCCTCCAAAGTAAACTCTCTAGAGATATCACTTGATGTAGTTTATTTCACACTTCATCCGATAGCTCCATGCACTTTATCTTTATAGTGCTTCTTTAGTAACAAGCAATCAACCGCTGAGGTCTTACTTACATCACCATATTATATGTTAAACATCTGATGAAATCTTAGACAATTTTCAATTTCTCCATGGTGTTTAAACAGCATATATGAAAGACAGAAGAGTGTTTCTTAAATATCCTTAAAGCTACTTGCTGCCCTGGTGCCATGACATGATACCGATCAAACAGCCCAATGCTAAACACATTTGGATCACCTTATTCAGCAATTGATTCATAAATAACAATCACTTTATTTTAAATTTCACTTGTTCTCCGTCAAGGCTGTTGCTTCCGTCACAAATCCTGATATATAAATGACTACCAATTAAAATACTCATTTTCCAAATTGATCCAACTGTGTTCTTTAGTTGCATATAAGAACGCTATCGTGCAACAAAGCTAAAAGAAGATCGTGTTAATTAGCCAGTTGTCAGTTTAGGAATGAAGAGACTGAGTAATTAATATACGAGGCAGTCTGTTCCAGTTATGCCAAATGATCACGCTAGGAAAAGGAAAGAAAAAATAATTGCTATATTATACTACAATATGAAAGATCTGCTTGTACCTCGATTCCACCTACGGTGAACTTATTATGAGAAGATAAATACCTGTTCTTTAAACCGTACAAAGATGAGCCAAATAAACAACCACTTATAAAGAAGCTCCTGGTACCGCATTAGGCCTTCTGTACCACATAAATATTAGCCAAATAGTCCTCCAAAGACCACCATTAGCAAGGTGAGGAATTAATAACCGCCCCCAGTATGGATAAGACGGGCCGGGCAATTTGAGCAATGCGAAGAAGCTCGCAATCAGAAGCAAATGCCAGGGAAGCCCTCCTTCCTAAGAAAGGCAACCAAACGTTAGAAGCACATTGGTATCAGGAGCAAGGCTCATAAAACTCCGACGAACAAGAAACAATCGAGTATCAATCAAACCTTGAGATCTGACGAAAACTGCTCGGCAGCATCCTTAAGGCACCCAGCAACTGCAAACCCAACGACGACCGGAATCGGTATCACACCCATCTTTCTCTCATGGGCGCAGTATGACATCTCGCTGAGGGAAGTGACGGCTAGAAGAGGCACACTGAGATACTTGGCAACCGCCCAGACAAGCTCACAGATGATGTTCTGAAAGCTCCATAGCACTCTCATCCAGGGAAAGCTCTTAACTGGTTGAGGAAATCCATCGAACAGCTTACGGATGACATCCATACTTAATCTCGTCGAACCATCAGAATCCCCAGAACCTGCTGCACTCATCGCAAGCGGAACGACGCATCTCCCGCCACGGGACTTGGAAAAGCCGCAACTTCCTGTTGTCGGAGGCAGGGATAGAATTGGCCGTTGGACCTGTACGAGAGTGAGAAATCGTGAGGATGAAGAGTCAAGATTTGATGCGCACGAACCACGGGAAGTGAATGAATAGAAAAAGAAGAAGATAATTTTAACAGCCACAAGAGATTGGGCAAAAAGTGATGCGGGATTTGCCGTGGATATGCGAAAAGCGGCGTAGACATTTGGCTTCGGAGCGGCTGGGCTGGATGAGGAAGGACGAGGAGGTGGCGGGGGAAGGGGGAGCGGGGAGAGAAGGGAAGACATCGCCTCGGCCGACGGCTCGGAGTTGGCGAACCCCGGTCTGCTCTATCTGTGTTGAGGGATTAGCCTATTCCTAGGAGCCGACCTAGTTATCCCCGGCGTGCACGAGAAGAGGAGTTCATGAGGGCATCTCGTAAGCACGTGCCACGCGTGTGGCTAGCTCTATTTGGTTGGCAACGGGTATTGCTTTGAACTCAATTCAATTGAATCTTTATTTAGATTTTTGGGAGAACTCCATAAATCAAACGCGGAGTGACGAGGATAATAATTGCGATAAGACTCACGTGACGTCAGCTGTCCCAAATAATACCTCACAATACCTAGTCAACGTAGATCGGAACGTTAACCGAGGCACATTAACATCCTGCTCAGACTCAGATCCCTCACGCCACGCTAACGTCGGTGTGAGACGCTATCAGAAGTACGATCCTGCTCCCTGCAGCAGGCACATCAGGCAACGATAACTCTCACTATAAAAACTCTCACGTTCCGAAGGGAAGGAGGGGAGGGAAAAGCACTACTTAGCTAAAGAATTCCCCTGTCACTATCTTCTAACTTGATCGTCGACCCGACCTGCATGCAGGAACGAAGACGGAGCACCTCCCACTGCGCGTCCAAGCTAGGAGCCCCTCCCGGAGGAAACGGTGACCCTGTCCCGATCAGACCACCGCATCAGATCACCTTAGTGGACTCGAAGATTGTCCCGGGAAGATCCCCCATCATCCGGACTCGAACCGAGCCGCGTCGGCCCCGAGGCCACGACTTAAAGTTGTTTCCCACGACACGAAGTTTAATAGATGACAAATTTATAGCTTCAATTTATTTTTTCTTACGATGAAAATAGCTCCTATAAGCATAAAAAAATCTTCCATTCGTTGGCACGGATGAATTATGTCGTTCTGTTCGATTTGCTAATTAGAAAGATTGATTACGTGAACACAGTGGTGCTTAAAATGAATTAGGCGGTCTAAATAAAAACCAGGAGGCATCATTAGAAGCAGTAACAACGTCAATTATACACTAAGCTCGACAAGGATTAGCACGTACTTAACCTAACCAACTCCTCCCTCAAATCCCACACCCTAACGAGTACCGTCTAATCCGCCTCCACACACGTCTTGAGATGTTCGACGTAATCGACATGCATGAGCTATGTGCCGTACAACCCGAGATGGACGCCTGCGAGCAACACGCCGTGGGCCGTACATAAGCAAACCAAAACTGGAATGACCCCGCCGATCCACCGCCCGGTTAGCTCACCTCCCTCGCCGGCCCGGCTCCACCCTCCGCCGGAGCGGAGATGGCGAGGTCCGGCCACGCCGCCTCGGCCGGGCCCGTGCCCGGAGCCGCGAGGCAGTTCCCTCCCTCGCCGTTGCCGACCCGCCACGCTTCCGCGGCCTCGTCCAGCAGCGACGGCGGCCACAGTAGGGTGGGCGCCAGCCCGAAACCCATCTCCTCCGCAGCGCCGGCGCCGCACCCGAGCCCCAGACCGAGCCCCAGGCCGAAGCCGCCCCGGCAGGAGAGGAACGGCTCGTCGAGCCCCAGGAGCCCGGCCTGGACCGGGCCGCTGGGGAGCAGTGGGCCTTGCCCGAGTTCCGCGGACTGCGGCGCCGGCGGAGGGTGGCCAGGGAGAGCGCGGCCGGGCCTCAAAGCCGCGACGACGACGGCGTCGGCGGCGGCGGGGCCCGGGGAGGGGCGGAGGCGCTTGCGGGAGGAGCCGCCGATGGGGACGTTTCGGAGGGAGCCGCCGAGGGTCCAGTAGCGGCGGCACGACTTGCAGAAGTGGCGGGGCTGTGACATGTTGTAGTTGTTGTAGTAGCAGAACTTGGTATCCCGCGACTCGCACCGCGGGCACCTCTCCCTCGCCTCCGCCACGGCCGGCTTTCCCTCCGCCGGCCGTCGCCGCCCCTCTCTGGACTCCACCGGCATCCCGATCGGTTCACCCTCTCGCTTCTCAGATTCTCCCTGAACACGGTTTAAGATCTCAAAGCGTGGGTGGTTGTGGGGTTCGCTCTCAGGGTTTATGGGCGCTACAGTTGGCGTTTATATGGATAAGGAGAGTCTCATTGGGAGGCGCAAGGAAGAAAGAGACGAACATATTCCACGTCGCTGTCTCCTCGTGTACGGAGTGGCTTCAAAGGCTGAGTTGATGAGGAGGGAGGAGGGATCCCTTAAATCGCCGTGGACACTAGTGATTAAGGCGAGGAGAAGCTGATCACTTTTGGCTTTGGTTTGGCGTCTCCATCCGCTCTCTTTCCTGCCTTCAATCACGGTCATATCTGAACGAGAACAGTTTCACAACAGTGTGTGAGATATCGCACTCCATTCTTGAGGCAGCGTCCGTGGCCAGTAGTCGACCAGTGTTCATATTGCAGTAAGCATCTCTGCCGGGGGAGCGGGAAGGTGGCCGCCTGAGGCCATGCCATGTGGGGGCGGTCGCTGCCTCAGCCACAGGATTCCGGGGCCCCACCTGAGCTTCCAGTAGCCGACTGACACGCTGGGACGGCTGACTGGATGCTGCGGGAGTAGGCGCCATGGCCGCTGCTGCAACCTTGGCTGCTAGCATTTGGAATCTTCTGACATGGTGGATCGAGGGAGGAGCTCTTTCCCATTGGTATGTTGGCATGGCGTGGATACGGAGGAGAGGGTGGGAGGAGATAACCCCTCCTGCATGAGGACGAAAGCCCCAGTCTGATCATGAGCTCCGCAACAGGCCTCTGTCACTGTTAACCAAAACAGTGCTAGCATCAGTGTACGAAGAATGATACAGTATACATATATACACACACATCTCAACCCACCGAGTAATTCTTGCACACAAACAGCATCTTTCTCTCACTTTTTACCGAGTGTTAACATCAATTACAGACGCAAGCTGAGCTCCAACAATGGACACCGAACGCGGATGAAGTTGCAAAAGATATGGATCGACAAAGGAGAGGATAGCGGATGTGACTGTCACTGCCTGATCTCACAGGCCCCCATTTATACATGAGCGTACAGCACCAACATGCATGAATGGCATCTACAAGTCATTTCATGTCAGTCTCTACGACCGCCTGCTGTCGTCGAGTCCTTATCGAACACATGATGCATGTTTGAATGGCGAAAATTGAATCTTCTTCTCCTTATCAAAAGCATGTGAGAGATGATCATTTCTTTCACTTTTTTAGATCAAACAAAAAGATCGATTTAACGGTCGTGATGTCGTTATTTAGAACACTGCACCTTCCGCCATATAAAAGAAGAGGAAAAGAAGAACGCCTACATGGGAGCTGTACTGAGTAGCGGAGAAGGGATTGGTAAGTGAGAGGTGGGAGCGGGTGACAGGATCCTGGCGCAGCAATAATTGAGGGGAGGGGAGGGGAGGGGGGGAGCTCGGGAATGCGCCGAGCTCGAGGAGCGGATTCGCTGCTGACGGGTGGCGGTGAGGTGCGGTACGGCGCGGGGAGGCTGACGGGGCGATGTAGACGACGACAGCCACTCCACCGTCGCGTTCACGGGCTCCTCGGTCACGCCGCCGAGGGCCGGGAGGACTGGCCCGCCACCCGAGGAGTCGTTCGAGGTGGGGGGGTGGCTGGCAAGCTGCCGCCCCCGGGCCCGGGTGCGTTCACGGCTGCCTGGGGAGGCGGGGAACGGACGCGCGTTGCGCCCCCTCTTGACGTCCCTGGACCGACGGCATGCTACTGCTCCCGACCATCATGCCGCTGTTGCTTTTGAGGGAACCTTTGGATGCTGTGGCTGTTGATCGCCACAATGATAAAGCGAATCATCTACATGATGTTTGGGGGACACCAACAAATGGCAATTGGCTAACGTACAATGGCCCTTCTTTCTTTTCTATATAGGTTGCTTCCTGTATGTTTGTCATTTGGAGACACAGTAATTCTTACATGACAACTGATAAGATTGTTTCCTGTTATTCTTCTCATATTTTCCTATTATTCTTATTACTACAATATCTTTAAATTACATAGATGTCTTGATTTTAAAGATGAGTTTCCGTTTTATTGCAAGGAAAGATAGAAGGTGATGAGGATGATAATTATGATAAGACCTGTGTGACATCAGCCGACGCCCCACGTCTCTGTCGGGTTGACAACGCCTGGCCCACACGGGTCGCAACGCCAACCGAGACCCATTAATGACCGCTCAGGCTCGATCCCTCACGCCACGCCAACAGCCCCACGTCTCTGTCGGGCTGACAACGCCTGGCCCACACGGGTCGCAACGCCAACCGAGACCCATTAATGACCGCTCAGGCTCGATCCCTCACGCCACGCCAACAGCCCCACGTCTCTGTCGGGTTGACAACGCCTGGCCCACACGGGTCGCAACGCCAACCGAGACCCATTAACGACCGCTCAGGCTCGATCCCTCACGCCACGCCAACAGCCATGTCAGACGTCATCAGAAGGTACGATCCTGCCCCCGACGAGCAGACACGTCATGTGACACTAAACTCCCCTATAAATACCCACACGCTCTGGGCGCCAGGGGGGAAGAGAGGAGGAGAGATAACAAATTCCCTGTGACTATTCACTGACTTAACCATCGGAGGGGTCGGGTCGAGCATCTCGACCCATGCTCGACCTGACCTGTGTGCAGGGACGAAGACGAGGCGACCCTCTCCGAACGCACCGGCTAGGAGCTCCCTCCAGAAGAAAACGACGACCCACCTCCACGACCGAATCGACCCGAGTCGGCTACCTCCGCAGTCCCGAGGAACCCCCCCTGAGATATCCCCCGTCATCCGGACCCGAACCGTGCCGCGTCGACCCTAAGGTCACGGCTTAAAGTTGTTTACACCAACGGAAGGAAAACAAAATTACAAAAAAAAGGGTTGATTGGGAGGTGAAAAATAAGATATTGGTGTTTGGTTTATGAAAATGATTGAGGAATAATGAGACTTGGTTCTTTGTAGGGATTTAAACAATCCAATCATCCTCCTCTTCACCTTCGTGGTGGTGGTTTAGCAGTGTCTCTTAGGCTCATAAGCTCATGCTCAAGCACTGCACTACAAACAGGAATATATATTCATCCTCCTTCACAAAAATAGCACTGGATGTAGCTTAGAGAGAGATTTCGACAGTGTAATTATCAGATGCAATCCAAATCAATGTTACACAAATGGAGCATAGATAAGCTTTTCTTGTAACTTCATTACCTGTTCATTATTAACGTAACAGAGATAGAGTGATGAAGCCACACTCGGCTGCTCAACAACAACGATCATGACTAAACTAGCATGTACACGTGCCATACTTCAGCTGCTGATACCAGAAACAAATCAATCGGTCTCATGGTCTGGGGCTTGTGTGTACCAAGCAGGAAGCCTCCCTTTGCTTCTGAGTAGTTTGGTGAAAGGAGAATCAGGCATTCTGGCCTTTTCGGCTTCTTCAAGCTCTTCCGCCGTCGGGGGCAATCCATCAGGAACAGGAAAAGGTCTCTCTCTTTCGGTAACTGA
Organism: Musa acuminata AAA Group; assembly: GCF_036884655.1. Classification (NCBI taxonomy): domain Eukaryota; kingdom Viridiplantae; phylum Streptophyta; class Magnoliopsida; order Zingiberales; family Musaceae; genus Musa; species Musa acuminata. Next base: position 1,017,981 of record NC_088331.1, read on the forward strand.
GGTTACCGGTTTGGGTTGTGGAATTTCTTTTTCTTTCTTATTTAGCATTGCTTGTGGAATTTCTTTTTCTTTGTTATTTAGCATTGCTGTGAGGCCATGCAAATAGCCGATCAGCGACTTGATTCCACCAGCCTGCCATACAAACTTCTCCACATCTTCTTTTGGCAATTTCTCCTGCAATTATGCAAAAGAAAACAATGAGCGAAGAGCGATAACATCGTACAACACCTTAATAATTGGCCATTCTGTTCCAAGAACGCATACTTCAAGATCTTTCAGCTCAAAATAGGCCCTCCAACAGCTGTGGCAATCATCACCTTCGAGCGTTGTGCAGTAATCTGCAAGAACAAGAAAGGTGGCATATATTAGCATGCCAAACGAAGTCTAACGAGAAGCAGATATCCCTCCAACTCAATCTAACAAAATTGGAGAATCCCATCAATTAGTGAAGAAACAGGAATAGAAGTCGCGAGCAACATGACATTTCTACTAGCTATTTAGAAACACCATGCTGTCATTTTGAATGGATGAAATGCTTGGGTGAATGCTACTAATATTTGGCATTGATGAAACAAAGTCGGTACAAACTTGGAAGAAGTACTGTAAAATAAATGATCCAGTGGTGACACTAATATGATAGTCCAGGGACATTATCCATTTATAATTTATGTGGCTCTTCATGAAGACCTGATCATGCCCCCAATGCAGATCATAAATCAATTTGTTCACATTTTAATCAAAGCTTTACCATGTATGAACTCACTTGGATGAAGAATCAAAATTTGACCGCAACAAAAAGGGTCGGGTCACCTGGATGAACGAAATCAGAAACATCCTATGTATAACATGGAAGACACAAATCAGAGCTAGAAAAAAAAAAGGTGGTTCTTTCTAGGACAAGATGACAAGAGCTGATAAAGGGTGTACAAGGTTCATTATGCTAAGATCAGAGACAGAATGATATGCACTCTCAAAGTTCTATATGCCGGTTTAGGCTACAACAGTCCAATACTAATCTCTGTCCTTATTGCTATCTCCCGAGCTTCCAATATTCATCAGTGACAAACATCTAAATTTTATGCCAGATGTGGATTCCTGAAAGATATCCCTAGGCAATTTATCTAATTTCACAGTTCAATATTGCAAATTGACGCGCAGATGAGGTCAGGCTTGCAAACATGTCACCTTGCTAATTATTACCTTTCTGGCTCGATTCAGTAATTAAGTAGATATTTACCATATCTTCGTCCGGAAGATTAGCTGATCGAAGGTGCAACAAGTCATTTCTAGCACAGATGTGCCTGTAAATCTAAGTAGTCGTTCTCAATTCCCATATTTTACTGTCTTTTAGTTCACAAGTAGAACCCTCAACATCAATTTAGGGCTAAAAAAATCACGACTTTAAGATAAATCAACAGTAACATTGTGTACACCCAAATCCGCAAAGACAAGAACACTAGAGAAACCAACGATTGCAGAGTGCGTACCGCTGAGGTCGTTCTTGGTCTTCTGCAAGAAAGGCGGATCCTTGAGCCACCGCTCGATGCGGCTCCTGCTGAAAGGCTCGAGCTTGGGGATGGACGCGTGGCTCCGCTGCGCGTCGCAGAGGACGGTCGATCTAGGGGTCGGCCTCGACGACCGCGACGAGAGGTCGGGCCCGGCGACCTCCAGCGCGAAGGCCGGACACGAATGGAGCGGCGGAGATCGGAGAGCAACCGATCCGAGCATCTTAGTCTTCCAATTCCTCCTCTTCGTCTCGGCGAGGCAGAGCTTTATGCAAGCAAAAGGAAGGATAAGGCACACTTTTATTAATAGCATTAATATCTTAAAAGATATTTACTAAACATACGTCCAAAACAGAAACCGACAAAGGGACCCACGAAAGATGAGGCAAGGTATTACGTGACGTGGCAAGAAGGTGGGGTCGCGGTAGGAAAAACTGGGCGTATTATTTTGATTTCTATTTTTCTGATCAGGTCAAACGGAGGGGGAGTAATCTGAGCCGTCGGAGACGAGCTAAACAGGGGAGCGATGCAGCGGGATACGGTCACCGTCTGCGAACCTTATCTTAATCCACATCTCCCCCGAGTTCACGGAGTTACATATGCCAGAATAGTGGACGTATCACCTGATGACGTGGCAGTCCGTAATTGGATGGCTCGATAGAAAATATCCTATGCAGAAAGAAGATATTTTATCGGACAAACTTGTCTGCTGTGTTATGTGGATGAAGACGACGTAAGAGTAAGCACATCAACTGTTATGGTCTTTGGGCCAATCGTTATTTCTTTGCCTTGGCACCCTCCACTAAACATATCAATGGATGTGGGCCAGGTTTCTTTCCATCTCCACCACCTGTTATGGTCTCCGAAGAAGACAACCGGCGGGGAACCCTAGAAGAAAGAGTGCACCGGGGAAGAACCGAGAGAACAGTGCCACAAACTTCGCTTCTTCTTTCTTCGACGCTTCAAACCATGCGTTCACGCCACCATTTTCCTAGTTAATACTCCCATTTGTATTAAACACACAGCAAGATATCAAATGACATTATCCACGGATCCAACCCAAATCATGAATATAACATTGTTGTGGTTTCAGGAATGATGATGAGTGAATGATAGTTTAGAGGGTGGTGGTCCAATTCGAGCTGGTGATCGATTAGAATAGATGATCTCATGGCGACAGATTTCAATGGGAGTGTCACCTTGTCACCCTGACAGCACAAAGCATGCTTGACTTTGCTTTGTGGACTTTTAGATGGTTTTTTGCCAATGCCCAAAGCTATGATTTGGGAACAATAATTTCATATGGCCTCTGCTTGTCATATCTCATGGCCACAATGAACCACTGTTTGTCGCAAAGAGACTGTGCTTAGCTACAACTAAAGGTCAAACCCAAGCAAGCAAGACCTGCAATCACTTCATGTGTCCTCTGGGACTTTGGCAAGTGTTCTTGGATTCATTCATGGATGGTGAGTGGTTGACTTCTAGCCGAAACCACGACATTTATTTGGCAAGATGTCCACCACCTCATGCGGCACACCCCGCTGAGGTCCGACTACATGTCGTTTAGTGGATGCTCGATAACAAGTCAATGAGCATCCCACTGGTGTAAGAACAGTATAAAGTCGATCGAACGATGAACTCGATTGTCTGTTTCTGTTTGTTTATTTGGTTTACTGTTTCCTTTTACTGATGATAGTCGAGGCGGAGGAGAAAGTGGGGGCAGCAAGTAGTTTCGTGTTGAGGTGGTGGTGGCTACAGTGGGCAGGGAAGGGTAGCGGGAGCACATAATCACTGCGTGTTTGGATGGATTGGCCATTGGAGTAATGGAGCTGATGGCCTGCTTTTAATATTTTGCAGGGAGGGAGTTGGTGGAGATAAGCAAGGAAAGAAAGAGAATATAGAAAGAGAGGGAAGGGAGGGGCAAGCACAGAGGAGTGGGGAGTGGAGAGTGAAGCAGAGATCATCCTCGATGGTGGTTTGCGGAACTGTGGCAGTGTTTAAGAAGGGAAAGATCTGCTCTTTGATCGAGTTGTTGAGGCTTTGCTGGATCTCCATTGCTTCCTTCTTCCTGGACCTTGTCCTGGTGGAGTTCGGCTCTTTGACCTCCTCTGATCTGGTGGAGGAAAAGGAAAAGGGGGTTGTGCCGAGGAATCATATTCTTTCTCTCCCTCTATTTTGCAGCTCTTGATTCCCTTCCTTTTTCCCCCCCTCTGCTCTTCTCCTTTTATCTGAGTGTGGTCTTCTCTTTGACAAATGAGGTTGGTGTCTTCACAAAGTTGGCACCTTTGGGCGATTTCAATGGAATCTCGGAGATTTTGAGTTTGAATGTTGCTCTTTTTAATCTCCTCCTTACCATTCGCAAAAGCAAAAGTTTGCCGAATCTCAATTTAGGTTTCTTTTCTTGGTTCGCTCTTTTGCCCCTCAAATCTCATCTTGAGCACCTTCGAGCTTGTGTTTCTGAAAGAAAGCTCAGATCTTTACCCTTTTTGTGCTCTTTTGAAGAGCGGTTTTTGATCTGATTCTTATGAACTGATGGCCTTCTAGGGTTCTTGGCTGGGAGGGCTTCGGTGAGCAGCACTCATGCATCTCTCTCTATGGAAGCCCATCTCACACTGCGCCGCCCTGATCCTCGACAGGAAGAACCGGTGGCAAGATGGCGGCGCCGGCAAGGGCCTGTCGGAGGAGGAGGCCAGGCGGCGACCCTCAATGCTCCGGCAGCTGCAGGAGAACAAACTCCGTGAGGCCCTGGAGGAGGCCTCCGAGGACGGCTCCCTATTCAAGTCCCAGGACATGGACCCCGAGACCTTCGGCAACCCCGACGACGGCTCCATCAGCCGGTCGAGATCGCTCGCCCGCCTCCGTGCCCAGCGGGAGTTCCTCCAGGCCACCGCCCTCGCCGCGGAGCGCACGTTCCTCACTGCTGATTCCATTCCCGCCCTCGATGAGGCTTTGTCCAAGTTCGTCACCATGTATCCCAAGTACGTTTCTTCGAACAAGATCGACAGGCTGAGATTGGACGAGTATTGCCACCTTTCGGACACCGGCGCCAAGGTATGCCTCGACTACTGCGGCTTTGGCTTGTTCTCCTACCTTCAGAGCTTCCAGAGCTGGGAGTCTTCGGCTATTAGCCTCTCCGAGATCACTGCTAACTTGACCAACCATTCTTTGTACGGCGGCGCTGATAAAGGCACCGCCGAGCACGACATCAAGACTCGGATAATGGACTACCTCAACATTCCCGAGAACGAGTATGGTTTGGTTTTCACTTTCAGCAGAGGTTCTGCTTTTAAATTGCTCGCAGAGACTTACCCATTTCATACGAACAAGAAGTTGCTGACGATGTTCGATCACGAAAGCCAGTCTGTGAATTGGATGGCTCAGAGTGCGAGGGAGAAGGGAGCCAAGGTGTACAGCGCATGGTTCAAGTGGCCGACGCTCAAGCTCTGTTCCACGGAGTTGAGGAAGCAGATCTCTGGCAAGAGGAGGAGGAAGAAGGACTCGGCTGCTGGGCTCTTTGTGTTCCCAGTCCAGTCTAGAGTGACTGGAGCAAAGTACTCGTACCAGTGGATGGCTTTGGCTCAGCAGAATAATTGGCATGTGTTGCTTGATGCTGGATCTTTGGGCCCCAAGGACATGGATTCTCTCGGACTGTCGCTATTCAGGCCAGATTTCATTATCACGTCGTTCTACCGCGTGTTTGGGTTTGATCCAACTGGTTTTGGATGTCTCCTGATCAAGAAATCTGTGATAGGAAGCTTGCAGAAGCAGAATGGTGGTACCGGATCAGGAATGGTGAGGATTGTTCCTGTGTTTCCTCAATATTTGAGTGACTCAGTGGATCGTCTGGATGTACCGGATGGAATCGAAGATGAAACTATCGACGGGAATGATGAATCTTTCATGCCCGACACTCACAGAGGATCGCAGTTGCCGTCTTTTTCAGGTGCATTCACTTCAGCTCAAGTGAGAGATGTGTTTGAGAGTGAGATTGATCAGGACAACAGCTCCGACCGTGATGGGGTGAGTACAATCTTTGAGGAGACCGAGAGCATTTCAGTTGGAGAGGTCATAAAGAGCCCAGTTTTTAGTGATGACGAATCATCCGACAGCTCCTTCTGGATTGATTTAGGTCAGAGTCCATTGGGATCAGACCATTCAGGGCAGTCGAACAAGGGGAAGTTGGGGTCTCCAACTCCACCTTCATGGTTTACCGGAAGGAAGAATCATAAAATGGTGTCACCAAAACTTGTTTCTAGTATGTCGAAGAGCCCCATATGTGATGATCATGTGCTATCCTTTGATGCAGCTGTCTTATCAGTCTCACAAGAACTAGACCATGCGAGGGAAGACCCAGGAGAAGGACCTTCACAAAATGGGCCAAAGCATGCACGCTTCCAGCGCATGGGTGAGATCGAGGAAGAACCCAAGGTAAAAGAAGCAACGGGAAAACGTGCTGTTAAGTTTTCTTATGCCGATGGGAGGATTGCTAGCTCAAGTTCTGTTTTCGGATGGCACGCTGGTCATGAGAATGGCTCAACTTCTGAAATATACCCTGAAAGCCATATCGAGGTGAAAGAGAGTGCCATAAGAAGGGAAACAGAAGGTGAGTTTCGGCTGTTAGGAAGGAGGGAGGGAAATAACAACAGGTTTGCAGGCAGTAAATTCTTAAGCGTGCAAGAGAATGAACGGGCGTCGAGCATGGATCGGAGGGTATCCTTCAGCATGGAGGATAACAGTACCACAGGATTTTCTTATCGTAATTCCGATGCAGGTGAAGCATCCGGTGATGCACCAGAGTATGATGAGGGCGATGATGATGATGCCATTTGTGATGGTGATAACATTGATGCCATTTGTGATGGTGATGATGATGATGCTCAAGAGTGGGCAAGATTGGAGCCTGAAATAATTTGCAGACACCTTGATCATGTGAACATGATGGGTCTCAACAAAACAACTCTAAGACTACGGTATCTGATCAACTGGCTCGTTACATCGTTGCTGCAGTTGCGATTACGAGATTCAGCTGGGGACAACGGTTTGCTTCTCGTCCAGATCTATGGCCCAAAGATCAAATACGAAAGGGGTGCAGCTGTGGCATTCAATGTGAAGGATGATAGTGGGGCGGTGATCAAACCAGAGATTGTTCAAAAGCTGGCCGAGAAAAATGGTCTTTCCTTGGGCATTGGCTATCTTAGTCATATAAGGGTCATGGACAATCAGAAACATTTACATGGAGAAGCTTCAACTGATGCTTCCTTGTATCGTCCTGCAAATAGTCGCCACGATAATAAGAATAACAGTAAGAATGTTGTGATCAGAGTGGAGGTCGTTACTGCTTCACTTGGGTACCTCACAAACTTTGAGGATGTTTACAGGATGTGGGCATTTGTGGCCAAGTTTCTGGATCCATCATTTGCTGAGACCGATAGATTATCCACCATTGCGGAGACTTCAGAAACATAGCCAGTGAAATATGTTTTTTTGCAGATTTTTACAAGATTCAAGTGCGACCAGCAACCTCCTACGCTGCTCAAACCAACAGAAACAGTCATGAACATTGTGATCAGGAGATGCAGATAATTAAAAATACAAGGGGAAAATGCAATCCTTTTATGTATCTCTTATGTGTTCTCAATAGTTTCCCTGTTTGGGAGAATGATAATTTGTGGTGCTTCAGGCCAACCTATATTCATTCTTGTCTTTTCGAGGTATCCATCATTTTGTTTGATGTAGAGTTTGAGGGGGCAAACCATGGCATCACAATGAGGTTGCTCCTTTGCATCACGAATGACTAGGGTTCGATCAATGGAAACAGCCTCACCACTTTGTATATGTGAGATCGCGGGTATCACCCTTCACCAAACGGCACGGCCCTTGGGTGGGAGCTCGTGTGCCGTCCGGGCTACCCTTTCTTTTTCCACAGTTTGCTTAAGCAATATGTAGAATCACAAAGTCATGAATGGATTTCTGTGTCAAATATATAGAATCACAAGGCAGAATATAGATTCTCATCATTCTGATTGGAAGATGGAACACTGCTCTCACTCTTTGTGTGTGTGTTTGTTTTATATCTGTAACTGTTGCTTTGTGGGATGCTTTGGAAGAGCTTTTGATGTGTAGTATTCTCTTTTAATAGTGTAATTTCTGCTATACAGTAAACCTTGATCTCTGTCTATATGGTATTTCTGCTGAAACATGGTCAATTTAGTAATTGTCAGAAATCAATAGATTGGCTGGAATCAGGATTAGTCCTGATTGAATGATTTGCTAATTACTACTATATTCTTTTTCCAGGTAAGTATCCTGTTAATGAGATTAGTCCTTGGTGTTTTTTGTATGTTCCCCAAATTTGCCATGAATGAGCTAAATATGTCACTTTTTTGGGTTGACCCAATGAGAAAAATTATCTCCATTATGGATTCTTAGCCTACATATTTTTGTCACTGCAACATTATCTCCATTGTGGATTTGGGGATACAAGAAACAATCTGATGGATAAAAGTGGAACTCCAGTTTTGTCAACAACAAAAATGTCATTATCTTCCATTCTCATGCATACATCCAACAAAGATCCACAGGAAAAGGTTTCCACAGAGATTGGTGTGTGCCATGTCAGAGAAAGTTGGAGCAACTGCTGGTGTTAGACATGATGAAACACTACCTCATCCACAAAAGGACACAGCACTTTGGGTTCTTTTGGTGGTGACTGCTAACAGTGAAAGCAGGCAGTAAAATTATAACAAACAATTAGATCAGAGAGCTTAAGATCTGGAGAGATGCAGATAACCAATAAATACAAATATCTTGTAGTAGAGAAAGTAATTTGACAGTTCCAAAAATAAAGATTCTTCTTACAACAAATAATCATGATTCCTGAACTATATATGATATCGAAACCACAGTTTTTGCTCTCTATTCATACAAAGTAGCACAGGATTCTGAAGGCATCTATCTCAATAACCTCTGATTGCAGAAACCATCCTAATTTATCATTGAATTTTCCTGTAAAGAGATTCGTCGTGACTTGTGTCCTGTAAAGAGATTCTGAAGGCATCTATCTCAATAACCTCTATGGATTCGTCGTGAATCCATAGAACCTCAGCTTTTCCCTCTGTAAAACTAAACAGCAAAGTCAAGTTGTTAATTAACTCCTCTGATGGTGATGAAGCATCAAGGAGACCCTCCCAAGATGTAAACCACATGACGGATCCATAGAACATCAGCTTTTCCCTCCATGAGACTAAACAGCAAAGTCAAGTTGTTAATTAAATCATCCGATGCCTGATGAAGCATCAAGGAGATCCTCCCAAGAAGTAAACCACATGACTGATCCATTGAACATCAGCTTTTCCCTCCATAAGACTAAACAGCAAAAGTCAAGTTGTTAATTAACTCGTCTGATGCCTGATGAAGCATCAAGAAGACCCTCCCAAGAAGTAAGCCATGTAAGCTTTGGTGGCATCATCTGATTACAATAGAAGCAGGTAGCTCAGAACTAGGAGTTGGATACCATTTTTATGAGAAAAGCAGCTTCCAGAGCCAATTCCTTCGACTCTAAATACTTGCTCCCATCTATTATATCAGCTGTTAGATTAAGCAGTATTGGCCGCTGGGGATCATAGATGGTCTGCTCTCGGACTTTTGCAACCCATTTTGCAGCTTCCCACACACCAAACCTACCACATCGAAACAAGTTTAGACATTTGTGTACTCATTTGTAAAAAGGTGTTACAGGAAACAGTTTTTTTGGCCTCTAAAATTAAGCCAAACATACAATTGAATAATTAAGCCTGATATGTTATAATGACAAAAATTGATGCGCCTAAACCATAGGCAACTTAATGAGGCAGATGCTTAGCTGAAGAAATTAAATTTTATGCACTTTTAACATATATTTCCTTTTAACCGTAAGAAAATTTTAATTAGACAGTAAAAGAATTATATTCAGAACAAATGTGATGTAGATAAGACCATACAATGATTGATGATTAATTGATTATCATTTTAATTTGCACTTTTCAACGTCAACAATATTAAGTAGAATAGTGAAAATATCAACAATTAACATATTCCATGTTCCAAACTTATTACCAGACGAATGTAGTTCTGTGTCTTGCATGTGGGGCACTGCTTGAAAAAATATAAGCGGTCATGCAGGAAAGATTAGCAGCAAATTCTATTAATCACAAAACCTTGCCGCCGCCACACACACACACACTTTTGTGTATATGAGAGAGAGAGAGAGAGAGAGAATCATAACAGATGCTGCACCATTATATATAGTTGTGCATCATAATGATATGAATATTAGAGCTTTTGAGTCTCCGGACAAATACTGACTAAAAAAGTTGCTTTCAGTTCAAATATCTTGTTTCTCTGTAAACATCATAAAATAACAAATTATTATTTTGAATGCACCTCATACATCATGTAGCAAGTGTCACAAATTTTATAGAAAATCTCCTTATGTAAGCACACCGGAACCAACAAATTGCATATTAGAAACAAAAAACTGCTAGAGCTCATCAAATTATCCATCCGCTGGCGAGAGCTTGCTAATGCCAGGAGAAAAGAAACTGCCAATTGAATGCTTCAATGCAATATAACCAAATGTGCAAAAAACTTAAAGATAGGTTCTATTGGAAAAGAAAATCATGGAGTAGACCTTCTATGTTGCACGATAGTCTACAGGAAAACCACAACAGGAAATCAAATTTAGCAAACATATTACTTCAATTGAAAGGGTTCTTTGTAAAGTACATAACATTACATATCTGAAAAACCATGCTCAGTAACAAAAGGAGCAAAGATGAGAATGAATTCTGTATTCACTAATTTTTTAGTAGCTTAATAATAACTTGCTAAGCTTTTTACAGAATGAATTATGTATTCACTAAACATATGACTTTTTACAAATCTCAATGATGGCAAAAGATCTATGTAGCTGATCCCAAATAATTGGAACTTACGGTTTTGTTGATGTTATTATTGTTATAATAGTAACTTGCCGACCCAATAGTTGGGACATGATGACTTGTTGATATGAATTTTATAAGAGAAGTACCTTGTATTAAAACATGATGTTATCAACACTGCTGGATAAGGAACACCCTTCTGAATATTATCATAAGGGGAATACTTCCTGATGGCAAGAAAATCTTCAAGCTCAACAGGGTAGCCAAACTCTTCATAGTCAACAGGTGTGAGAGGTAAGATAGGGTACAGAAGAGTGCTACAGACATCTAGAAAGGGAACCTGACAATCAATAAGCAACCAGGTTCAGTTAGTGTAGCTATAATAAGTAAAAGAATACATAACTATAAGATAAAATAAACAAAAAATAAACAGAGAAACATTATTACAAAATATGAGATACTAACAGGAGCTTACTGTGCAAGAAATAATGTTGCATTGTGCTAGTGACTGTCTGCACCCAGTACAAACAGAGTCTTTTGTTAAACCATGCCAACAGTTGACATGCATCAATTTAAGCATCCTATTACCCAAATCAGCGGACACCCTCACTATACCATAGGACAAGTAGGTAGCAAGAGTATTTTAAGTTGCTTTTGTTTGCATAGCAGGTAATATAATGGTCTAAATTAGGCAAAATAGTGACATGCAAAACTATGACATGCTTGTAAACAAGATTTGCTTACGAAACAAACTAGTCCAAACAATAGCAGATACATGAAGAGATATCATCATATGCCTCACTTATAAACAACAACAATAACAATAAAACCGTAAGTCCCAACTATTTGAGGTCAACTATATGGATCTTTTGCTGCCATTCAGATTTGTAAAGAGTCCTATGTTCAGTTAAGTTTAGAGAAATTAGATCTTTATTTATAATTTCGGTCTATACTATTTTAAATAATTTTTTCTCATTTTATCCTTTATCGAAGTGATACCTAATTGTTCATGAATAAAAATATTTATTTTCCACACATTCATCTCAACATTCTCATCTCGGCGACACAAATTTTTTGTATAAGTTTTTTCTTAACTGTCCAATACTCAAATCCATAAAATATTATTGATCTCAGAACTGTCATATAAAATTTTATTTTAATCTCAAAGGTATTCGATGATTACATAAGACATTTGACGCCCCTCGTCATTTTAACTATCTTGTTTTTACTCTATGAGTAATATCTTCATCGACCTCTCCATCGATCAAACAAGACTCTCCACTTTGTTTATATGCCTCACTTATAAACAAAGTAGAGAAAAATCATAAGTAACAAATAGAAAAATGTAAATAAAAAGATATAAAAGAACAGTATGTGCTCTAAAACCAAAAACTAGTTATTAAATGTCATTACAAACTTTTACCCAAGCACTATGGTAGTTAAGATTAAACCAACATGTTGAACTTCCTTAAGATGATGAAAAAGTTCCATTGTACTTTCCTTTTAGCAGAAGTAATTTTATAGTTGTACCCCTTCCCTCAAGGGCCAGAACCACTTTTAATGATCAGGGTAATCTTTGTGCCCCAGATGCAAAGTTCACAAGCTGGGTAAAATTGCTCATCATCAGCAATACAAGGAGCAAATAAGTCAAGCAAACATGTTATGTCATGTATTGGATCTCCCATTACACGCACCTTTAAAACCGCAGCCCGAAATAAATCTGGACGAATGTTAATAGCTGAAGCAACCAAAAGCCCCCCAGAACTATATCCCCAACCGGCAAGCTTATTCTTTTGCACAATACCTTCCCCAACTAGAAATTCAGCACATGAGATATAGTCAATAATTGAATTTTGTTTTTTGGTACGCCTGCCATCATGGTGCCACTTTTTACCACCACCGCTGCCTCCTCTGTTAGCAAAATTGAACATTAAGTTATCTAGGCAGCAAGATGGCCAACATGATTAATACTGAAACCATATATTTCAAATTTTGAATATCAGAAATAGAAGATATTCTTAACTTCTTGTATGATTTATAAACATTACCAAATACTAAATCCTCCTATTTTTTGCATATGGAAAAGAAATACTACAGCAGACAAAGTGACTACTATGATGAAAAATATATGGATTTAAACTAAAATTTATTGTAAAAAAAGTATAAATCCAAACCTGACATCAGCATAAGCAATCACCCAGCCACGGTCTAGAAGGCTTTTCAACTCACTTCTCCAGCGCTTGTCTAAAAGCTCACCATAAGCACCATGCCCATGAAGTAGCCCTGGACTGCCCTCTTGCTTGTGCTTTCGGGAGTATACAATAGTCAATGGGACAACAACTTCATTGTTTGAAGGAACATCATAGTACTCACAAGCATAAAACTCAGAGAGCTCATGCCACGTACCATCTGCATCATGGTGTTGACAGTTGGTGCCTAAGTTATTTGGCAGTGATGACCGTTTTAGACTGCTAGCAGCTGCTGCAGTCCCATATAAAGTTTTTGTGCGCTCTTGCAACATATTAAGTTGTTGTACAATGTGCCACTTCCCATTTAATAAGTTATAGTCAACAACTGCATCAGGCATCTGCAGAAAAATGGAAGAAATACCACAACCTATAAACTATGAATTTTCAAATTTAAAATCCGCGACTTAAAGAGAAAAGAGACACTGTAAGATCAGCAATCATCTAACTGCTAGGAAGTTTCAGAACACCAAGAACTATAACTACATTAATCTGTCAATCATGCAGCATGGACTCTGTAGATGAGAGTGGAAAAAGTCAACCAAACCATATCATTGAGGCTCAAAGATTACTCTTAAGTTAGTGAACAGAATGATAAAGCAATGTCAAATGACTCCTTGTTTGGTGGTGTATAATATGCTCCAAGATTTCTAAAGCTTAAAAGAGGAAAAGTCGAGCAATATTAACGCAAAGAAACAATGGCATTCTTCAAGGCAAAGAGTAAACATTTACAGTCCATAAAGTTCTGATCCGGTGTATCAATGGTGCTCTTTGATGCAAAGAAACAGATAATACTCAGTTCAAACACATGATTTTGGTGCACAAGAATATGAACTCAAACGGCATCTAACATCAAGAATAATGCACCAATAACATGAAGGAATGCAATATTTTAAACTATCCACTGTTCTAATTTAAGGGCCATAAGATTCTCTCATCAAGAAATCTCTTAAGGTACATCAAGATCACATGTTTACACGACAAAAAGATAACAACCAATGACTGAGATAAAGAAGGTAAATTACTCGCATGTTGGCATACGCTTGAACTTAAACAAGTATAAAAATAACATAATTGGAAACATCCTTATAGAAACTGTAATGTTGTAACAATTTTGATCAGTGATATCATTGATAATATCATACCAGTATCCATTGACATTAAGAGAAAAGATACCAGACTAAACTGATTAACAGAAAAGATAATCTGATTACCACAGGTGAGGATATTGTGAATCGCATAATTGATGAATGATAGTCATAATTTGGTCCAGGTGCAATCTGACAGACATGCTCTGGAAGAGGCAAAAAGCATGGCTGAAGGGCTGAAAGATGCACAGGTACCTGTCATCAAGAGAGCTAGGTGAACGTAAACAGAATCTGAATCCTTGCAGCAGATATGCAGTTAATGGAATGAGATTAAAAAGCTTGACAGCAAAAGTTATCCTCGCAAGTATATATAAATTTGTTCAAGGTTCCTGGTCCCACACTTAATGGAAACAATGTAATAATACAATCCAAAAAAAGGATGAAAAGGAAAAAGTTGGATATCTGGGGAAAACAATATGGCAAAGAGAATTTTAAAAGTTCAAATTAAGAGTACTGCATCAGGAAGTGTGAGTAGCACTTAGATGAAATTTTGAAAAGGAAACACCTATATACAAGGCATGTTATAAAAATTGAGAAAATTATAAAATTCAAGAGAATTATGCATTAGAAAGAAGGTTAAAGAATTACACACATAACTAAACACAAGGTTTATGATAAGGAAGAATCAAAAGATTGTGAGGATACAAGTAAACTGAATAAAGTTAGGGAATTGTGACAAAGGGGAAACTAAAGATTGCAAAGATCCCTGATGTGAAGTAATGCAAGACAAATTTATAGCTAAGCTGATCAGCAGAAATGTAACTTTTCCATCCAAAGAGATAGAGCAACTGAACAATTTTTAATGATTTGTAAGACAGATAAGAGCTAAAATAGATCAGCGAAATCATAACTTACATTTCCACCCATAGATAGAGGTAGAGCAACTGAACATATTCTGAATGATTTGCCTTCTTTAAGAATAAGCACCATGTGAGTTTCACAAAAATCAACATCTTCTATGGTAACACCAGGCTCCTCAAGAAGAACACACTGTGCAGTTACAAGTAATATTAGTTAAATTACAAAGACAGGTATGAGAAAGTGACATGGAAATAAGGAAATAAATATACAATAACAAACCAAGGTTCGCCGTACCGTACCGTACTGGCGTTTCGACCCGGGCTCGGTACCGGTACGGTACGGTATACCGCTCGGTACACCTGGGTGTACCGAGCACTGTAGCACTGCTACAGTGCTACAGTCTACAGTGCACTGCTACAGTCTCGGTACGGGCGGACCGGTACAGGGCGGTCCGCGTACCGCTAGCCTGTCGGACCGGTACGTACCGCCCGTACCGGACGGTACAGTCCGGTACGGCAAACAAACAACAACAAAGCCGTAAGTTCCAATTATTTGGGAAATAAAGAAAAAAATATCAATAACAAAATTTCATGAAACACTTCAAGAATTAATGATGAACAAGAAAAAGGCTACAAGCTAAAAGATAGAGGAGCAAGCATGACAAGCCAACCACAAGAGCTGATGAAAGGAAATCAAGAGCTTTTCTAGACGCCTGCCAAATCTGATTTAATCAACCCATCAATCCAAAAAGCTGACCTAAATTGACCATAAGGTAACTTCACAAGAGACCTAAAACAAGCTGATATAACATACATAAAATGCTATGATGTCTTCTCAATAGGATCACTATCTAAAACCAGGTCAGAATCATGAAAGAAGATATGTTGTATGTACGAACACATTGGAAAAACATTTCTTTAGGTTCCTGTGCTTTAAAAATTATTTCTATACTGCATTTTCATCCTCCCCGATATTTGTGATACTTCCAATATTAGAGCCTTTCCTTTTTGAATCCCACATTTAACTTTGTATTGAATAGTTAACAACCTTAGGTGACTTGTAGCCAGATACCAACATCAAAGCCTCAGTCACAAAGAATATTGAATGCTCATCTCTGCACCTTACTTTCTCAAACCTTACACCACAGATCAACATTGCCGCTTGAGAAACAAAATTTATGATATGCATGATGAGAATCATTGTTTACTTATGTTATCAAAGAAATCTACATGAAGCCTTAAGACTAGCATCTGAGGTCTAAATGAACACAAGCAGATTCCAGACCTCCCAATTTCCGGAATCATAATCTTTAGCAACACGACGGAGCAGATAATGTGAATCAACAGGTTCACCTCCTCTAGCAGCATCTGTAAATAAATATAAGTAACCTTGATGGTGTTCTACTATGCAGTGAGCATGAGGTTCACATTCCCAGACTAATGTCATGCCTGACAAGGGATCAGCTGCATTTATCAAGTACACCTACAAAAGAAAAACAAAAAGCTAAATTGGATCATAATATTGTGAGATTTAAATATAAACTTCGGTGGGTTCAATTCAGAAAATACCTTTGAAGAAAAATTCGAAAAGACATTTACAGTTACAAACTGAAAATCCTTGGTATTTCTAATGTTTATATAGACATTCTCATTGTGTTCTTCCAAAATCAGAACATCATCTTTATTAGATCCAAGAATGCTACAAAAGATCCTAAAGAAAAAGAAACACTAAATCAGAGTACAAGCAAAAGAAAGCATAAATAGAGCCTTCTGAAGTTGCTTTACTAACCTATATGGCCGTTTATCATTGTTTGTGACGGTGTAGAGCAGTGCCTTCCCATTCATGGCCCATGACAGATTAGCAACCCGATCTGCTTGGGGTTTGTCACAAAGTGAACCAGTGGTTAAATCCTTTACAGATAAAGTAAAGGAGTCTTTGTCTTTGTCATACATAGTATAAGCAAAAAAATGATGATCTGGGGACACCTCAGATAGCTCTTCATATGAGTATCCTGATATTAAATGGCAATAACAAAATATAAGCTTATTTGAAAAATATAAACTTCTTTGGAAGCAAATCTGCAAGCATACATCATATGCAACATAACAACATAAAAGACCATTTGTATTTGGTCTTTTATGAATATTTGGTCACTAACTAACAAGAAAACTAATTCACATTGTAGCCAAAAAAACCAATAATGTAAGAAATGCCAGATTATCTAAACCAAATCTTGTGAATCTATACATTGTTGTCGGAAGTGTTACGCCACTAAGTATGGTGGAAATCCATGATAGAACAAATGAAAAAAAGTATTTTTTATACATGATGAGAGATTTGGAAACAAATAGCTGACTTGATTTGATAGCATTGGTCAAGCTATCTTAGAAAAGCAATGACATGAATATATAAAAGGAACAGAAAGGTGACTAATTTATGCATGCCATACTTATACTATTCAAAAACAAAACGTATCAAATCTTTTTATTGGTGCAGAACCACTGGACAAGATGGTGACACCATGATAGTATTATAACCATTCTGCAGGTGCACACAAAGAAATCACCTAGTGAATCAAATGCAGTTTTAATTCTGATCCCATAAAGGATTTGTGAGCGCTTGTTATAGATAATATGAGAATGGTTTCATCTATTAATAAATTTTAATGCTGGATAGAACCATCAGTCTCTTGTCGCAATCTTGAGCACTCTCTAACATAGTATATGGGGTCCTTCAGCATTTTATTGAACAGTAATTCATCAGTGGCATACAACTACCAGCCGAACCAAATGATCGACCCTTATCATGGTTGTCGGTAATTGAATACATATGCATAGAAAATTATTTGTCCCGAAATTGTTCTCTATGGATGTTTGTCCACTTATATGGAATATGTTGAAGGAAAGCTATGGGCTTCATGAATAGTGGGATAACACAATAAAAGTCAGATTGTCCAATAAGGTCAGAGTCCCTTTTTGTTTCTTTCTATAGGGTCAATGATCCCCAAGGTTTAGCAATTGACTAACGCAGAGCTTCAATTCCAAGAATTCTGTAAGCATCTACTATATTGAATTGCTACCATGATAAGTTGAGAATCGTGCTACTAGGTTCCCTGTTATTTATATGTAGGATTTTGTACCTTTTACATTGTCAATCATCAACTTGAATAGCCAATCCAAAAAGAAAAAGAAACCATTTAGCTTGTGCATAAAATTGAAAAAGCTACTTGTCTACTCAAGCTTTTAAAGTTTTTTTTGAGGCAATAATAAGTTGCATGGGAACATCAAGGTTCTGCATTAAGTTCATGAAGTGTCACCGTCTGAAAGATTTATTTGGTTTGAGATGTGTCTCAAGTGCAGTTAAATGCATTCACTAGGCACCGAAGCACCATCAGACCTACAATCTTGTGTCTAGACACGATTTTAAATGATTATTTGATTGTTGAAAAAAAAAAACGTAAGCATAGATTGTTCAAAAGAACCAAGAAAATGAGGGGGAAGCCATCGTAATAGAGATTTGCATATTTAAGTTACAAAAATCATAAAGAAGGTACATATTGATGTAACATAGATATATGGAAATCAAAATTCCAATAAGATAAATGAAAAGGAAGAATTTGTAAAGAATTCTTGGTTAGAGGAAGTGTTAGAGCTGAACCAAAGTGTCAAATATAGAGATCCTGAACTTGCAAGTGACTAATCATCTAAAGCCACTAAGAACTCCTGAACTGCTTATCGACATTTTCAAGAAGCACTGAGGGCTTGACAAACATCCCAAGCAGATTTCTTTTTGTCTTTCTTTCCTTTCCTAGTTACCAAAAATACCCGCAAACCTACGAATAAAGTAAGCCCACATTAAGTTGCGTTTGGTCACTTGTTTTCCTTTCAAGATTATTACAATAAAGGATGCAAAAGAGAATTTTTCTAGGACTATATAAGGAAAACAATTTAATGACAGAAAAGACGGCAAGTGAAAGAAAAGGAGGAGGAGATTTTTACCATCAAACCGCTCGGCTTCTTGATTGTAATCGATCAGCTTCTGTTCGATCCTTTTTCCGGTCTGGAAATCAAACCCAGCCGACGGCTCGCTGTAAGAGATGAACTCATCGTGAAGGCTCGCCGACCTCCGGCAGAGCACAGGGTACTGCTTTTCGTCCTCCGCCCGCCGGTAGTAGAGCCAGGGGCCCCACCGCACAGGCGGCGTGCACGGGTCGGACGCCAGCCGCGGGGCCATCTCGATGTGTAGCTTGCGCTGGAGGCGGTCGGCGCCGGACGCCACCATGACGGCCTCGGTGTACTTCTCCTCCTGCTCCATGTACACGTCCATGTGGCGCATGGCGACGCGGTCGTTGAGGTCGGACATCCAGCTGTAGGGGTCGTGCCACGTGATCCCGTGGAAGGTGAAGGGGGTTGGCTTCTGCGGCGGCTTCGGTGGTGTAGGCGGGGGCGGCGGCGGCGGAGGAGCTCTCGGCTTCGTGGCCCTCCGGTGGACAAAGCGGCCGCCCGCCGCGAGGCGGAGGCGTTCGGTGGTGGCCAGCGCTCGGAGGCGAAGCATCGAGAGATAGAGAGAAGGGTTTAAGGGTCTACCACTAAGGTTCAGCTATGCTTGTACGCTATGATGGACCGGCATGGGCCGGCTTGGCGTAATTGAACCGGGTTAATCTGGGCCGGGCTGGGCTGTAATACGAGTAAAAGATGCTGACCATAGCAAGCATTTGAGCTCGCCATAGACCAATAGCATATTTTACCCTATATATATATATATATATATATATATATATGTATATATATATATGTGTATGTATGTATACATACATATATATATACATACATACATATATATACATACATATATATATATACCTCCAATTAATGGCTCCCGCATTGATCCAATAATAAACACTATTTAATCACTACTAATTATGATATGATTACCAAAAGCAAAGAAAGCAGTGATGCAGCAAACAAATGCTTTTTTTAAGTAAGTAGTACAAATAATTTCTTTTTAGCAAAAACAAAACACTCATGAGAGACACAATATTTACTCTGAAACACTTCATCAGGAAGCTTATTTGCATAGCCGCCCACCAATGTACAGATCACTAACAAGGTGGTTGAATCTTCTAATGGACATACACAAAGAACCTATTTCTTGCACTGAGCTATTACAAATAATGGATACACACAACATGGATGACATTTTAGATGAAGGCAACAATGAAAAAAAGAAAAAAGAAAAAGAGAAGGCTATATATTCACAGCTATTTCTTCCTGAAGATGTCACTGAGAGAAGGAGCTTGGCTCTGTGCTATACATTGATTCAATGGTGCCACCCACAAACCTATCTTCTTCCCACTTGATGATCTCCCTTGAGTATCGAAGTGCTGCGTCGACGGAATCTGAATCTAAACCGTTTGCCTGAACCACATAGAGTTTCCTCCTGGTCATCGAAAAGAATAACCTCTTAAATTTCACAGCAATGTATTGAAAGGCTTGCTGCGCCTTGGTGGCACCAATGGGGACACCACGGCTGGTTTTGCTCTGTGGATGTCGACTTACTACAGGACTGTAGTCGTCGAACCATTCACACGAGGTTAGAGGAGACATGTCTATCTTCTGCTCAAGCAGATCGAATTTACTGAGGATCAGAAGAAAATCTTTCTGCTCAAAGGTCGGATGACTGGCGATGCACTCGAAGAGCCTTCTGCTCTCCATCATCTTGTTCATGACTACCCCATTCGAATCTTCATAGTATTCGTCATAGTCAGTTATAGCAACACAGAAAACCACGATCTGGACATCGTCAAACATGTCTAGCCATTTGCAATTCTCCCCAAGGCCTTTGCTGTGGACTCTGATGAGCTGATACCTGCAGCAAATGAGAAGTTAAAGTTTACGCATTGCTTGTATTAGATGATGAGAAAAGAAAGATTCTGTCATCAAACATTGCATCATTAAATAAAAATCACGAACTCTCTAAGCCATTTGACAGCCTATGTTGTGGTCTAAATAGAGTTTCTACTTTCTAGTAATGTAAAAGAATCTTGAACTCAAGGAATTATAATATGCAGCACCAAATCACAAAGTCTAAATGGACTGGATGTTCATTCATCTGAAAATCCAGAATTTTTTTTTAATTTGCCTTCTTTAATGTAATGTGTTTGGAAGTGCTTATGGAAAAAAAGTAATTTATAGCAACAAATTTAGAATCTCTCCAACATCTTGCACTATCAAATCAATAACGGTAGGTAATATTAACCCACCTAAACATTGTCTCCTGTTGATCATCATCATCAATACTACTTCCAGCACAAGCCAACGGTGGAAAATGGAACTCCGTACATGCTAGACCATCGGAGGAAGTTATTCCATCAGCATAGAGAATATGAATATCAGAAGGCACATACTCGATTCTGGATATATCAACAACCTGAAGAATTTCCAACAAAATCATTAGTAACAAGTTTTGACCATGGAATTAAATTGACATTCCCATGCATTTCGGTACATCCATTATTAAAATGGCAATTTTAATTGATATACATCTGAGTGTATTGTGATTTTTAGACAAAAATATATATATCTTTGAAGATTTTTTGCCAATGTATTAGGAGGTCATAATTTGAGAAGCATTACCTAAAAGTCCTACTGCTATAGATTCAACCAGAATTAAGAAGGAAAAAAGAACTTTGGTGTCTTAATATATACTGCTGATAAAATTTACATACTGAGCAAGTTTCTTCCTGTTTTTAGGATTTTTTTTTTTTTTGTCGATTACTTGAGTGTCTCTAGCATCTAGTAATTCTTCTCTATTCTGAGAACAATACTAGATCTAGATGTCTGTGTTGTAGGATTGAGCTACCATTTCTGTATCTGTGCTTTCAATAAAATACTAAATTCACTATGGACTATATCACCTGCACAAAAGGATTCCAGAGCCTTTCCCTTTTCCTCTCAACAAAGTAATAGAAAATCACAAACCCCTTGACATATCAGAAGATTTGAATGGTCTAAATAATGCATATGTTTATCCCTTGATCTGTTCACTCTGTTAACTTAGAAAACCTACATAAGTGCGCAACTTTCAATTCTTGGGTTGGACTACGCATCCTACCTTACACCACTTCAAGACCATTTCAGCTGTCAATTCCCTTTCCAGATTCTAATGGACTTTCGAAGCTCAATAAAGATCTGTTAGAAATTAAATGACCACTAAAGCAATACCTTATATTGCCCTGGTCAATTTCATCTTACCAATAAATTCTATCCAACACTTCTGCCATCTAGAGCTACCTAGAGTACCTATTCTACTATTATATCCTACATCAACAAATGGCCCCATATGTGGAGAACAAATTAATTAACCATTTTTGTAGTCATTCATCTGATCGTAGTAGAACTGAAAAATCATGTTCAAACGTTCTGGTGTGTTTACCTTGAGATTACAAGAATCAAGCTGCAGAATAACAAAAAAAAGAACAGAAAGTAAAAGATACCTGCTTTAAGAAGTAACTGGCTATGCTAGGGAGCGACTGAAGTTCATTTAACCGCTTGTATGTCGCTTGAATAGCAGAATCATTCCACAACTCCTCTACAAGTGGCGCATTTGGGAAGAAATCTTCAAGTTTGCCAGAAGCCACAACTTTAAGAAGACAATCAGAAAATGCTTTCAGCTGTGGACTGAGAGAGAATTCAGTGGCTTTTTTCTGTTTGTCTGATATGTCATCTCCTGCTTTCAACAAATTAAGTTGGACGATTTAGGTATTATGTAATTTCCTGCTTCTCCAAGTAATTTTAGACTTCAAAGTAGACTTCATCACATCAAACTGCTAATAGAAGGACCACTTAAGTAATTTGCCTGAGAGCACTGATACACTAAATAATACATCTTTCCAGACAATGTTATTTATAAACATCACAGTACATGACTCAACATTGTTGCCACCATAATTGAAACAAAAATAAGAAAAGAAAATAGGTTCATCAATTGCTGTTGTCGCATTACACCATGCAAAAACTTAATGCTAGGTAGGTAGTTATTTAGTATACTTATATGGTAGTAACTAGTAAGATATTAAGAAAGAGATAAGCAACTTTTACTGAAGTTATAATCAAAATAGAGACAGTTCCAGATTTGATAGATTCAGAAACAATAACTGGAATATCCACCAAGGAGGAATGAATAGATGTACTAAGAGAAACTTGAGCAATCTTACTATTACAATGAAGCTATGTGTTGGCTGTGATTCAAGAATATTGTTATCAGGTGGATGCAAACTTTTACAAATAATCATAGTCCTTAATTAGGACAGAAAAATGTTCCCAGCAGTTCCTTGAACCTAGAAAGGTGAAGTGTAGATAATTTATTGGGAAACCAGCACAATGACGATGCATCAATAGAACGTGATTGTGGTACCTGAAGAATCTAGTTGCTGGTTTTCTCTTTGCTCATTCAAACTCTCCTCTTCAAACCATTCACGCCCCTCAAGCAATATGAGAAGGTAGTTGTATATGCTTGTTTGTATCATGAGCTTAATGTCTTGACGCTCATCCTCCGTGAAAGGAACACTTCTATACAAGAATTTAGCCTAATAAAGGTAGACAATGAATATATTAGGTAAATATAAGCGACAAGTACTTAGCCTAATAATGTAGCCAACGAAGATATTAGGTAACTATAAGTGACAAGTATGGAAAATGTATCTAAGATTATCAAACTGTCATTCTCGAAGATATATAAAAAATTGTATGCACATCTCACATTTTAAGTAAATATAAATTATTTTCTAAAATGAAATGTGTAAAAATAGTTTAAGAGTTGTTTCAAATGTTATTGTAATGCCGCTGGCTAAAAAATAAAGTTGACAACAATGTATACTATAGGCAAGCATGGACTTTTTCACTGTCATCAGCTTAAATAGTTGACGATCCCATTTAACACATCAAGTTATCAAATATCATAACCTTCCACTAGCTAAAGTTAGAACACTAGGCAAAGAAAGAAGTCCATAAACTTTAATTCAAAACAGTGGATGCAATTTCAGTTCCTAAACAGAGAACAATCATGGTAGACCAGACAACAGTAAATGGCCATGTCAATAATCAGCTAGAAGCAGATCATACTTTTATTCATGAATTATGTAATACTAAACAGCAACTGAACTTAAATTTCATTAGAGGAAAGCAAAAGTATTTTTTTTTTAAGTTGGTTATAACTGATATACTCCTAAAATTAAAGAGTCATGAATTTTATTCATTAAATTTAGTTATTTAGACACACTTCCCACACTGGTTGGAAGAGGAGAACCCAGAAATAGACCGAATCAAGAATGAGTTCCTGATGAACTATCTACAAAAAGTAATATACCTTAGGCAAGATTCTTTCGGTTCCCAACTGGTTTCAGCTGTTTTTCGCCTATATAATTCATTGATCGCAAAAAGGGTACAACCTTCTAATTAGAAAACCTTTCTGTTCATATAAGCTCCTCAAACGTCAGATAACAAAATGGTTACAAGATCTCCAGGAATCACCCCCCATCTAAGGATATACAGTCAAACCTGGCAAAATAACTACCCAATCTGACAATCTACCTCCTCTTTTTATTAAAATCACAATTAAGTTTTTTTTTTGCCCTGCTTCGGCTGTTCTGAACTGTGCTGGTATCAGCACATGGAATGCTGATGATGCCTTTCAAGCACAGTGCAAAGAACATCCACCCGTTGCAGGATCTGTGCCAAAACCCATGCCAATCAGCACAATCCCTGTGCTGTGACACACATCACGTAGTATGCCATGTGAACCAGTATTTGGCATAGGGCACACTATGGCAAGTAAATCAGAAATTGGGACTACTTTTGCATCAATTGCATGCTTTGATTTCTTATTGTAGGCTCATAACTAACAAATAAAAAGCATCACCCTAGTTCAGTGTTCAAACTTCATGTCATGTATTACTTTGGGCAAGTTCCATATAAGCACAACGGTCCACAAAGAAAGTCAGGACCACAAGGACATAAAATATGCTAAAAATCAATGACATGCTCTCAACATTCTGATGTACTTTTACAAGATTAGACAAAACCTTTGACTAAAAGGTTCCTATAGTTGGCTGCTCTAAACATGAAAATAGAAGCATTCATCTACATCTATCGGACAAAACAATTACTGGCCTAAGTATGTGATGCTTTCTGTTATTGCAATCTGTGTCGCATTCATCAAAAGTACCTGTTTGAAAATTGTACCCGTCCCTGATCCATGGTGTCCAACCAACAAAATCTTCTGGAGTGCTTTTACATCAAAGCACTCGGAAACAGCTCTGTTGAACAACTTATTTACCTCTTCTCCAGAAGGATTTGCAACCTTACTAGGAAATGGCAATGCAAGAACAGGGCAGAGCAGCTTCATAATAGGCTGCAAACAAGAAACCATCAGAATATCAATCACTGGCGGTCTACATGTTACAGAAGAAACTACAAGACGAGCATGATTAGGGCTCACCTTTCCCCAAATCTGTCCTTTTATATTCTTCTGTCCTTCCTCCAGGTATGTCCCATCAGCATTCAGCCAAAAATGAGGACTCCCAGCACAATGGACTCCTGCCCACTGCAATGCAGGTAGATTGCATTAAATTCTAAATCTCTATCAGATATCTAAAGAAGCACTAAAGCTTTGAGCCATGTACCTTCAGCATCTGCAGCTCAATTTTAGTAATTTCCCGACCATTTATCAGGATTCCAGTGTTTCCATTGCTTGCATTTGGCATTAAAGTACCCCCAACATTAAGGTGTGGAGTAATGATTCTGTCGGGCTTGTGCCCTTCCTGTTGATTATTGCATCAATATCAAAGCCAAATTATTCATATGACAAAGAAAATAGAGATTAAAAAAAAAAAAGACAGACAAAACACATGTTTGACGAACCCAGCCATTCAATGATTTTTGCTCATAAAGGAGAGCAACATTTAACAGTTGACATTATTCTTTATTTTGGAACATCAATGCATTGCATTGATATATTGACCCCGGAACAGAAGACAATCGCTAGAAGATATTCCTGGTTTTCTAGACAATTAAGTGCACCATCTTTATGTTCTTTCAGCACATGTTTATGTTCTTTTATTGTAGAAATGCCAAAGTAGGACGTCTAGAACGTAATGCAGTAGCTCACCTTTCCCCAGTAACCAGAGACCTTGTCGTACCAATACAATCCAGGCTTCAGCTTAGGAGGACAAGAACAGCTTTTCAACAGGACCATCTCCTCCAGGGTGAGCTTCTTCCCGTTAACACAAATATCTTCCGGTCTCAATTGGTTTGTCTCGCAGTCCTTCTCGGCCTTCATCACCAGATGCACTTCCCGAGAGCTCAGTAACCTCTTTAAGACCCGGGAGCTCTTCCCCAGTCTCTCCCTATTTGACTCCAGTATCGGATAACCAATGCAAGAAACGCACTTCCTACCTTCGGGCATGGAGCCCATGACCCTCAACACGCACCCGCTGCAGTACCTTGCGTCGCAGGCCAAGCAGGACTCTTTCTCCGTGAAACGGCTTCCTTTCAGGCACCTATAGCAAGCTCCCTTTTTTATCGGCATTTCCAGTTCCTCCGACCTCGTACGAGGAGTGAGTCCTATCGCCGGCGACATGGAATCACCAGACTGGCCGGATTCTTGGAAGGTCACGAGCAGCGCCTTCTTCGCATGGGTAGCGACGGCCTCGTCCTCGTCCTCGTCGCCGGAGGCGGACGACCGGAAGCTCAACTCCGAGCTGAGGGCCGACTCGGTCGAGAGCCGGTTCGGCACCATCTCGTTCGAGGAAGTCGCGTCGTAACCGAGATCGTCGGAGAACCCGACTGCGCCGGAGCTCTCCACGACCTCCGAGAGCTCCGTGGAGATGTCGGGGAAGCCGGAGGAGCCCAGCGCGCCGGAGACATCGGCGTCAGGGCCGTCCATGTCGTCGTGGTTCTCGATGACGGAGGTCGGGGACGCGGCGGGGAGCGGCGGGATCAGCGTCGGCGCAGGGAGCGGCGGCGGCGGCGGCTTCTTGAAAGGGGAGGGGAGGGGGTGGACGACGGGGAGGTCGGAGAGGACCGCGGAGGGCGGGGCGACGGCGGCGAGAGGGATGCGGTTGACGTCGATGGGAACGGCGCGGGGGATCTCGTATGGGAGCGGGGGGCCATTGTACTCGACGGCGAAAGAGTAGTCGGCGGCCTCCGCTACCACCGTCAGAAGGCGGTTCATGGCGGAGGCGGAATGAAACAAGCGAGAAGCTTTACCAATCGGGAGGCGAGGGGGGCATGACACGGGAAGCAAGCCCTATTCCTATTCTGATCCCCGATAAAGAGAAAAGAAGAAAGGGCAAAAAGGTCGCGTCCTTGGAAGCACGCGCGAGTGTGGAAACCAGACAGAGAGAGAGAGAGAGAGAGAGAGGCGCAAGCGGAAGACGACGGGTTTGGGAATCGGAGTCCTCGAGTCCGTGTCGGTGGGGCCGGCTGCTGTCACTTCGGAGAAGGACTAGAGTGTCGGTTGCAGAGGTGGGGCCCGGCACACATCCAGTGGGGCCAGGTAATGTCGCTGGGTAGGAGGGCGCCGAGTGACGGGAAGTCAAAACGGGGCAGTTGGTGAGAGAGAGAGAGTCAATACTTCTCTAAAATCATGCTCGAGTGCGGGGCCCGCTGGGGATGGGACGTCGGGAAGGGTAAGCGAAACGTGTAGGAAAGGTTACGTTCTATGATTTATTACCGATTAGAATTAATTTTCTTTTCCTCCCCAAGAAATAAAATTAAAATGGACTTAAAAGAGGCATTCAGAAATAAGTCAGTCATTCTAATGCTAATTTATATATATATATAAAAGGATTGATTGGATTAATAAGACAACATAACATCAAGCTGTATCACAATATTATATATGTCACGGAGAGGAAACTATAGTGAATCAAACATTACATCACGATCTTGTTAAGATTTTAAATCATATGATATAGGCTTCTATAGTTTTCTTTTGTCTCCATTTGCAAACATATTTTTTTAATTTACTTTTTAAGTGAGACAAAGTTTATCGATTTAATTTATTTTTAAGGACAAATGACCGACGAAAATCGAAGGAAAATAAATAAATTTTCAATTAAATTAACAGGCCATTTTTTTATACTTATATTAAAGTTAAAATAATTAGTCATGTATATAAAAACCTAATTCGCGCAGTCTCTTCGACATGAGGGTCTTACCGAGCATTTCCTGGCAGCGGCAGCGGCAGCGGCAGCGGCAGCGGCGGGCGCACGGTCTCCGCATACGACCACTCGATCGCTGACGCAGTCGATTCCATAACAGGTCAAAACAAGAACGCCAATATCGTCACCGTCACGTTAGTTTCTCCGGAGGTCCACAGTCCCGAATCATAGCTCGATCAAAACAGCTTACGTGCCATGGGAAGCTAAACACGTAGCGCAGCAGCGTCAGGCATTCGTTCAACCTGTCATTAAAGGGACAATAAATGTTAGGCATGCAAGCACTCTTCCGACCACTCCCACCGAACTACTACCCAACAAGTGTCTGAAGAAGATGCAGAAACAACTTGCGTGACGTTCGTTCTTGGGACGACTAAACCACACAACTCTCAAGTCAAGGGAAGAGCAAGAGAACTTTCTTGGTCAACCATGGAATCGTGAGGCAGAGCATGCATGGGTTCAAAGAGTCTCAAGAGTTGACCTCGAGTATTAATTAGCAGGTAGCTAACTGGAGACATCATGTACATTGAAAGGAAGTAGATGTTGAAAAGACAGGATTCAAACAAGTCAAAACTTGAGATCCGTGAATTACTCACAAACTTTGGGGATGATCTTTTGTACTCCAAGCAAGTTCCAATTAATGATGAGTTAGTGCTGAAGTAGTCGATTTAACAGCAACAAACCATCAAGTCCAAATCCTACGATTGTAAGCATATTGTATATATTCACCGAAATGAGAGCCATGTTTACAAACAGCAGAAAACATACCAGTGCTTTGGCTGCATCAATGCCACAATGCTTTGTTGAAAATTGATATGCTTCTCGCAGCTATCCAACGGTGATCGATCGAGAAATGATGCTAGGAAACACTGCTTGTTCACTTTATTCTAATTCAAGGAGAAATGCAATTTGCAAAGACAGATCGAATACAGGACAGTCTATAGGATTTGAAATAGACAAAAAAAGGCCTGACAGCCATATGAGAGTATGTTACCCATGTGATATTACGTGATCGGAAATTTCATCTGTCGCACATTGTCATGCAACCGAAGCTCGAATGAGACAACTGGTTCCCGATGAAAGCTTAAGCTTCTCTTTATCACCCACGGTATGGGGTGAAAGAATCGGAATTATCACTAAAATCATTGAAGATGTGGGCATTAAGATGGGGCACCAAGATAAGATGCCAATCTCAGAATATCACTGAAAACTCCACCGGCAGTGACTTCTGCGCCAGCTCCAGGCCCACGGACAATGAGTGGCTGATCCTTGTATCGTGTGGTGGTGAAAGCTATAATGTTATCAGATCCAGACAGCTGCGCGAAAGGGTGCTCTTTTTTGTATCTCCTTAATTCCACCGATCCTTTATCATTAACGACATCGACAACACCAACATATCTCAACACCTACATTTTTAAGACAAGTTAAACGAGTCCATCTTGCAAGGAATTATTGTCTCAGAAAACAAAGATTGAAAAAAATGAAAAAGGATAAAATCACTCACGTCCCCTGAGGCTTCAGCATCATCTCGTTCATCTGACAATTCTTTGTCAAAGTTAGGGAGCTGCTGCATGTATTCGTCTGACGAAGAACATGCCTACAAATACACATGTCAGAGAGCATCATACACAAGTTACAAGCCACAGCTGCAACCCTACATATTCTTACTCTTAATGGCTCTGGGACAAGGTTCTGGACAGGTATATCGGAAAGCTCAAGCTTAAGACCTGACTCTCTTGCAAGAATTATGACCTGCCATTGAAAGAAGCAAATTTAGTTCTAGCGGCTAATAAAAGACAATATTAACCCAATGAAAGCCAGTAAAATCATAGTTAATTACAGGTCCCAACAGTAATTTCATACAAAACCATCCTAATACAAACAAACATTCAGAATAAACTAGTCAATCAGGAAACAGAAATATATCCTCACCTTTCTGGCAACATCTGTTCCGGATAGGTCATCTCTAGGATCAGGCTCCGTATATCCAGCCTCTTTTGCTTCGAATACCACTTCGCTAAAGGCTCGTGTACCTTTGAAATTGTTGAAAATATAACTCAAAGTTCCACTGCAATATTAACAGCAACCCAGGAAAATACAGGTGTCGATCATTCAGCCATGTGAAATTGTTTCTCTAAGTGCAATGATTTTTCATTAAATCTCTCGCTCTATGCATTACCTAAAAATGCCCTCGATATGCAAAATCTTGTCACCAGTTTCAAGAAGTCCCTGCAAACTGCTAATGATTGGGAGTCCAGCACCAACAGTTGCCTCATAGAAGTAGTGCGTGTAGGATAGCCGCTGTAACGTCCTTAGTTTTAGATACTGCACATTGATGAAGCATGTCAGCATTTGTAATGAAATGTATGAGACATATGAGGAGTTGAAAGGGTAACCATAGAGAATTCAATGTCACCAACTTAAGGATTCTATAGAATTTCAAAATGATGAAGAAACAACTTACTATGCTGCTATTTTGCTAATATTTAACTATAAAGCCTTCAAACTAGCCCACCTGATGGTCCCAAGTTTTGATCCATTCTTGACTTACAAAATCCAGAGAAGCAAAGAGGCAAAATTTTCATCTCTTTGCAAAAGTCAAAGGAAATAGAGTAAGATTGTACGGAGGTACACCAGTAGGGCAATGCCCAATATAGTCAGTGAGACAAGCCTAAGCTTAGAATAAATATAATCTAACGTAGAATTGTTTCCACAAAAGAAACCTTTAGTGATTGGAGAACAAATAGAGTCCCCTCAATTATATAACTATTAGCAAACAAATTTCCAACTTATACACTAACTCAAACAAAAATAAGGGAACTGGCATATTTTGTCGTCTATTCCAGAAGCACCTTGTGTCTTAAAAGAAATATGTTTTCAGAACACTTCCTGAGGCCTTTGGGTGCAAAAGAAACAAGCCTCTATCTATGAAGACCATGTAGCTAGTTATTTCATCATACAGAAGGTCCTAATTTAACGAAGTCCCTCTGTAATATAGTAAAACAAGTCAAGCAAGAAAATACAGAAAAAATGAGCTAAGAAAGCAGCACAAAAGTCAATTCACTGACGCAACAATGACAAGAAAATATTCCCATAAGAAAGGAGAAGGGATAAAATTACCCGATCAAGCGGTCCAGAATTTGCCTTTTTGTTAGGGGTAATGACATGGATGCCCTTTTGTAGCCAATCATAGTAGTGGTTTGCAACATTCGTATCAGCTGTGCAATCAACCAACACTGTATTTGGGAAAAAGTGATTTTCATTCACATGCTTAGCAAATTTGTCTAGATCAGCCACTTCAGCCTTTTCTTTCTGTATTTCTCGCCATCTACTCAAGTCTATTCCCCTGAAGAAAGCAGCAAATCTGAAGTTAGGAAGAGGATGTATAAACATGATTATGAACTTACCAAGTCTGCCTCAATTGTGACTGAAGCCAAAGCTGTTGTTTTCTAAATAAAACAGATTTGGACTGGGCCCCTAGGCCAATCTTCCCAAGGCAAATCCAAGGGGAAAGAGGAGTTACTACTTGTCAATTTGATTGGATTAGCTGATCTGACTGAAATTCAGCAACTCACAACAACTTTGGCCCATTTCAGGGAGGTTCTGACTATCTAAATCACTTGGTATTAAGAAATAAACAATATTGTAGATGGCACTTGTCTATCTTACAATGGATGGCCAAAAACATGTCCTGAAAAAATTCCCAGGACCTTTTTCTTTTAGCATCTAGAAGCAAAAATGATTGACAATCACCAGTTTATTTACTCCGATGGGAGCCAGTCCTCATCTTTGCTCCTGCCTTATCATCTACACTTCCACTTTATTTACTCCCGCTTCTATGTAGTTTTGCTGATTCCCATTCATCTAATTCACCTCACTTTTCTATCGCATTATCTGCACAGCTATCTTCCCAAGACATCATACTTGGCCAATGTTTTGTTCCTTTCTCCATTCTTTTACACCATGCATTCTCTTTTCACAATTATCCTGCCACTCTGATTTCTCCCATCTTATACAAAAACAACTTGTTTCAACCTTTTCAAGCTGCTTAATACAAATTTAGGTTGATGAATGATGATTGAACCAATATAACAAATGTCTAAAGGTTTATCATCTTTTTTCTTTGATTTATACTCATAATTCATAATGTATTACTCCATTATCTTGATTATTTTTGCATTTTATTCAAGGTTTCAAAGTTTCAACCAACCCAATACCGATTTCAGCAATCAGTCAGACTAGTACAATATCAGTATACCAATATGTACCTCCAATATCAATAAATAAAAAATAAAAGCAACCAGTGACAACCTCCTATACGGTCTGGCACTGGCCATTTGGTCAGACCAGTAAATACAAATCCGTAGATTCTGATCCGACCAATATTTGAAACCTTCATTTAAAATATACCTTTATTTAAATTAATGCACAATTGCAGAGGCACTTGCATCCTAGTAAGCATAACTCAAACCAGCTACTATGATAATTAGAATAACACAACATAGTTGAGAAAATCCCTCTATAAAAAGACTTAATTGATCAATGAAACAGTATGAAAATTAAAATAACACAACCTAGACCATGGAGACAGTTCTTGCTTCTTGATTAATGGAGCAGGGAGTGATTAAAACATAGTTTTGCCTCAACATCAGCTTAAGTCTTAAAAAGTCCAGAAAAGAGGTTGCTCCTACCATAGTAAGCCATTAGCTCTGATTTTTTTATATTTATTTTTTTCCTTCACTGCTTCTCTTTTAGGTGTGGGAATGAAAGTGAACTATTAACATGCCTTATAGAGGTACTAGTTCAATTGATGGCATTTTACTAGTCCAAGACTCCAAATGAAAGTGAACTATTAAATAGATGAAGTATAAAAACAGGGACTTGCGCAGGTTTACTAGCTTACATGTCACTCAAAATCATTGTCTGTGAACCAGTGATACCCATGACACGCAGATCAATGTTGAACTTTTCCTTGAGAGCTGCTGCCTGCAAATTGACATGCATAACATTTCATTTAGTGCCAGAATGTAGTTCAAATCATCAAGAGAACTCATAAAATCATAAAAAGATAATATGCCACGAGTTATAGATACCGAAGGCAAGATAACAGGTGTACCAGACTTGGGAAGCTTAATGCCATATGTTAATAGAAACTATAGATTTAAGTAATTAAAAGTCAACGATACCAGAAACTTGAGCACATTGAGTGTACATGAATAATGATGTATAATAAGCTGCAGTGGTAATCTTATTATCTGGCATGTAGTGAACCAACAATAGTAAAAACAAATGAACAAGAAAAATCTCCAACGATATGGTTGAATTAAATAAATAGTCAAAGGCATAGAGGCTGGGAACATCTACAAGAGTCCAACCTCCCACAGGAAATCTACCATCAATAATTCAAACTTAGTTATGCAAAGAGAATCCAATGAGATGAACTCCTAAAATATGCTCTTTTAACACAGAGTCTATACAGCCATGTGCCTTTTGTTTCTGCAATATTTCAACTAACCATCATGTAATCCAAAATCTCCCGTCAAACATGATTAAGTTCGCAGGGGCACATGAATCAACTCTCATACCCACTCTTAATTCAATTCACTTCATGTCGATGACGGTTTTTCCTTCAATCAACAGTTACATTTTAGTTGAAGAATAAACAGAAAGAAAAAATTATCCAGAAGTTTCTGATCGAAAATCCTTCATGAACAATCAAGTCACTAAGCTTTTCAAATGATATCATAAACAAAGTAATTCAGATATAGAATATCAAAAATCTTGAACATATGTTTAACTTAAATATTAATAATTTTTTATAATTTCAGCATTGGAGCAACATAATGATTTTTTTTTATATGGGAAGAAATTTCCAAATCCAAGCAAGAAAGACACTTGCAAAAATAAATCATCATGGACCTTTTATCTCATTACTAACAGGAAATCTTGTCAAACAAACATATTAGTCAGTTTTAAAATAAAAATAATAATACAGCTATGTTTTCAATAACCTGATCCCTTAGCTGATCCAGCAGCGTTCCACCAATTAGACCTGGTCCAATGATACCCATGGCTAATGTTGTTTTTGAAAGGTAGAATCTCGAGTGAACAGCCCTTAGAGCTCTTACACAATCTTCTTGCTTCAGCACAACGGTTATGTTGTACTCACTGCAACCTTGAGCAATGGCTCGCACATTTATGTTAGCCTGGAAGACAAAAAATTTATAAAGTGCTTGAGGTAACAAGCAACTCCAGTATGTCAAAGTAATCATTTCATTATGATCCACATTTAATAACTATTAGAATGCAGTACAGAAATACCTTCGCTAGTGCATCAAAAAGCGTAGCACTAACTCCAGGGGTGCTGGCCATTTTATGGCCAACAGTAGCCAAAATGCTACACTTGGGAATGACCTCAACCTGAACAAGGTATAACGAACCAGAGGTTATAGATAGGAAAAAGACATTTAAATTGTCCAGAGCACAAACTAAGCAAAGACAGTAGTAGTTTCTGCAATAGATTACAAGGATATGGTAGGAGCATGAGAAAAACCTTTCTCTAATTTATTTGCCATGTTTTTGATCATTTAGTTCTAATGTGTCATCTATCTTTAATTCTAGGCTAGTGTTAGAGAATAATCTGATTCACATTATCTGAAGCAGCATCTTGGAGACTTGAAGATGGCTTAGCAACACAGGTGATGTGAAGAAGCAACAGCAGAAGGATAAACAAACATGAAGAAAATAGCAAACAAAAGTAATGCAATGACGCATAATTTATTTGTATGTTCTAACCAAGCCATGCACTTGCTTTCCGACTAAACATACAATATGGTCTCGATGGTTCCATCCAATAACTAACAAGCACCATATGGAAGTATGCAGCTATCTGTAATTTAGGTTTTGTACAAAGGCAGACACCAAAAATATTGACATGCACAACATTGCCTACTGTTCACCATCAATTTCAACTAGCATATAGCAAAAGAAGACAAGGGTGTGTTTGGCTTAGTATCTCAAAAGGTATTTTGCAACTCTAAAAGCAAAAAAAAAAAATCCTTTTGTAAAATTTTACAGGTCTGCCATCTGATAGCCCTTTTTTAGAGGGGCTTCCAGGAGAAGTTAAGAAAATCCAAAGAAATCAGGACGTCCATCTGACTTCTCTGGAAAGAACTTATCCTAGATCCTCTTTTGAATCTGAGGCCAATCACGTTATAGGCCTTCACACATATCACCATCAATTTATCATAATAGCTACTAACATGACCACCGCTGTCACCCTCTCCACACCACTTGGCCAACACCACCACTATTCACCACCATCACCACTAGTCATCAATGCCGCCACTGCCATCACCATCACCCACCGCCACTATCTCCGCCAGCATCAACATTGCCGCTGCCACCATCGATGCCACCACCACCACTAATGTCACTGGCCATAATGACTATTGCCATCATTACAAACAACACCTCTATTGTCACCTCCATCATCACCACCGCTATCACCGTAATTAGTCAATGCCATTATCATCACAACTATTATCCTCATCATCACTATCTCTATCCTCTACCACAACAAACCATCACCACAACTAATCACAACCACCAAATAACATTATCAATACTTTGAAGCCACAACCACGAACACCATTATGACAACCACTATCACCTTTATTTGCCATCATCACCACCTTCATGGCTACCGTAGCTTCTGTCACCAATACTGTCATTACCAACAGCACATACTACCATCGCCATTGCCATCACCACCACTACCACACTAGCACCATAATAGACATTTCCATCGTGAGCATTGTTACAGACATCATAATCATCAACCACCACAACCACCATCATCTCCACCATGACCACCCTCGCCATGGCCACCACCTCGACCTCATCTACTGCTATTATTTGCATTTAATCTACCAACAATTATCGAGAAGCACTTCACTAAATGTTTGTTTGATAGAAAAGCATTTCTTAAGTTTAAAGACCATTTGTTATGAAACAGTAATCACAAGTATGGAAGCACATCCAGAAATTAGTTTCCTAAGAAGATTTTTCAAAGCTTCTTTTTAAAACAGAAGAAACGATACCAAACACACCCAAAAAGGACTTAAACAAAATAAAAATATAAATCACTTCAAGTAGATTTCTGAAAAGAGAAAGGTTGCAGACCTTAGAAAGTCTCCCTGCATCTAAAGCTTGTTGGAACCTAGAATGTAAGGCTGAAGAAACTGCTTTGACTTCACTTTCTGGCACAGCAAAACAAACAGAATGTTCACTGCTAGCCTGCATGTAAACAAATAATTTAAATGGAACTTCTTAAAAACAAAAAAATCAGGTAATAAGAGATAGCATAGGAATACCTGCGAAATCATGATAACATTGGCTCCGACATCTTTTACAGTGCCAAAAATTGCACTAGCTGTGCCAGGAATGCCAGCCATCCCAGTTCTATCAAAAACAAAGTTTTAAGGGTTAAAAAATTGATTAATTGAACTATTGAATAATGTTAAACAAGCAGAAAAAAAAAATCAAGAAAAATGCACCATAACAAGTCAATTTACCCTTCAACGTTAACAAGTGCCAAGTTATCTATGGTAGCAAATGCTTTGACAACAGAATCCAAGCTCTTTCTATCTTGATTTTCGTTCACAGGCTGCTGGCAAATTTTTGTTCCAGGAGCAGAGAGATTAAAAATATTTCGTATCAAGATAGGAATGCTATGCTTCATCACCGGGATGATTGTACGCGGATGCAAAACATTTGCCCCAAAGTATGACTGCAAACGAATATAAATTTTCAAGTCATGAAGTACTTCTGCCTTCTGAGATAACAGGTGGACAATTTTAGAACTAAAATGAGTGCTCACCATTTCCCAGGCCTCTTGGTATGACAATGTCCTCAATATCACAGCCTCACTAACTGCACATTGAAAAAAGGTCATGAGCACTCAATTACTAATAACCAAGGGTCCAAAAAGAGGCCGAACTGCTACATACCAACTGGTACTTCCCAGCCCAACCAGGCACCCAGACCAGGCAATTTCACCCTGGCCTTTTTTATATTTTATATATTTTTTTAATCTGGACAGCCTGCTGCCTGTGAACAGCTGTTGACTGTCAACAGCAGTAGCAGGAATTT
The DNA here is from genome assembly GCF_036884655.1 of Musa acuminata AAA Group. Lineage (NCBI taxonomy): Eukaryota > Viridiplantae > Streptophyta > Magnoliopsida > Zingiberales > Musaceae > Musa > Musa acuminata. The sequence goes on from NC_088331.1 coordinate 1,054,971, forward strand.
CTTTCCTGGGGTGGGGGATGGGCACAGAAAGAAGTATGCTTTTCGGGCTACCAGCCTCCTCTCCTCTCTCCTTTTTTTTTTGTACATGCTGACCAGTATGCTAGTATATCATGTGTCAGTATAATGATTCATATCAGACCCATAGTGGTTTGGACTGGTCATAGATCGATATGGATCTTGGACCAAAACTTGAAACCTTGGTAATATATTTTTGAAATTAGACATCTTGAAAATCACCTGGAAGCATCCACTAAAAAGACATTTGATTCAAGAATAACAACTATTTTGTACTAAGATACAACAAATAAGTCATCTCATTTTTGTTGGGATTTAAAATATCAGACAAAAGAATATTGATCCCTTTGTTTTCCTAAAGTAATGGTATAAGTTAGTCTGTTAAGTTACATCGTTTGACTGGATAAGTATTTATCAGCCTTGTTAGCATAAGTACCACAAAAGTTTGTTTGACAAGTTATTATGAGATAAATTCCTACTCCAATACGTACTAGTGTAGCGACATACTGTGCGACAAGTCAGAGAGAATAAAAAACTTTTGTGGTACTAGCCTTTTCTGAAAATCAATATGTACCAACATACGAACATATGGTACATCGATACTGCCTGACAAGGACAGCCATGCTTTGCCGACTAGTGATATCAGTCCTTAGGCGAACTCGTTTGTACTGATCGGTACTGGCATACTATGTGTAGGTATGTCGATAAATATAGATTTTCAAAAAATGATTGGAAAATATAAAAAAAATCGCTTTCTAGGATTTTTCCCTAATCTATTAGTATATAAATTGTATTTAGATAAGAATAAAGTGTATCTAAGCATAGATGAACATGTTATAAGGAAGAAAAATTGAATTTATCTTATTGGATCCGTCAAGGAGCAACTTTGTCGCACGAGTAAAAGTTGCTTCCATTTATCTTGAGTTAGCCAATAAGGAACTTTAATCACAAGTAAGACCGTGAGAAAGAATGAAAATATGAGAATGAATGAAAGCGAGTAAAAGAGGGTGAAGGAAGAGGATTTAAAGCTCCAAAAGAGGCCCCCATAGTCAATTTGGCCATTGGGGTCAAATTATACCTGATTTTGGGTCGGTATCGGTCAAATTCCAATTAGCATCGGGCCATCAGCCCATATCAAATGATACAAGACAAGTTCCAACAGTACCGACTGATACATTCCCTGTATCAACCGATACATGAACATTTTTCAGTGTATTGCTCTAAATGGGCTGCCAGGTACATACCAGTCAGCCCATGGACTGATACCACCAGTTGGCATAACACAGCGGTCCGTGCTTATTAAAACTTATCCAAGCATATACAAGATAAGTATAGCGGTCCGTGCTTATTAAAACTTCTTCAAGCATATCCAAGATAAGTATCAAACCTTTACTAGGATCTGCACTATATACACCGTCAACGTCAGTCCAGATAGTGACTTGTCGGGCCTTAAGAAGAGCACTTAGTATGGCGGCTGAGAAGTCACTTCCATCTCTTTTCAAAGTAGTGGGAATATTTTGAATTGTACTAGCAATGAACCCAGTAGCAATAATGATATCAGCAGGCTTTTTTAAAAACCACTTCTCAAGTCTCTTCTCCGACTCTATATAATCAGGATCAACTTGATTGGAGCTGGTAGGATTGACAATAAGGACATCTCTTGTATCCATCCAACAACAAGGCCTTCCATGCTGCATAGCAGAGAAAGATCCTGACGTCATTATAAGTTTATTACATCTAGCAAAAATAATTGTCTCACAATATGAAAAACCTTTTTTATTGTATATGACAGCATTTGGGCAGACCATAATTCTCCATGACCAACAACAAAGTCTGAAAAAGATTCTGTGGCATGACCAGCTGCAAAATATAGCATAAAAGTCAAAATTATCATCAATTCAAATCATAATTGCAGAAGAAAACAGAAGTGTCAAAAGATTGGGAGCTATGAACATAACTTTAAGCCAAGTAGCACACATCTAGAACCAATATCACCAACAGGACAACAGAAAAATAAATGTAAACTCAACAAGAACTCCTGTAACTGCCAAACAATTACATTCTAGTCCATGAATCTGTATATGACTTATATAGACCTCTTATACACCAGGGTAAATTGTTAACCTGCTTTCAGAAATTTTTTAAGTGAATTTCAACAGGGATCACATCCTTTAGTCAAATCCACAAGGATAAACAAGAGCAATGCCTTCATATGTGCCTACATGTCACGTTTGCTGTTGCGATAATGATGGTAGTCAATTGTATATCTTTTGTAATCATAATTTTAATAACTAAAAAACATTTTTGGATAGTTATAACTCTAATGGAAACTGAAAACTTTTACCAAGCATTTTTGAGGCTAGCTAATTATAAAACTGTTGAACGATGAAAGTTTCATGTTAATGAACACTCTACTAACTCTGATGTCTGTATTCTAGTGCATTCCCATATATATATGTGTATATATATATGTATACATACACGTGTGTGTATATATATATATATATATATATATATATATATATGTATATGTATATGTATATGTATATGTATATGTATATGTATATGTATATGTATATGTATATGTATATGTATATGTATATATATATATGTATATATGTATATATACATATATATATATAGTTTCCTTCTTAAACTAATTATTCACCGAGTTTCAAATGAAAATAATAGACAGATTTGATAGCAACCATGTATTTTAATCATAATGGATTATTATTAATGATTTACTAATCTCATACATCACACAAGTTAAAAACATTAGCCATCAATAATAATCTTCTAGGCATCATCTACATGATTTTCTAGATTGGATTAAATTGACACATAAAACGGACACTTCTCAAACAAATCAATGTCCAGATTGCTAAGAGTTACCCCTTTAGCAATTTCTGAATTGGATATGCTAGAAACTAGAAAATGTGTGCAATTGTAATATGTTTATGTGTATTCTTAGACAAGCAAGTCTATCATATAAGCTATACCTACGAAGAATTTCAGACTTCCAAAAGAAGTTGGTCAGAGTTGCAGACAATGTAATCTTAAATCCTGAATCTGATCATCTAACAAACAAACAAACAAACAAATACATAGTAAATTTGCAACTATCTTGCAAAAATATTAGGATGAAAAGTCAACCATCAGGAACGTAAAACTGGTTAGTACAAATTATCAAGAAATCAATGTAGCAGTTTCCAGTTGGCTTGGCTAAAGTAGAAGTTAAATGGAAAAAAAAAAGCAGCACAACAGACATAATTTATAACCTATATAAATGGCGCGAAGCATTGTTTTCAGGTTACTAATGTCATTATGCAACTGCGATAAGAATCTGGCAAGATCCTCTCCATCAAGAAGCTCTGATGCTGTTAACTTGTGCTTTTCAAAAACGTTATCAATTGCTGATATGTAAGAGTCATCCCTTGATGAAGCCTTGTTGACCAGTTCATACATCATATCTGTCACCTTTGACATTGCAGAAACAACTATTAACTTTCTTTCAGTTGAATCACTCAGAACTATATCAGCAACACTCTGAATTCTTTTGGAGGTGCCCATACACGTCCCACCAAATTTATGAACAGACCACATGTCACCTTTTGGAAGAGAAGGATTCTCTATGGATTGCTCAAGAGAAATATCTGCTTGACAAGAAGAAATGGAGAAACCTATTGTCAACATGTTACTAAAAGAACTACAAGGAATTGATGTAGGACTATCTATTAAAATAAAAGCATGAGGTACTTCACCACATGGTATGACAGTACAAGGCATCAGTTCCATCTGAGCAACCATTTCATGAAGAAAGTCAAGTAAGGCAATGACGTAAAATGCTAAAATACAAGAATCTTGAGAAGGAAAAGTTGCATAAAAAAATAGTATACAATACTTAAGTTACGGAGAAAGAAAGAGAACTCAGAGTTTTAATAAGTGAAAAAGAATTAAGGAGACCACAATAGTTGCAGGCTATTATATGTAAAGTTAGGAAAAAGTTCCCAATAACAACTAAAAGAAACCATGACTACAAATTTGAAAAGTTGTGGGACAATCATAATTGAACACATAACAAGTCAAAAAAAATGCAAGATATTGAATAAGAAGCGATCAATGTTGTATTAACATTAAAAAAGAGATAAACTTTCTAAAATATCAATAGAAATACTATACTAGTATATGATAACTTACAAAACTAGAACAAAGATGGTACCTGCAATGGAAGCAAAGATTTGATTATTGGATCTACGCTTTCTAATCCTCTCAGAAACAATCCTGAAACGACAATAAAAGCACACACATTGAACAAATTTGAGAGACAATAGAGATTGGATAGACTATATGCACAATCATCAGAAAAGCATTGTTCAATAATCAAGAATACAATCCTGAAACAACAATGAAAGCACACACATTGAACAAATTTGAGAGACTATAGAGATTGAAAAAGACTATATGTACAATCATCAGAAAAGCATTGTTCAATAATCAAGAATAAAATGGAACTAAAATTAGAGTAATGAATTGAATAAAAAGTTGGAAAATACAAACAAAACGAAACTACAAACATATAACTTGTCAATGGACTGTTGCGTATTAGAATGTTTTGTGCTTTTCCATCTATAGAATCAACATGGAACAACCATACAGTCGGCCACCTACCACTAGCAACTCCCACATGCCAGTCATGTGACAAAATGAAGTTTTCCTTTCCTCTTGGCCACTTCTAGCACCAACCATTCGTCAAAAATCAACTCCATTGCAACTTTTGTCATACCTATACCCAAAAATCAGTTACTCATACGACTACTACATCCACTGCCACCGACACTACCACTGTAGAACCATTGTCGTAGCTTTATCACCACAACCACAACCATAACTGCCAACTTCAGTTGTTGCCAACACCAAAAAGGCACAACAATCAAAGCCACTAAGCACGCCATGGTGAAGAACTTGACACCAGAACAAATTGTTGCTACCAGCACCATCACCACCAGCAGCATGAGTAAACCACCATGTCTGCTCTAGATTTTCTAGCTTAAGAATGAAAAAGAAATCATACTCATTAACAATATTTTAATTTCTAAAGAATATGTGTTACCAAAAGTATTATCTTTTTGCCTTGAAGAAAGATATCAAATGCCAAACACAGCCAAATTTTACCTAATGCAGCAAGAGATATATCTAATTGTTACGCAAAAAAAAACACAAACCTTGTGAATCGCACAAGTAGTTATTCTACTATATGCTGTGCAAGTTTTATTACTGAAGTATGTAATGTGTCAGTGTAATTTTCAAAACCATTGCCACCATAAAACACAAAAAAAGAGATCAAGTGATTACATCTAGCTATGAATTCCCATATGGCAGATTTTCAATGTTCAGTTTGTTTTCTCATAAATTTGATGGCAATTAATCATTTATGAAAAAATCAATAACTATTACATATTCATAATACAGCTCTACAATCACCGGGCTATTTTTAGATTAACCTTCACAATTTGAGAAATACAATAAATGGGTACAGAAACCTGACTTCATCAAAAACCTGAACTTCAACTTTAGAAATTTCTTTCTTTATTAAGGATCCTGGACTTCATCAAAAACCTGAACTTCAACTCCACCAGGATAACCATTATTGAGATAGTTCAACAAATTCTTGTATCTTGGTAATGTCTGCTTTTACCACAAACATAAATTTATCATTCAGATATGTCCGGAATCCTGAACCAATCTGGAGAAAATGTTCTGAAGAGTAAATGCTCAAGTAGAACCAGATATGTGATCCTGGAATGTACTGTCTAATCTTCAGAAACTAATCAACTACACAGATAAATATTCCGAATGAACTCCTAAAAGATAAAACAGTCCTTCCAGTAAAGAACAAAAGGAAAAACATGATCACTATCTAGCATAAATTTTTTTTCAATTGAAGCTGATTTTGGATTCTGCAGCTGCCAAAGGAACCAAAACAACATAAAACTGCAACAATATTGGCTTTGCTGGGCTCTTTTAAAAAAAAAATAGGACTGAGAAACAACAAAATTCAGCAATCATGTCACATTAGAAATCTTTGGAATCTCAAATGAACCAAAATCTTCGCTCTTGAACAAGATATGGAAAAAATACTAGAAGCTGAACAAGATGTGGAAAAATACTAGAAGCAAAAGAAAGTTCTTTTTCTCATCTTGGCATGACATGATAGGTGCAAACAATTTTACAACCTAGTTTGTTCATGTAACCATGTACCAAAGCATTGCTGTTCAAGAGGTAATTCACATTAAGAACATGGGTCCTCATAAGATTTAAGGAGCTTAGGGCACACCACAAAAACTATTATTGAATAGCAGATACAATATCTGAGGAATCAGCAAATTGATATCCAGATCACATAAAAAAAAGTATAAAAAAAAAAAAAAATCAATACTGGAGCAGATAAACTATATCGGTATGGCCGAATCAATTAGGAATCACCTGGGGATGTCTCAGATTAGCCCAAATCAATCAAGATCATAAGGAATTTCTTAAAACTCTGAAGCAGCCATTTTATTTAATTTCATCTTTCTTAAGGGCTTTGGTGTTACCTAGGGTCAACCATGGGGAATGGATCAATCCTTAAACCATTAGCAAATAAAAAGAAGGGTCTCGAGAAACATTAAAAACACAAAAGAACTGGAAAGAGGTAGAAGAAACACAGATGCGGGAGTAGGGCTACATTGAACTTCTGGTATGTTTTTCGGCAGATATGCCAAGAATCCAAATTTGGACCCTTATTCAACTAATCTCGATCCTGATCTTTTAATCCTGAATCTTGAACTGCTACTTGTGATCTCGTAGCCCAATAAATGTGCCTATTCACATGGCTGTGCAATATTTCTTTCCTCTTTGTCTCCATTTTAGACTCTCTCCAAACACTTGAGCAGAACATGGCAATGGTTGGTGTATGGAATCTTTGCTTCGCATAGTATGATCATAATGCCCTTATTCCGTCACATTAAGATGCATAATCTCTCTTCTAGATTTCTTCATATCACTATTCTTGGCGTGCCTTCAACTTGAGATTCATGTGCATTATTAGTTTCACACATAACATAAAACTCAGTAATTTTCATCTTGGCACAATATAAAAGCAGATGGTAGCTAATTTAAGTGGACAGGGAATTAAATTGATCTATCAATCAACATCTTGTCATAGCTTTGCCCAAATAAGATCTCGAGCCTTTTTCGTCATCATTGGTTGCTTTCTGATAGTTTCAACACTAGTGTTTACTTAAAAAATTAATATCAATTTATGGCACATATCAATCATCATTAGCCTATAAATGGTTTTAACTTCAACATCATAAGAATGTTGTAGAATCAACAAGGACCGAGATTTGTTTCTGAATATAAGACAGCCTACCCTAATTATGAGTCTTCTTCCACTCATCAGACAAACAAGTTCTCACACTTTGATGGTTCAAAGTGGTTCGATCTACATACTACCATTATAACTTTCAACAAAGAAACGACCAGAAACCACGAACCTTGACCAACCAAGAGAGGAGCATCCTCTAGTCTTGCCACCATGCCGATCTTGGACGGTAGCCTGGCTGCATTACCCAAACCACGCATTTTTAGGAAGAAAATACAAGAAGACAAAATTCAACAAAAAATGTAGAAAGCCAATCCCATTGCGCGGATCCGGATAAGTGGCTGTACGAGAACCTAAGAGTAGCAAACCTGATGGAGAGCCGGGTTCGCGAAGAAGGATCTCTGGAGCAGCGAGGAGGCAAATGGTGGAGGAAGAGAGCGGAGGCCGGGCACGGGGTGGAGACTGCAGCTGTCCTCATATCGAACCCGGCTGCGTCGGGCGTCTTCGCCTCGCAGAGGAAGACGCGAAGGCTGCGGTGGACAAACCCTCTTCTCACTCCTCCTACACTAAATGACGCCTTGATCGCCTTAAAAAGAAGAAAGATCACCCTCTGGTGCTTCCCGTTCGCTCGCAGGCTTCACATGAGGAAGAAACCCTTAAGAGACCACGTGGCGTTTTACGAATCTTGAGGCGTGGGTTCAATATCGAGCCGATTCATTACACCAACGGCGCTTCCAACCGTTAACTTTTCCGTCTCTCACGACAAATATATACGAAAGGCATATTATATTTATATATATATAGTTCATGTTGGACTTGCAATGAATTTAATAACCCCACTTTAGTTAATTTTTTAACTATTTTAAATCTGTAAATACAAGTTGTATATAATTATATATATATATATATATGTAAAATTATTCAAAAATAGATCATCCAAATAGTCATTTTAGGAGTTTTTTAGTTTTATAGAATGATGTGAAGTGTCGATCAGTACGATACTAAGAAGTTACCCAAGTGGCACATGGTTAGATGAGCCTATAGGACAGTGTATAGAGTTAGTTCATTGTCTTATTTCATGATAATATCATGTGATCACTTATTGGGACTTTTACTCGATCACATTAGACCCTTTGTCATGTGATTATTCAGAGCTTGTAAAGTCTATATTTATAATTTACATTGTAGGTTTACTTCTAGAATTTCGAGTTAAACACTTCTTCTAACCTATTTTCTTTTTTAAGATCCTTAAAGGACCACAAGAGATTTTCATGAGGTTATTAGTTTATAAACGAACGCGTAAGAGTACCACACGACTTAAACAAAACTAGCTAAGTCTATGACATATGTTATAATAGCAAGATAAACATATTTAGAAATACTTAACATGAAAACGTAGGGGACATAATGAGTTTACATTGAGGACACCCAACACGCTTGACCATTTGAGTGAAACAGATAGAGAGATATAAAGAAAGGAATCTCTTATATAAGCGGGCATATGAAATTAACATTCAAAGGAATGATTGATCATTTATATAAGAGACATCACGAGGACAAGTAAGTTAGGAAGAATGCGCAGCACATAAAGATTAAGATGGTTAACTTTGAGCTATAGTTCGACACTGACAACTAAACTTAACGATAGTTAAGGCAAGCGAAATACTTAATAAAGGATGAGACCATACAAAAAGGGATATGTTACTCGATGACTAAAAGAGTTGCGCAAAACTCACAAATGTAAGGGCAATTACTAACTCAAAGAAATTAGTACTCATGTAAGAGCTTGTATGCAAACGATAGACTATCTATTACCATCCCAAGACGATCAAAACTTGATGTCATAGAGCAAGGGAACTTTTTCTTCAACATGAAAATGATACATCTATAAGAGGCTGAAGTGTGTAATAAGTCCAACATGTTACTGAGCCTTGAGGGGCGCAACGGGAGTGGCAAAGAATCGTAATATAGTAAGTGCATTTGTGGTGACAAAATAGTATATAGTATGTTCAATAAGGTGGAGTATTCTAAGGGGATGATAGTTTATAAAACTTATAAAGAGAATGATGCCAAAAAAAAAAAAAACTCCAATGAGATAGATCTTTCAGAGAGATAAGTCACGATTCTCTAGAAAAAAAATCATATATAACAGACTGCATATATTGGGGGAGTACCTTAAAACAATAACTCCATAAACTTCAATGGAGCTGGTAAGTAGCGAGGAGTTATCACATGATCTTACACAAGATAATGCTAGATGCATTACAAGATCAAGTAGAAAAGCAACCGTAGGCATCACCAAACGAAGATACACTAAGATCCAATGTAAAGATCGGACTCGACGAAGGACTAACCCATTAAATGGTATGTGTGAAAGTCACTATCAACTCAATGCATATAGAGGAGTAGAGTAAATTGAGTGAAACTTAGTGAAGTGCTTGAGTCGTATGAAGGGAGTCGATATAGGAGATGAAATATAAAGTGAAGACACAAAGCTTTCATTTAAATAAAGGTCAAAGACATGAACTCTTACATAAGTAAAAATAAGATTATATCATTTCATCGGTCTCTCATTCTAATAGAACAAACTTATATTGTATGATACTAAAGTCGAATGGAGTTTTGAAGCACATGTATATTATTTCAACGATATAATTGGTAGGAGAATTTATGCGACTCACCTTACGAAGATAAAGTTAATGTCAAAAAACCTTGGCATGAGGCAAGAGGACGTGGAGGCAAGTATTTCTAAAAAAAAATATTATAGTGCTACCATTTGAGTTGTAGCAAAAGAAGCTGTTTCACATCAGAGATTGTAATGGAGGCAGAAGCCTAAGATCTAGACAATGGCCTACCAATTTCAACAAAGTTAATAGACTTTGAGAGCCGTTGGGTAATGAATTATCCTAGAGTTATGTTTTGTTTATGTATGACTCGAGAGTGAGTGGACGAATGTCGATTGACAAATAAGCGAACACAATCAAAGGTGATAGAGGCTTTACGATGTAGTAGTTGAGGTCATACATGGAGAGATCATAATATGAATTTATCTTACAAATATCACAATATAATGAAGATATCATTAGGAGGTGACATACTATAGCAAATCATAATAAAATAATTTTAGACAATACGATACATACAGGAGAAATCCTGTAAGGAACTTGATTATATAGAGGTATGACTATGAGTTACTCGAAGCTTTACTTTGGTGAGCAATATAATGATAACATGATGAGCAATATTTTCTCTAATCCGTCTTATCTTTTGTAGGTCCTTAAAGGATCATATGAGATTTTGATGATACTAATCATTTGTGGACGAATATATAAATGTGTCGAATAACTTAGACAAAAAACTAATTAAGTCCGTGATACCTTTGGAGGTGACAAAGACGATGCCATCGTTCTTCTTACACATATCATCATGATGGAGCAATTCTTGATCGGAGCCTAAGGGAAACCTGAGATAAGGGGTCGTAATAAGATGAGCCCAATGGGTGTAACCTGTTAATCTACTGATCTGATCCATCCTGTACCAGTTCTTTTTGCTTCAAGATTGGCAAAAACATGCGTGATTAGGGTTCTGGATTTATGCAACATGATGATCTTATAACGGATCCAACCAAAGAACCAAATCCGCTTGTTTGCGACGAATAAGCGGGTCAGTGTTACAGTTTTCTATTCGAACACGAATCTCGAAGTACCAAAACTCTCCTCCGGGCAGCTGAGACTTGAGAGACCTTTCTATATAAACCCTTCCCATCTTCTCTTCTCCACCTTCTCAGTCTTCTCGGTCTCTTCACTCCAGTCTCGCTGCATTCGCCATGGCTTTCCTCATCTCCCAAAAGCCTCCCTCCTCCTCCTCCTCCTTCTCACTAACATCCACTTATGGTGACGAGAACCAGCTTCCGGCCGGCGGAAGCCCGGTCACCAGTTGCCTCTACCTCAAGCCGGACTCCGAAGGCAGCGGCGGCGGCGCCGAGCGGAAGCCTCTCGACAGAGACGTCGTGCTGCGGCGGATCCGCCACCGGAAACGCGTCAACCAGATCCGGACTGCTCTCCATTCCCTGCGTGAGCTAGAGCCTGGCGTCGACAAGGACGGGGAGCCTCACGCATGGCTTGATGATGCCTTCTCCTCCCCTTGATGATCCAACACCTGCATGCTGGTGATCTCAAGCGACCTCTCTTCATACTGTTCTAAGTGGCAGAGAAGATTTAGCGTAGCTTGAGAGGCTGCATGCCATCTTCTGCATTATGTATACGAGCTTGTCTGCTCTGAAAGCAATGAACTCAATTGTTGTACCGCTGTTATGCAAGTCTATAAAACATGTTCGTGATCGAACCAGACTCTTGAATGCTGCCGGCAAAAGCTATTCCTTGTCGGTACAAATTTGTTGTCGATGGTCATGAGAAATCCAAATAGCAGACCTGCGTTTATCTCCCACGAGCTCACGAACACTAGAACTATCTGCAGTCTTTAATATAATTCATGTTAGATGATTGATTCTTTCAGGGATGAAATATCTGGAGAGCATAATGTTTAATGGCTTGTTTAAGTAGTGTTGTTTGCCTTCTTGTTCTTGGTATGCTTGAAATGAATCAGTGTCTAAAGCTTTGATACAATTAAGACAAAGCATGCTGGAAAGGTGGTGTTAATTAGCTTTGCTAACTCGGAATCCATGAATTAGATACGGTGCTTCGCATTTGCTTTCTTGGGTTCTGCCTCAGATGCATGTATCTGAAGTGAGATTAAGTGGCGATACCTTTGGACATCGAGCAATGCAATCTGTTTGGTCGAGGATTAGTTTAGTGAGGGAAAGGAGACTTTATTAAGTTGGTCAGTTTCATACCTTTGTCGGTGTCCTCATCAAACCAGACTCCGTTCACCACTGACTTAGTGGAGCTCTACTAAGCCGAAGAGTAAAGAAACCATATAGAATATGAGGAGGAAGAATTAGTGTATTATACTGCAACCTTCACTATTAGTGGTTTCTTAGATACTGAACGCCACAGTATACTAAAAATAACCTCGAAGGAGTCGTAGCGCAGGAGGAGCTCGACGAACAGGAGGTGCGCCACCGGCACCACGAAGTCCTTCCCGGTGCACTGCTTGTTCGGGATGATGTGGGAGGTCGACTCCGTGTCGGGCTCGTTCGACCAGACGACGTGGCGCAGCAGCGCCGCCCCCGCGAACTCCTCCGCCCGCTCGAACACCCGCGCGTCCTGCGTAGCGAATGGCTGGTACCCGAACAGTATCTCCCCCGCCCGCTCCTCGAACGCCGCGTCGTGGCTCGCCATCACCGTATCCCTCTTCGCCCGCCCGTTCTGCCGGCGGCTCGACCCGAAGTGTCGATGGTCCGATGGCCCGCATGGCCACCTCGCCGTCCCCGATGATGAGGGAAAACTCACCCGTAAGCGTAGGTTGTCACGAGACTGTCAGCTTGGTGTCGAGAGCTGGGCTCGGATGACAAGCTTCCAGCTAAACACAAGAAGGAACCGTCGTTAAGACAACTAAGAGATTCGAACTGAAATCTAGTGGCCACCATTTTGTGGGACCCGGTAATTGGCTGAGCCCACCACGTCGGGTCCACATGGACCAACTCTGCCTGTACACAGCATCCACTCGTGTGCACGACGACCAAACCTGCCGCGGTCACACGGGAGCCGGCGGGAGGGGCGACAGCGGAGCCCATTTGAATCAGGCAAATCGTACGAAGCATTGAAGGCCACGTGGTGCGTTCGTCTGCCGACGCACACCCCCTGTGGCTCCCGAGGAGACGTTGTCTCCGTTCGAGGCGACACGGAGGCCTGGCAGGGAATCCGGCTTCCGTCGCCTGGACTCACGCCACGTCCGCATTCTACTCTACGACCCAATTCTTGAAAGCTGGAACGTGAACGACCTCAGCCAATCTCCTGCCTTTCACAAACTCTTACAGCATTTCCTGCGACCTACACGCTTCCCAGTGCACTGACTACAATGTAAAATTAATGGCATCCGCATGGGTATCCGACCCACCTTGCTTCGTTGATGTTTCTTCAGCTAAAGACTGACGTGTCGTTCTATGACAGGCAACGATTGCCTGCGTGGGGCGCAGGCGTAAGTTTTGTCGGTGAGGACAACACGCGGCAGGGAGGAGTCAGTAATTTTGCGGGGCATCAGAAACCACGTGGTCGACTACTCTCCCACGCGAGTCCTGTGCCAGATAGAGTTGCCCCACGTGGCGACACCAAAACACCTCTGTCGATCTGTCGGGGCATGAGAACATGACACCTCGACCACCTTTCAAACTAATTTACTAGACTGACCTTGGCACAACGTTCCCTACGAGCTACACGCGTACATCTATCTCGTTGCGACTTTTACTGTAAGGCGTCTATCGAAAGCTACACGTAGGCTCTCCATTTCCAATATAATAGAATGCTCGTTGGAACTCTCAGCCAAGGCTTTATTGGGGGTGCCTTCAGTTCTCGAGGTTAATCCCATCTGTCGTAATTTTCTCGAAAGCTATGACCATTTCGGAAGCGACACTCCCGACCCGTCACCAGCTGTCATCATCGGACTCCGGGCTGGCATGTTTTCGCTACACGACAAAATAGCCGACGCGTGACGCTCCTCCTATAACAACTCGCGCCTCGTCTCCCGACGGAAAGCGAAACGGCAACGGAGATTTCAAATTGAGAGCAAAAGAGGGGCCAATTCAATCGGCATTGCTTTCTCCTCGGCGATGGGGGGTTGCAGCTCGTGCGCCTCGGCGGCGGCGGTGGTGGTGGGGGCCGCGGGGACTGCGAAGGTGGTGCTTCCCGACGGTGGGCTCCGCGAGTACTCGCGGCCGGTGACGGCCGCGGGCGCGCTGGGCAAGGACGCCGCGTGCTTCTTCGTGTGCGATGCGGACGAGATGGAGTTCGACGCGTTCGTCTCCGGGGTGGGCGCCAAGGAGGAGCTCCGCCCTGGGCAGCTCTACTTCGCGCTCCCGCGGTCGATGCTGAAGCGCCGACTCCAGGCCGAGGACCTCGCGAGGCTCGCGGTGAAGGCGAGCGCCGCGCTGGTGGGCGCCGCGGGTCAGTGCGGCGGGGGGGTTGTGTCACCACAGGTGTTTCCCGCGGGGGTGTCGGTGGCCGTGCCCATCGGCGGGAGGGAGGAGGAGAAGGCGCGGAGGTGTAGTAGAGGCGGTGGCGGACTGCGCAAGTTTGCGCCGGATCTGAGCGCCATTCCGGAATAGAGAGGTAAAAGAAGGGGAGGCGGAAACCTTCAATGCAAGATCGGGCGGAACGATCTGAACCGTCCAAGCGAAAGAGTTCGTTGGTCATGACGGGCAGACGTCGACCGGTGGATCGAGGATGGACGTTCGAGATCTAATTAATCGATGGGATGATGTAGGAGGTCGAAGCGATCGGAAGCTTTTGGCAACGCAGCCAATCGGAAAATTTTGGTCTATTAGTTCTGTAAATAAAATAAAATATTTGGGGGGATTTCTTTTTCCAATTTCCACACAAAAACAAATAAAAAATGACGTCAATAATACCAGAGAACTTTGTCGGCAATTGCAAGTGTCTTGAGGAGGCTATAGAATATTGTATGGGCTTCTGTTGCAATTATCTCATGGATTTGGGCTCGATCCATGTCGATGACTCATTTCTCTTCTATAGCAAAGCAATCAGGAGAAGCTGTGACTGCTGCAGTAAGACAAACGAGTACCGAGTGCTGGATGCTGACCAGCTATGGATGTGCTTCTACGGCAAGGAAGAAAGAGGGCAAGAGACGTCTAAATCAACAGTACCACCACCACCACCGCCACCGTCACCATCCCACCCTTCCGGATCTTTTTGACCTGCTCACTTTTGCTGGATCACATGAGATGCCCAGCCGGAGGAGGAGACTTCCACGAAAGCAGGCCGGCGTGACCTGCTGCGCTCCAGCTCAAGGAAAAAGCCACCCGTCACGGCCACGGGTGACCCGTGAGGCCAACCCCATCCGAAGCTGCCCAGAAAGAGACCCCTCCCCCCCCCTCCCCGTCGTTTCCTACTCTGCCCTTCCCCTCCCTCTCTGCATCATTGTCCTCGTCCTTTCCACAAACATCTCATGTGCAATCTTCTTCCTCCTGTTCGATGCTGTCGTTCCGTACCTGCTTCCTGATGGTCGGATAAGACCACGAAGCTGAGCTCTCGCTGGACTTGAGGGCAGACAGATCGTTCGCGGAAACGTTAGATTTGATCAGAGGAAGAAGATGGACGAGTTGGTGCTTTGCGCATTCTCTGTGGGGGTCAAAGTAGCGGCGTTCGCACGTTATGGATTTGGGTCAAAGCGAAGGTTAGTTTGGTAAATCTGCGAGAATCCAGTTGCGTCTGCTGCGTTATATCAAGTCCACTGATGGGTCTCAGCGGTCAGTGAGCGTCCCTCTCTCTCATGCAACACGTCGCGAGCCGGGAGAGATACGTGATGGGGAACTGTGCGCCGGTGTCGTCCAAGGTCAGGCAGCAGCAGCAGCAGCAGCAACGGCGCTGGACGGCGCAGTGGTCCTCCTCGGCGACGGCGAAGGTGATACGCGCCGACGGGAAGATGGAGGAGTACGAGACGGCGGTGCCGGCGGGGCGCGTGGTCGCGAGGAGCCCGGGGTACTACGTCTGCAGCGGCGAGGCGATGCAGGTGGGAGCTCATCCGCCGGTGGTGGGGGAAGGGGAGAAGCTGCAGCCCGGGCAGCTGTACTTCCTACTCCCGCTCTCCTACTCCCACCGCCCCCTCTCCCTCCCCGACCTCTGCCTCTTCGCCGCCAAGGCCAGCGCCGCCCTCCGCCTGCCCTCCTGACGTGCATGTCATCATCGATTCTGTGTGCCGTCGTTAATAGAACAGCAGCAGAAGCCATTTTTGCGTAAAGACGATACGGCTAAAACCCAAAGCTATATGTTCCGTCTTCATCCTCGTATTCATATGAAGCTAAGATTGTTTCGGATCGATGAGGGTTGAAATCAAGAACTGCAAACAGTTTCTTTGCCCTTCTCTACGATGCTTACTCGCAGCAGAGCACGAGCGAAACAAAGAGAGAGTGTCATGGGAAGAGCTTCGACTCTTCTTCTTCCCCTCGGCATGTTGCGAGGGAGCCATTCATTATTAATCTCTGGTTACACACTCAGTTTCCAAAGCTTACCGAAGTGGTATTCTTCTTCTTCTTCTTCTTCTTCTTCTTCTATTAGACTATATTCAAACCCTGTATATAAGATATCATTTTATTCATCAGAGGATGGACAAAGCTACCACTTCTTAGGAAGAAGAAGTGAGAAGCCTCATCTCTTCCTTTAAAGCTGCAGCCAAGTGGTCGTAGGCTTCTCCCCAGGCAGCACTCATTTCAGGGCACCACATCTCCGGAACTGCGTGCTTTATGGTATCCAACAACGCAGACCTCACCGCCTGCGTAAAAAACCCATTGGCTTGGAATTAACAATCATTATCAATTGGTTTGAGCGATTCTTCGATGAGTAATAACCTCGAAATGTTTATCGACGACGCCAGCCTTGAGATGAGTGCCCGCCAACTTCTTCGACGTCGTCTCTCTCACCGAAACCTTGCCTTTCTTCCTCAGCTGTGTCGCAGACTCGCACACCTGCAACCGAACATGGCATTGAAAGGGGGAAGGAAGGAAGGGAAGGGAAGGAAGGAAGAAGATATACCATGGTGAACACAGACATGGCATGGGATTTGAGCTTTGGGTTCTTGTCGAGCGGCACTTTGGAGTCGCGCAGGAAGGAGAAGAGTCGAGCGGCTGAAGGTTGGATCTCGAAGACCCTGCCAAGAGCAGAACACACTGTGTGTTGCCGGCGACGCGGTGACGAAGAACAGAGATGGAAGGAAGCAGGCAAGAGAGGCAACCTCAAGAAGAACTTCAGTGCAACATCAGCTGCGACCTTCCTCATCGCATTCCATGACCTCACCACGAGAGCCTCCTGCTGTTCACCGAAAGCAATGGCTCGAGACTCCCCCTCGGACGCCGCCTCCATTTCTGCCTCCGACGATGAGTTACTCTCTCCCTCCGTGTATTCATATAGAGCATGGAGAGGTCCGAAAGTCGAGCACAAGGAGACAGATGCAGGTACAAGTTGCAACACATGGAAGTGGCAAAGGACTGACACCAAATCCACCTACTAGCACTCGTGGCTGGCTTCTGCCACTCGGGAGATGTGTCGAAGCCATCGGCGGCGGCGGCATCTACCGTTCCTCTGACGTCAACAGATGAGGAAGAAAGATGCAGTTATGGTATTGGTGGCAGAAGACGCGCAGCACGACTCGCGAGAAGCATCTGCTGCTGCTCTTCATCCTTATCATCCTGAGATGTTGGCGTTTCTTCTTGCCAAAACACACGATCAGGAACTTGCAAAAACCCAATTTTTTGGATTTCTAAGAAATTGTTTTTTCATTTTTCATTTTAAAAAATATGGAAACAGAATCCTACTTTTGTGACTTCCCAACATATCCTTGCAAAAAAAGATTACAAACCAAAACACAAAACACAATAGCCTTTTCCTGCAGTCTGATCAGATCATGTTTATTCTCCAGGAAAAGGAAAGGAGAAACATCCTTCTCCACCTTTGATTCAAGCAGAAACATGAGTCTACTATGTCTGTGTTGGACTCGGTGAAAGCTTGAACTGCTTTGTTATGTGATCCTTCTTTCATACAACAATCCTGAAAGATGATGAGAGTAACTTCCAGTAGCAAGTGAAACACCTGAGAAGATGCAGAAGCCATCATCCTTTCGAACTGGTGTCAGTACAAGCCATGCAATCATCTCCTTGACGAAAAGGCAAATATACTTTTTTACCTTCTATGCCAAAGTTAATGTCAGGATTTCATCAAGGCCAACTGAATTATGCACAGGTGATGATGCATTGCAACCTCTCAATATACAAAATGCATCAGCTCTTTTGTTTTTGTACAAGAAAAACAAAATAAAGAGAGATGTGAATCCTCTTTCACAGCCAGCATCGTGTTATTTGTCAGTTGATCTGAGGAAATGCTAATTCTCTGGAGAGCAGATACCTGAAACTGTAGTTGTGAGGTACCCATTCGATGATCTTTTTCGATCTGCCTTGTTGGCATCTCTGCATGGCCATCCTAAGAGTCTCGGGAAGGTAACGTTGAACCATGTCGACCAAGCTTTGCGAGCTTAGTTTTGTGTCCTTAGCATATGATTCTACAAGCTTTGGTAGAAGGATCTTCTGTTCCTCCCAAATACCAACGGTAGCACGAATGTACTCTTCCTTTGCTGATTCCAGCTGATGGAACAGTCTATCAGAGTTATATATTCGGACCTGTCAGCATCATACATACGAAGCCATTGAATTCAAGTATGAAAAGAGTGAGGCCTAAACACATAAATGCTTCTAATTTTAAATTTGTTGAACATAAACTAACAATTTTAAAAAGATTTCATAAATAGCTCTTTGTAATTATCAAGCAGATCATGATCCCTAAGACATGATTTTTATGCTCATTTTTTATCACTCAGCTGTAACAAGAGGAAAAAAAAAAAAAAAAAACGGTGAAGAAAACATAAAAAAATCAGATGAATGCAATTAAGAAGTTTACCGCAGGATCAGAATGGCTTCCCGAACAGAGCGCAAAGTATAGAAGAGGGTCTGGTTGCTCAATTGCATAGGCTTGCCACTCATCTCTGGCCTTCTGCTTTAACCTCGGATAGAGCAATGTCCGAAGCCACTGCAAGGAAAGCAGGACACTCCATAAGCCTCATTTGGGAATGTTCGGAATTTTTGAACAGAAAACATCTAAACAAACTAAGACTCCTTGGAGAAAAATGATCAACAGTCACCAGCAGATGTGTTCCGGTTGATCATGTCAATAGTTCATGAAAGACTTTGGACGTTGTACACACAGGTACAGATACGATGCAGGTACCAATAGAAGATGTGCCTGTGACTGTTACCATCCTCCCTTGTATGTGAGTATTCTTACTACATAAAGTTTTTTGGAAAATGAGATCAGAAATCTCTGACCAGTTCTCTATTTTCGATTAAGCATCTCTATATCTCTTATACACATATAGATAGGTTCCCTACAATACAGTGATACAATAATTATACATCTATCTTCTCCTATATATTGGAGGTTAATCTCGGTATCTATACCTCAAGATCAGGCCATATTTTGTGTCATCGACTCTCCATAGCAGGAATGTGAATGCTACACGTATAGATTCCAGCTAGCTATATTCATGACAATTAATCAGCCAAACTCAAAGCACCTGCTTTTTCCAATTATTCGATGGATCTGTAACTTCTGTTATTTCTTCTGGTTTTATGTGTTATTCATAGTTAATTACATTTGCTTGTGTGTTTAAGTTCTACTCCATAGGCATAAATTTATACTACAATGATATGTACGACTTTAGGTGCCTAGTTTCAACAGCTTCACTTGTCTGTATACAAATCCTTGCATTTCCTTTCTCTACATATTCCTAATACATAAAATTCCTCAGTCAGTTTACGTCAGCTTTTTGACATGCTTGATGGATGAACAACAGTAAATCTAAGAACAGATTTAATTGGGTAAGATGAAGACATGGTTGTGGGGCATGAGCTATTGAAGTTATGGTGGACATGTGACTGCATAATCCTAAGATCTTTCTCAGCCATCGTAGGTAAAAAAATTAAAGAAGAACAAGAGTACGAGGCCTACCTGCCCGGAACAGTGTGTCCTGCACCCAAGAATGTAACCTTGTATCATGGCTGCATTAGTCGAACAACCACCTACACTGCACATTGCCTGTAAGATGTGTATGTTATTTCACATTATCTAAGCAAAAGGCAATACTTGATTCGTCATTCTTTCACTTAATCATTGTTATGTACCTTGATGAGCAAAGAAGTTTTCTTCACATTACCTTCTGGAATTCCATATTCTATATATGCCTGAGAAGGTCCACAAAAGTCCAGTTAGAAGGTGCAAGATATTCTTCTGCTAGGAGTGAAAAATCTGGAGAAAATTATAGCTCTAGAGAAAAAAATTACATGCATGATGATGGCATTGTGTATGTTTATCCAAAAGGCAAGCTTTTCATCATTTTTCAGCCTTCTTGGATCAACTGTCTCCAATCGCTGAAGGATTAATCTGTCAAAGAGTTTCAATTTTATTATTATGCCTCAGGTAATTAAGACTCGTAATGCTTGGCAGTGCAGAAGTTTAGCATCGTACTAATGAGAAAAGCAATGCAGGTAAAAAGCAGCAGCACTAGACAAGAGTTGAGGTGGAATCATGCAACTCACTTATAGTTATGTAGGATGTCTTCAACATCCCTCAGCCTCCGACGATCTCTACAAATAAGAGGCACCTCCACCATTGCATTGTATGGTCCACTGAATTCTTTCAGTCCTTCAACTCGGAAAGGATTAATTAACCGAGAATCTAGATTCGATTCTCTTTTATAGCCAGGACTCCACATATCCCCCAGATATTGGGGAGAGAGTGCACTCATAGATGAGAAAGATGAAGCAGGAGATGACGAAAGGCCATGATAAACCAATGGAGGGTCAGCCAGTTTGCAATATATGGCACCCATGCATCTGACCATATCTTCTGAAAGTTTATTAGGAGACTCTGGAACATGATCGGTGATACTAGTCCCAAGATATTCTGCCAAGCTTATCACCCCCGAATTAGCATTTTGTTCTTCCTGGACAAGGAGAATTTCAGAATCAAAATTAGGAAATGAATTTAACAGTCACTCGGTTGCAAAAATTGTGGTTCAAATCTGATACTAGTCAAAGATTGACATCCACTTACCTCGTGGAGGTACAAAGGTTGAGAATGGAACGAGTCAAGAGCTCTAGCAAGACTTTCCTCTGAAGGTGAAATTCTAGCAGAACAAACAGCACGGTGAGAAAGCGAAGAATGGCTGCAGTGAATATCAGAACCAAGTAACTTCCCCTGACACTTGACTTCACAATCTCGATTCACCGAGTCAGCGGTCCATTTCTGTGGCACCTCTGCTTGACTAGATTGAATTCTCGAGCTTCCTTTCTTAGATGAGATTTTAAGTTTCGCTGACTCAGGAAGTGACTCTGGTTGAGAACCTAAAACCTTTTTAGTTTTGTTTCCATTAGCAGGAGGAGATAAGGTAGATGTTTGCTGCTCAAAAGCTTTGCGATAAAGTGACAACAGATACTGCTCCAGATGCATGACCTCTAATTCTAGAATGGCTATCTCCCTTATCAGTTCCTTTGTAGGCTGAAAACACAAGCAGTTTTAGCTATATCAGCAAACAGAAACTGACATATTAAGTATACAACAAAATGTATTTGCATAAAATTCGACTAGTGTAGACAAATTCAGAATGAGAATGAATATCAACTCTTACAAAGTTGATATATAGTAGTCATTCACTAGATCATGGTCAAATCCAGATCAACATGCTTATGGCCTATGAAAACGAGTCAGCATGAAGGACAGAAATTACACTCATAATGTATTAAAAATATTACTTTGTAGAGTTTTCTACCGCACGGTAATTGATTAGTGTAAGAAGCACTCAATGTGATGGATCTCATATAAAATAATAATAACACTATGGTATTGGATTAATCGATGCCAACCCAATCAATGTGTTTGTTTTTTCCTAGTTCTGTCTAATTGAGCAGAAATGAACATATTTACATAATGAGATAGTTAATGTGATTGATATTGTTCAGTTGCAAAAAGACCCAAGAAAAGGATGAGGAAAGCATTAAATGGCAGCTACCTTTGGCATTGAACTTTCTTTCGAGGAACAAACCACAGAACAGCCATACCCCAAGGCTTTTTCTAGATCACATCGCATAACCAGTTGATCCTGTAGCCGCTTCTCAAGTTGCAGAATCTGCAGCATGTTAACGCAAGTAGGAAAAATTCAAAAAAAATCTACGAATATTGCTCGACACTTTCTCCATGATTCTTGAACAATTTTGTTGAAAATTGAAAATGCTGTAAAACTGGTTATAAATGAATTTTCAGGATGGTTATAGTGCTTACTATGTACTGAATCATAACGGCAAGGAACCAAGCTTCTCTTTTCAGCTAAAGTGTGTGTGTATATATATATATATATATATATATATATATATATATATATATATATATATATATATAGAGAGAGAGAGAGAGAGAGAGAGAGAGAGAGAGAGGAACTATTTAAGAAGAATTAATTAAATGCTATCTTGATCAGTATAACTTGACTTGCCCACATTTGTGGTAATAAAATGGAACAGATCTAAGTACCTCTTGTTTCAGTGATATTTGGACCTTAGCGCTAGGCGATTGCTTATCGTGGATCTCACTGTCGCCAGTAGACTTTCCATTAACCTTGAATCAAAGAAACACAGATTAAGTGCTTCCCTAAGTCGAACGAAGCAGATGAAAGATAGTCTGCTGCTGAATGCATAACTGGTGTATAAAAGAGCTAAAAAGAGTCAAGCAAAAATCTATGACCTTATCAGATTACTCATGTATGCAAGATTGACTTATGGATCATAACAAAAGACCGAACTTTCGACATAAAGATTAGAAACAGAAAACAGAGAAATCCATGAGAGGTTAAACTGTTCCAGTCATTTAAGAACCACAAGATCGCTACGAGATCCTGGAATCTGAGAGGAGCAAAAGAGAGGAGACGAGCTTTACCGGCTTAGCATGATGAACTGGTTTAGCCGAAGAGTTCAATATATCTTCGTTGTTTCTCTTCTCGGAGTCACTGAAATCAAAGACCAGCAGTGACAAGGAGAAATGGTTCCAGAAATGAGTGCCGATATTCTGCAGCTCTAATATAACCACAGCTCTCGACAAAGATCTATTGGTCCATCAAGAACCAGTGGCACGATGACAAGATAGCAACGGTAGTTTTGGGAAGGAGATAAGCTACCTCTTGGAGCGCTTGTGCCCGGAAGATATCTTGCGGGAATGCATTTTGTCCAAGAAATGGGTTTGGCATTTCACACCCTGCATTTGGATGTCATGCTTCCCCTCAGACTCCATGAGCGTAGATCCTTAGAGAAGCGGCTGAAACACAGAGTAAGAAGCATTTATCAGAGAAGGCATGAAAAGAAAAGATGGCACCGAGAAGGCCATGAGTCTTCACTCTTTCAGAGCAAGCAGATCCTACTTCTTACCTCTATGGGTATCTGAAAAGAAGCAAAGCCAGTGACAGGAATGGCCAAATGGGTCTACAGGTATCTCCAGCTCCCACCAAGTACCACAGTTCCTCCACTGCGGAAAGCAGCATGCAACACAGGCCAAACAATAAAACAACCAATTTGGAAGGTTTCAGCCAAAGGCAGGAAGAGCCTCTTTAAAGAAGGCTCCCAATCAACCACACAGACACAGCTTGACCTATGCCACTCACAGACATAAAATAATGAATGGTAGACCTCTTTCTTGGGAGTCATACAAGAGCAATAAATGTCAAAGTTCTTCTCACATTTTTTTTTCCTTTTTTTGCCTTTCCTCAATCCTGACACAACAACAACTGGTGGTCCTTCAGAGATCAGATGCACATTACCTTTCTCAAACTCATTTATTGAGGCATTATTTAAATAAAACCAAGTCAAATTAATTTGTATGGATTGATTGATTATGTTTGTGGGGATAAACATGATCTTCATATGCCTGGCACACCAACATTGTTCATACACTGAATCAAGTCCCTTTTTTACTGACACTTGCTTGACTAGAAATTAGAGCATTAGCATGTCTCGAGATAGCACTCAAAATTTGTGCACCAATTCAAATTTTCCAGCAGCATGAAGCAGGTGCTCTTGATAGAAATGGATAAGAGACAAGATAGAACTGGTCTTGAGCAAGGTTTCTCAGCAGAAAGGACAAAAAGGAGAATGTAAAGATCATTTAAAATGGGGATTACCAAAGATGAGCAAAGCCTCAAAAGGGATGAAAGTGAGGGGTATAATGGCAGTGGTTACTTCAAATGAAACTAGCACTACTGGGGTTTTCCCCTTGTTTTGGATAAATCATCTCAAAAGAAGCTTAAGATACCTTTGTTGTCCTCTGTCCCAAGCAGCCTAATGCTTGTCAAAGAATCAGCTTTCTTAAATGATTTTGGTAGGTTTCTGGTGTTTTCTGGTACCAATTAAAGAGAGTGTGGGGCAAGGTGGTCAGTACCCACACCCACCTTTTTCCTCTGGTGATGGGAAAAAGACTCACCTTTTCTTGAGTCCCATGGGCATGGCCAGCAGAAACAAGGGGGCTGAAGTCCTGCTGTCATCAACCAACCTGCAGCTTTGCACCACCGAGAGTATTCTATGCAAGCCAGAGTAGACCCCGAGAATAGAACAGGAGCCGATGTATATTCTATGCAACCATTTCCTGTGCTGCAAAAGTTTTGAGCTGTTCCTTCCACAGCCAAACAAACTGTTGGCATTGTAACCATTAAGCTCTAAATTTATTGCTCTCAGACTTGAATCTTTCTGGCAGCTGACATGTTGTACGCAATATAAATCACCGCATTTCTTCCTTGACAATTGGAGCATGGCAGGGATGAAGATCTAAGAGAATGGACCTCCACCTTGTGTTGCAGGGGAGAAGCAAAAGCTTGCTTATTGGACGTGAAGAACATAACCCTTCACTATAATATTTATGCCTCCACAAATCTCCTGCAATCACTTAAGAAGAATGAGGTGATTCTGTTGAGACCTGCTAAATCACAGAAAAGTTAAAAGTCGATAATTAGATCATGAGAAGCAATGAGTGCAATGACTCTAATGCGGAGCCTTCCAGTGCAAAGCTTAGATAAAGATTAGAGCACATACTGCAGAGAACAGGGTAGCTTTTGTTTCAAGTCTTGTCTCCCAAGTGGAGAAAGCCTATCTGTAGGTGGGAAAACCATTGAAAGAACCAAACGTGATGCAAGCAAACAGCTACATGATCGAAAGTGATATGAGTCCAAAAGCCTGGCAAGCATGCTCGTAGTTTCACGTATGTGGTAGTGGAACTTTCTTTGATACCGAGAGAGCACATGGAGGAGCAGCTGTTTCTAGCGAAGCTTTTGAGATTTGAGATCGTCATGCGATAGGCTTCTGTAGCTTTTCGTGTCTTTAGTCGAAGGTCAAATGCCAAGAGAATCTCAAATCATCTTCTCCGAGGACCAAAAGAAAGATCGGAGTCAGCTGCCATGAGATTAAATAGCAGTGTTTTAGTCCCCACATGATGAACAAAACAAAATACTATTCAAGCTAATCACAGGCTTAAGATTGCCAGAATCACTCTCCTTCACTATTATTAAGACTCGATTAAGTCTTCGAGGAGGGAAGAAGAAGAAGAAACAATTAGATCAGGCTTGAAGACTAATCTAACACCATACATTCCACAAATATTAATTGACTGCTACCAACAAAGCAACTATTAATTGTCAGCAACTATTTCACAGCAGAAACAATGCTGAACAAAATAACCATTTTAGTGCTCCGACCATGTCAGCTATCAAAATTCAAGCAGCAACTATTTCTAATCTCACATCTCAACGACGATAAAAGATTCATGTAATCGATCCTAAATAATTAAGATTTAGGATCTTGTTGCTGTTGTTGTTGAT
Organism: Musa acuminata AAA Group; assembly: GCF_036884655.1. Taxonomy (NCBI): domain Eukaryota; kingdom Viridiplantae; phylum Streptophyta; class Magnoliopsida; order Zingiberales; family Musaceae; genus Musa; species Musa acuminata. Next base: position 1,080,934 of record NC_088331.1, read on the forward strand.
GATGAATACATCTAAGATAAGAAATAAAATGATTTTGAACAAATACCTAATTGAAGATTAAGTTAAGGGCAAGACAGTCATTTCGTCTATTAAATTAAGGGCAACAAACCTGTCCTGATTTGTGGCCGTCGGTGAACACCCTGCGGCGGAGGAGGATGCGGTTCGTGCCGTAGTCGTTGGACTTGTGCCCGCCGACGATGCATACAACGGAGAGGTTCTCGCTGTACGCGCCTGCGATGGCATTGAGCACGCTGAGCCAGTTGACAGTGAAGGTCACGACGCAGGCGTCGACTCCGCGGCCGCCCCCACCTGGAGGAGGCGGCGGGCGCTGTGGCACCTGAGTGTGGCATCAGCCGGCCCCGCCGTGGTTGGCGCGGCGGGAGCGACTGGCAGCCCACGACGCCGTTGGCCGAGGCCCCGTTCACCGACGGAGGTTCGCACTCTGCGGCATTGTGGAACGGCGGCGCCTGTCGGAACACGAGGTCTTCGGAGTCGTCGGAGGCAGCGGTGAGGCGGACGACCCAGGCAATGATTCCGCCACTAAGCCCGCGCCGGTGGCGTCCACGCGTCTAATATCGAAGAGATCAGCGAGGCGGGCAATCGCGGACACCAGGAGGAGGGCGAGCGTTCCCCTGATCGTCGGAGCGAACAAGAACGGTCGAAATGACGATCTTGCCCTCAACTCAATCGTTGATTCGACATGTGATACCACGTGCAGAGGTTTAAAATATATAATATTTTTTGAAATTTTACCCCTTATATTTTAGATATATTAGCTTCTTAATTTTTGTACTTAAAAAATTTATAATCAGAGCCTTATAATTTAAAAATAAATAAATAAATATATATATATTATATATATATATATATATATATATATATAGTTATATTCAAGTAAAAGTACTCATGATAGCTTTCTAGTATAGTAAATGCAAGTTGAAATCTAACATTCAGCTGTTATAGATTTGGTTCAACTGGTGCAAAAGAAAGAATGATCTCCAGAGTCATCCTAGGTTTGCATGAACAAATTCTTCTCTATTCTATACACAAATCAATGAAGGTGTAGTTTTGTACTACTTCAAGTTGTTCCTATGAAGCTATACATCTACAAGTAGCTCTAATGAAAAAACCTTCACCAGCACCATTAGTAGTTAAATCCTACGTCTCGATCTGTCATGTTAGTTGGCTTTCATGACTCCCTAGCTATCTCCAGAATTCCCAGAAGAAGAAGAAGAAGAGGGTTGCAACAACATATTGGGACCACCAGAACTGTAAGGAGCAATGCGGTGAACAGCATGTTTCATGGGTTCAAGCAAGTCATCTTCGATATATTTGTACCTGCAAGGGTTGAAGCATAAGTATGGAAGCACACATTATTCACTGGTTAATCAACAACAACTACTAAAGGGAGAAAGTAAACTTACATCTGACCACAAAATTTATTCACGACCCTATTCAAATTGACAACTTGATACTTTAGTTCGATAACCTGCTCATCATTGAAATCATAAAAATCCTTCTCTATGTACATAGAGAGCCTCTCCACATTGGTTTCTAGCTGCTGTTGCAGGTCTTCAAATAGATGCTGCTTTATTTCCTTCTCCTCCGGTGTCATCTTATCCTTAAAAAGTTCGTCCCCAAATACGTAGAATGCCAATGGATATGTGTATTTAAGGACACGTCTTGACCTGAGGAGTTGTCGTGATCCCTCCAGCACCCAGCTGTAATCTTTGATCATAGAGTTATTGTTTTCTGATTCAGATATTTTTCTTTGGATATTTTCGTTAAGAGTATTTTCCTTCTTTAATGAATCCGCATGAGTCATATATCGATTGTAATAATGCATGTACCGTTGTAGTCTTTGCTTCACAGCCAAAAAACTCATTTCTTTTTCTCGTGTAAAACTGTTACAAGTATGGCCAGTTATTGTGCTCCACGTATGTTCTGCCCCACAAGCACCACCACATAACCAACTGCAAACATCCACAAAAGCCTAGTAGTTGGTTTGCTTTCTACATTAGCTAGTTTAAAAAGAATATCAAAGAAATAAATAAGGAAAAATATGATCAGATTATGTAACACATGCATCATGATTAACAATGGCAAATTCATTTAAAGAAAAAAAAAACAGTGGCAGATTTATACCGAGTATTATTAATTGTTGCAAGAGACAGCAGACCTACAGTTGTTGGTTTTAGTGTTCACATATACCAAACAAGTCAGGCAAAAGTCAAGTCAAGAGTTCTGCATAATTGAGCAACTCACTCAGAGAGTTACGACCATCCCCATATCCTTTTGACGCCAAATAATGTGACTCAAATCCCTGAAACAATTCGTTCTAATCGGAACTATCAAATGAGCTCTGAAATCAATATGGGGGTTTTTTTTTGTCTACAATCTACATGGCATTGCAATTTAGGAGTCTGTCTTCATGGCATTAAGATTATCATCTACGGTGAAAATGTTCTGAAGCCGATGCTAGCAACCATAATCCAAAACAAACAAGGTAAAAGAAGAATTACAAAGAGCTAATACTTTTTGTCTTTGATCAGGAAGGTGGTGATTTTCTTGAATTAGCAAACAAACAGACAAATATATTCAGATACTAGAGCTCCAACATAGTAATTCAGGATTCATGGTGCACCAACTTCTCATTTTCTTTCCCTTGTTGCTATATCAAAAACCCCTCATAAAAATTCTCATGATATCACCAATCCATCGACATATAGGTTAAGGAGGATCAATTGGTTTCACAAAGAATATAAAACTTCCATGGAAATGTACGTATACGTTTTAATCATTTTACAGTTTAGTCAAACGAATGAGCTTCAAATATACGAGAAATTCAATTGCTAATGAGGAAGAAGTAAGAAATGTCTACACAACTAAGAGTTGAAATCAGTCATGTGTTTGGTTTTGGTGTTTTGGGTTGACTTGAACCGATCGAGGATTTAGTTAAAAATCAGTGCTCAAATCAGCAGTGGGTTATCAAAGAGAAAAAGAAAGTTCATTACTGAAATCTAGGCAACCTTTTGAATCAGACCAAACATTTTTCACTGTTACAAGTATAATCCTAGCTGCAATCTAACATGCCATTTATGAAAATGAAGTGGGCTAACCAAAACTTTTCTCCATCAAAATAAAATTTCATAGGAAGAGATCTTACCAGAAATGTTGGTCACATCTACATCTGACCAAGTTACAGCCACCATTCTTTTCAACGAGCTTGTTGCACTTGGGGCAGGGCTTCGTGTTAACCATGATCCAGTCTGTATTCCCTGATTCGTCACCGCATTTCTGGACCCAAAGTTTCCACATCTGGCACGAACATGGTGAGTGTGCTTCAAGCGAGCAATTAAAACAAAACTGGAACCCACATATGCACTCAACCTCAAAAACATTACTTCCATCGACTCGTATTGCATTTCCACAGTGTGGATTACTGGGGCACCATTTGATGTTGTCATTATCTTCCACATAAGATTCAAGAAGAAATCTCTCGAAGCGTTCGGCAAGACATGGGTCCTTTCGGCTTACTAGATTACGAATAATGACATCATCACAAATAGCATTGCATTTTGTGTCCATGCACCTAATGGTCCTTTCCCCATCTTTTATCCTGATGATAAAATTCTGTGTCCAACCTAGGCAAAAATAAAAAAGGAAGCAAGCACAGAGTGAACAGTAGGCGGTACGGATAACAATGTTACAAGTTAAACTAAGACGAAGGTTCAAAATCCTGCACTGTGCAACTAAAGAATCAAACAATAAAACTATTTTATGAATAACAGGTGTTGATAAAAAACAGAGTAATTTTACAAGTACAATATTAGACTTTTAACATTTGAGTTAGACCAGCTATGCATAATGTCATCCGATGTAAACTAAGTGGAAGCTCAAGAAAGGATCTAGGAGTAAAAGGAATAATTTTGAAGTTTTGCATGACAAACTACTTACTCAGGTCAATTCATTGATATCCTAAGAACTCACATACTCGAAAGAAGATACAGTAAACTAGTACTTTCTTAACAGCTTTCATCCTAATCAATACTTCGTTCACCTTGCTTGCTCTTGTTTCTTTTGAACGAATTCAGAAAGTTTAGTACTTCACCTTTCTATGACCTCACTATCTTTTGAAAATCCAATCTCAGTATACATGAATGTTCATTTTATTCCTTAAATCTGAATTCTGGATCCTGGTTATGAGAATTCTAGCTTCAAAACCAGGTGGTTATAAGCGAAAGAGTTCAATGAAGAATTTGGCAAGGCAACTGCTTTAACTTTCTTTAACCTCGGTACCTTCTGAATGACCAATCTCGTTATATGTGAATGTTGGGCCCATTCCTTAGTCTCGATTCAGGTCATGTTTATGAGCAATAGTCTTGTAAAGCCGATTATAACAATCCAGTTAGAACCAAAGAAGAGAACTCACAGTCGTTACAAAACAAGTGTCCGCAGTCCATCTTTGTGGCATCGAGGACGGCGACATCTTCGAAACAGACGTTACAGGTGATTACGGCGGTCGACGACCCCAAGATGTCAAGGTCTCTGTCGTCCGAAATGACCACCCCTGCTTCCTGGAACAACGGTTCTTTGCCCTTCCGTTCAAAAGAGTCGTACACCTTCTGCACATTCCACCGGTAATAGATGAGCAACGACCTGGCCTGCTGCTCGTTTATGAGCAACAAGCTCATCACGTTCTGCAGAACTTCCTTCTGAGGAAAACAAAGTTCGACGGTAGATTAGTACACTTCCCCCTCCACTTTACAAGTACGACGAGCAACCATAGCCAGAACTATAGCGGGAGATTACCTGTGCGGCCAGAAGAGACTCCGCTGAGATGACCTATAATTTGCCGGCGATGAACGGAAAAAGAAATTGAAGTCAGAACCAACAAGAAGGCAATCTCCAGAGACATCAAGAAAACAAGAAGATCAAAACCGTTTCCAGACGGGAAGAAACCCTCATCGTCGGAGCAAAAAAGCCGTTAACGAGAAGGAGTAAGGGAGGAGGATCTTTTTACCGAGGCAGTGGTCCAGATCTTTTCGATGGGCTCTTCCACCAGGATATCATTGAGATCATCACCGTGACACTCCTCGAGGGAGTAAGAGCTCCCGCCGTAGTCGCCATCGCTCTCATCGAAGTAGTAGTCGTCGTCGTCCATGAGATCGCGGGAAAGCCGATGCGGGGATCGTTGCGGAGGAAACGGGGGGAAGTCGGAGATGTAACAGTCCCTACTGCGGAATGGGATATGGGAATCGCAGCCAATTGGGAGTTAATATTAGGGCGATTAGAAAACATGTTTTATAGTTAATTAAAAGATCATTTCAGGTTTCTTCGTCCTTTAATTGTAATAAGGTTTTCTTCGACTCCTTCCTTCGTAACACAGCTTACCTTATCTTGCATCATTAGCCATGCAAGAGAGAGAGAGAGAGAGTCCTTAAATAGGAACAATAAAATAAAATAAAAGTAATATATATATATATATATATATATATATATATATATTATTCATCTTAATATATATATATATATATATATATTATTTACGCAATTTTTTCGTCTAAATTGAAGTTTTGTGCATCTGTTTTTATAGATTTCAGTATGATTGACTCTTCAGATAATGATTTTGAAAATCCAAATAACATTAGTGTCCAATTAATATATTATATATGCCCATAGAATAAATTAATTTTGTTTTCTCCTTTATTTGATGAAAGTGTTAAAAGGATACTTTTAAGTATTTTAAATTTTATTTTTTTTAAAAAATCTCTCCAATAATTGTGATGAATAATAATTAGCATGAGTTTATTTAATGCTAATAATAGTGATATATATACATATATGGAAGTTAGGCACTTTAAGGAATGTATATATATGTATGGAAGGCCTAAATATTTAGGAATATTTATAAATAAAATAAATATTTATTTATGGTTCATTTATTTATGTTACATCCATAAATATTATAAAAACTCTTTGATTTGAAGATTGTCGTTGTCCTATTGAGACTTAAGACATATCTACTATTTTATTGACAAAGCAATTTGATTAGATTTGTCATGTCAATCATAATAAAAAAATATTTTTTAAGTCAAAGATAACACATCAAGTAGTTAGGGATCTCAAAATATAAATAAGAGTTTCTCCCGATATGATTGAAGTTTTTGTTACATTTCACTTGGGATGTGTTCGTAGTTAACTTGATATAATTTCAACGGAGAGACATGAAAACTTGATATTTGATCTAAAGTATGTCTCTAACGATTACATCCCTCAAGATTTACGAGGGATGATGCAAATCTAAATAATATTAACATCTCTTTGATGATTTTGAATTCTCAAACCTTATTAGGAATTCAAATATTACATATAGTCATTCCCTTCGACGGTTTAATAGCTCAAAATCCAATACTTTGTAGGGCACCTATAAGAACTGATACTGAGTGTTACTAGGAACTTTAGGTTGGTAATTACAATGATTGATCCCTCATAGAGGACAATGGCCATCCACATTGACATCAACTCATTTTAGCTAAGTCCAAGATACAATCAATTGACATGGAAACCCTACATTACATGCTTAACTTTAGTAAATGGATCGACATTCCAATTTGACAACGAGGAAAATATTTTGTGATCAAAAAAGATTTTTGCGGAGTCAAGGTTTTCACCGTTATTGTAGGGAGATGTTAATTATAAGTTATACTGTGATGACTTATTAGAATGGATAAAACTATTACAAAATAATATAATTTTACATGTTATTTGTATGCTATAGTGCAGTATAAAATATTAGACATCTAAGTCTCTTATAACCTCTCAAATAAAGCTTAAATGAATTTGTACTCAACGCTCGAGAGTTATCCATCACTCATTTTTTGAACTATCGTATTGATACTATCAATACGAACTTACGACACTCTCTGGACTTCTACATCACTATTTTTATTTTTTTTATCACACCTATATTATAAATATAAGTTCGGGATGAGCCAATTGAATTGTTAGCCACTTTTTTTTTTTTTTTACTTCTTCCATTTATTTTTGAATAATATAATATTTTTAATGCCGTGAAAATAAAATTTGCAAAACTTAGGAAAATATTGGAATGTGCAAAATTAATACACATGAAAACAACCTCTATTGACATGATGGCGCGCTGTTTCTACTTCGCCCTTCTCATCCTCTCGTCTCCCGTAGCGGAGATGGTTTAGGGTTTCGGTTTGGAGATGGCGCTGAGCAGCTTCATCGTGACGGTGGTGGGCGTCGGCGCCACCATCCTCCTCCCCGGGGACGTCAAGCGGTCCGCGGCCATTCTCCGCCACGCCTGACACTGGCTCGAAGAAGAGTCCGCCTCTGCCTCCAAGTACGCTCACCAAACCGTCCTCCTTTCTCGATGAAGTATCCTATGCTCTCCATAATGTTACTGTTTCTCCTAAACTTTAACTTCTGCGGAATCACAGATTTATAATGTTATGGAAGTCGTAAGTGGATTTGATGCCTATTCTGTACATTCTTGATGTGCAGGATCTGCAATTGGTGATGTTGGCTTATTTTATGCCCAAATAATTCAGGTTCTTCTGTTGATCACTGTTTAGGGATTTTGTGCTGCGACTTCAGTTTGTGACAACTTCTATAGTGACCTGATTATTACTTTAGTTACACATGAGATAAGATTCTCTGAGAAAAAAAAAAAAGGGTGCAAATGATGGAACGGAATTTAAATTGTTGGCACACATCATGTTTGATGAGATCATTATCCAGTTTTCCAGGTTGTCAACAAGTCTGTTGAAGCTAAAAGAAGTTATAGTACCATAACTCTGTGTTACCCGTAGTTGTTCATGCCCTAGCAGTGATTAATATTTTTGAATTGCCGTATGAAGATGGACAGTTGGAAAACAAAATGAGTAAAAAATTGTAGAAAAGCAAAAAGAGATGGATGCCATATGAAAGATGCCTTTTTCTTAATTGGGGAATGCTGTTCCCTTGGAATGCTCCTAAATATGTAACATATGCTAGGCTATCTACATTCCTGTAGTTCTTATTGTTTTCGTGCAAAATTGCTGCAAACAGGAAGTAGTATTGTGCATGGCCACCTCGGTATTTTCTTAACTATTTACCTGACTGATACTGGTTGTTAGTCACGTATGATTCACACGATTTATGTTTGACTATATTCCTTGTCAGATTTAGCATTGTTTGTGTAGTTTCTAATTTTTGACTTTTTAAGGGAATGCTGCTAACCTCGCTACTTCTGCATGGTTATGTCCTGCATTTATAAGCCTATCGTCTACAAGTTTTTGGAATGGGAATTTTTAGAATTTGGACATCAATATGTATTTTTTTTAATAAAGATCAAGAGATAGATATCACGTTTGAGTCCATGTATAAGCGTCATGCACGCCAGTACAATGTTGCACAAGTGATAGGTCTCAGTTTCAAGTTCACGTATGAGCGTCATGTACGCCGAATAGAAGTTCCTTTTATTTTATGTAGTATTTGAAGCCCTTCGACAAGTTTGTGTGCGTGTATCATAATTAGAACTTGACCTACTGAATATCTGAGCAGGACCTGAAGGAAGCTGGATCAAACGGACACCTACCTGAATATGAACCAATCTCAGCCATGATAGGCATCTTTCCATAGAGTAAATGCTCGAACTTTATCAAACAAGCTTAAGACTAGTAAAGATTTTAAAACTTTGTAACGTACTAGTGTTATTAATGAAATTAGAATCTTTTCTTATGCTGTGGAATTTTCTCTGTTGCCAAGTTACTTAGCTGTTAGTCTCATTTTAGCATTTCTTATGCTGTGCAATTTTAATATTCCCACATTCATTTGGTAGTTAATGGCTATTCAGGTCTAGCCTTTGTTGCCTCAGTGACATGCAGATTGTTTCAAGTTGTGCGGTAGAGACTGCAGGCCTTACATTATTAATTGCTTTTTCATCCTAGAGCTATCCAGACACATAGGTACTTTTAGTGTAGCCTAAGTATGATTTGCAAATTTGGTGATGTTGGTTCTATCTTACGGATAGCAGTTCTAGGCCTTGCCAATGTTGGTAAGCATAGTTGGAGAAATCATGTTTCTCCATTTACTGTTTGCAGCAATATGTGATTGCTCAAAAACTATATAAATATGAAGTGTGCACTTAGCTTCACTATTGCAGGGGAGAATTCTTGCAGGGTTTAGTCTCATATGATATCTTCTGAAAATGAAAAGAAGAAAAAAAAACACGTGCATTTAGTGTCTATGACACTGGTTGCACAAGGACTGGTTTGAAGCAGATCATGTTTTTGATGTTTGCCATGCATATATGCTATACCAGTTAGGTTACAAGATTTTTTTTTTTACTATAAAATCTGTTGGTATGACCCATAAAAATTGAAGTAGTTAGTGTTGCCTATTATTCTTCTCTTTCTTGTCATGTGTCTGTGCATGACGAATGCAAAGGTATGGGAGCCTCTGATGCTTAGTGGACCTCTGTTGTATATAGTTGCTTTCTGCAGCGGATTTCACATCTAAATCTGCTCAATTTCTGATTTCTTTCACACATCTATGGACCGATCAGCGCTCAAGAAGTTGGATTCTTAGGTTCCAGAAAAAGACATTCCCAAGGATGAGAAGCAATAGAACATTGTGTCATTTTTTTATTTATTAAGGTCAAACATAAATGAATGCATCTACAAGTTTGTGTTTAGGAATATTCATAATTGAATGTTTTTGTCAAGTACTGGCGGCAACCAGCTTGGCTCATTCTGACATATCCATCACTATATTTCTTGAGAACTATGGATATTATCACATCATCTGCTGATGTTTATAGACTATTCTTCCTTTCATCTCTTGAATTATTCTTTAATGAATCTTGCAACTGTCTTAGATTTATATCTACACCAAAACCCATGGGTTGGCAATATATTTACAGGTTCCTATATGATGTTTCAAAACCAAATAATGATTTGAAATCAAATGTTTAATATATGTGTTGTAGTATCTGAAACCAGCTTGGATTCACTGGACAAAATCTCTGGTTGGTGCATGAAAATTTTGTTGAGAAAACTGATGGTTCCTGGTGTTTTCAAGGTTTTGATTGTCCTAAGTTCACAGTTTCTGCATTTTGCAGGTGATTTGCAATCAACCAGCACCCACAACAAAGCCAAATAATCCACCCTGAATGGTAAAAGTGTCTGATTATTCTTTTAATTTTTTTAGTTACTTGAAGAACTGCCATTAACTCACGAACTAGATGGACAGATTATTTATCAGAGGTGAGGGGATGATGGTGAGTACTTGTAACTAACATACATCCCTTATGAAAGCCCTTTTCAGTATGTAGTGCTTACAACCATTACCCCCAAATTGAATACAAGTGGTTCTTTACATCCCAACTCAGAACTTTGATTGGAAGCAACTTGATCGATACTAATGATGAACGAAGGTGATGAAGACCTGGAAGTCCATTTATATAATCCAACCCAATAGTCTATGAACATGTGTTGATGGCCTCTGACATTGCCCAGAAGATTACATTCAATAGAGTTGTGTGTGCAGGCATGCTGTGATGATGATGGCTCTTATACCTCCTATTTCTCCTTTTCCAGAGCAGGTAAAACAAGTGTGCTTCAAAAGTACTTAGATCTTCATCATATACCATTTGGGTTTACATACACGGCATATGAGGAAATGAACACACACAACCTTTATGTCCCCAACAAGCTTCATTCTTCACAAAATGAAATCATTCGATTCTAACCCTAATCACCATAAACATGTTTTCCGGTACCTAACCGGCGTTTCGCAGTGATGTGTAGCAGGCAAACTCAAATTCAAATCACAGGCTTCAAACATGTGTATGTATTATTACTCTGTTTAGCCTGCATGCATGCATGCATGCATCCATGCAGCGACGTGCTCGAGTGATCGTCTCTAGTTCATCATCTGGTGGAACTCATGGAAGTCGAGTTCGCCGTCTCCGTCGAGGTCGTAGGCTCGGATCATGGCCTTGCACTCCTCCATCGACCTCTCGTCCCCCAGCCGGCTCAGCATCCGCTGCAACCCCCGCGGCGTGATCCTCCCCGACCCCTTCACCGCCTCAAACATCTCGAACGCCTTCCTCAGCTCCTCCTCCTCCCCCTCCTCCGCCGCCTTCCCTCCCCCCCTCTCCTCCATCAACCTCACGAAGTCTTCGAAGTCCAACAACCGGTCCCCGTCCGAGTCAAGGTCCGCGATGGCCGCCTCTGCCGCCGCCACCGGCATCTCCTCCCCTATCGACACGAAGGAGGCCCTGAGCTCGTTGCAGGAGATCCTCCCATCTCTGTCCTGATCGAAGTGCCGAAACACCTCCCACAGGACCTCCATCCTATCTCTTCCCCCGGGAGCGGGCGGCGCATCCGCGGGGAGGCTCAGCTTGGATCGTTTGGGGGAGAACCATCTGGCTGCTTTGGACATGACCACGCTGGCCATGGCGAGTACCGTGAGAGTCTTATGGAGGGGGAGGGAGAAGACTATTGCAGGATAAGTATGCTGAGGGGGAACATAGTGTGACGCTGGGAAGGGGCATAAAAGAAGAGAGAGTAGCGTACAAGTTGCGATGCCGGACAAGTCATCTCGACATCTTTGAATGCGAGGAAAGTTCGCGGGAGCTTCCTGAGAGGAAAAAGAATGGGTAGATAGCCATGACCGGTGATGCCTTTACAGAACAAGTGGGATGTGGGCGGAGAATATATAGATCCTTGGAGTGGGGCTGTGGGAACTCCCATCATCGCCAAAGTTCTTAGCTACTCGAAAGGGAATGAACGGTAGGTTGCTTCTTTCCTACCCAAACCAATATGTCATCGTGTGCTATCTACCTTTTCGGTTTAATCATTGGTGTTTTGGATCCCATCAACCATCTTGTCATTACCTAATCAAAACCGAAAACTCGGCTCCAAAAACACTTAATATAAATCAAAATGAAAGAAAATGCATAAATAAATCCGTCTTGTTTGCATATTAAATGGCCGAAGATGATGTCATATTTGTCGTTGGAATTATTCTTGACATCTAATATATATTAAACATTTCTTCTTCTCGATCGATTACAGCATCTCAGTTCGATGTGGCATGCATGCCTTGGTTCTTCTAGCAGACAGATCCTTCCAGGTTCGGTTCATCGAGAGATCCTCCTCATGTATGGAGTCTCTGCATCATTGCGTAGGGACTCGAGGCTCAATTCCTCCTCCTCCCCACGTCCTCACTCGCTCTTCTGCCTGCATGGCCTGCGCAATAGCACCTCAAATCTGAAGCAAACTTTGCTGAATTCAAGCCACATCGAACTTTGCTGTATGTCGATCTTTTTCTTCTCGTCTTTATTCATCACAAATATGATTTGGTAAAGCAATTTGGGTTATTAATTCATTCGGGATTCCAAAGGGCATCGTGAGCTCAATCTTTAATTCAAGCTTCCAAAACCTCACCTCTTTCTGCCATTTAGTTCTGGCTGTGATCAGCAGCAGAACACCGGTCTGCGCCGCCGTCCCGATCAACATCCCAGTCCAGATGCCCTGCACAACAAATCGCCGAATGAGTTCCTACGATCCATACGTTGTCAGCTTGCAAATGCCAAGCTCATTCATTACTGTCTCTTACCAGTTCATCGAGCTCAAGCTTGAATCCAAGAACAGCACCGATAGGCAATCCGAAAAGGTAATAGCACGCTGTGTTCACGAAGGCAACCAGGGTTTGCCAACCTGCTCCTATCGACACTCCTGCCGATCGCAACAATCTCATTCGTGACCCGCGACGTCGATGAATTCTAGTTTTGTTTTGCTGCATCGTTGAGACGAGATACCTGAGAGCACAGGTTGAATGCTGTTCAGAAGAATCGTGGCACCGAGAAGATATCCTAGCTTGGATGTCTCCCTGATCAACTCAGGGACATCCGTGAACAGCTCCGCCAGTCGCTTCCGGGAGATGAGAACTACCGCCGTAAAGAAGATCCCAATCAAGACCGATGTGGCAACGGCGATGACTACAGAGAACTTTGCTGCTTTCGGATGATTCGCTCCGAGTTCGTTCGATACTCGCACACCGATGAATGAACACAGAAAGAAACAAGAAATTTTAGCTCATGCCAGCAGATGTCTGAACAAGATGGGTAGAAGATGCCTACCTCACTGCGGCATTGAAACCCAGAGCAACCATCAAAGTCCATGCTTCATAGTTCATGCTGCCCGATCGAACAAACAATTATCGCTCAGGGTTTGGTTCTTCTTACCGATCAACAAGAAAAAGGAAGAACTGCTAACCAGATAGAAATAGCACCAACCGCGATCTCTGGATTCTTTAAGCAACCCACCAAGATGACCACTGCAGTGTAATACCAGAGCTCCAAACTGTCATACAACGAAGTGAAATTAAGACTCTCATCACGGCATTATCTCAGAATTCAGATTGAAGTACCCACCACAGCATTATAGCCGACGCAAGCGAAAGTTTTCCAAAGGCACCCAGGTTTTGGAATGCCGATAGCGAGAATCCTCTCCATGATTCCGGGAAGAAGCCAGCCAATAGATAGATCATCTGAGCCAAGTTTATGAGCCACCATGAGACGTTCTCGACCATCGCAGCACCCAGCAATCCATGACCAAGTTTGGATACGAAAACCCAGTTCAGCAAGGCATGGATGCCGAGAACTGCCCCGGAAACTAGCGTTACGACCCAGACCTTGCTCTGTGATTGGAAGAACTTCTGCAGAGGAAAATTCACTGCATAAGCGTATAGCTGAGGTACGATCCATCCACAGTATTTGCCGGCTACTTCTGAGATGTCTTTGGACTGATGCAATAGCCTCAAGATGGGTGTGGCAAACACATAAAGTGGTGTCAGAACCATCGCCGTTGCCGCTGAGATGACCCACGATCTCTGCATGTAAATTCCCAGCATATGAAATTGCCCGGCACCGACAGCCTGACCGCAGAGAGTCTCCAAGGCACTTCCCATGCCCAGCTACAGAGAAAAAGGAAAAGGGCTGCGTTGAGATTTCAATATGTTGTCCTTAATTAGATTGCCACTCTTCACTCTGTAGTTCGGACGCAATCTAACAATTTCATGCTATAAATTTGATTACCATGGCACCGTAGGCGAAGCCAGCGATGACGCCCTGAGCGACGGAGACCGCGGAAAGCTGAAGGGCGCCCAGGCGGCCGACGAAGGCGGCCGTGACCGTGGCGATGGAGAACTGGAACGTCCCCGTGAGTATCGCCGGCCCCGCCAGGCTCCATGTCTGCTTCGACTCCTCCCGGATCTTGGAGAGCAGCCTGCCCATGACTGCCCACCACCTCGGAGGACAGCTCTCGCCTCACCCTCTCTCGTTATGCTTGTCGTGGTTCAAGGAGGCTGGCGTGACGAGCTCGCCTGCTGCATGCGGCCGCGCGTTCGCTGTCCCCCTTGAGGCCGCGAAACGTGGACAGGGGAGGGTAGGTGAGCTTTTGTTCTCTTCGGGAGGTCGGTACGGAGGCAGCGTGATTGGATTCTTGAATTGGGACCCATTGCTTTGTCAGCTTTACAGCGAATCCGACGCTGGTTCGTTGAAGAGGGTCGGACCCGCACAAATGGGAGAAAAGATCCGAATCCGTATGCGGCTTTTTCTGTTTAATAATAGAAAACGCCTTCGATTAGTCAACCATTTGAGAGAACTCAACAGTATCACCAACGGTTGGTTATTATAACAAACAGCTTGCCGTCGTCGTCATCTCTCTCTCTCTCTCTCTTTTTCTTGGATTGGCGCCGGATTTCTTCCGACGATGGCAAGGTGCCTCGTGGATCCTCCACGCGCGATGGCTTCCCCTCCAATCTCTCCTTTCTCTTTTACACCCGCGCTTCAGCTATTTCTTGGTTTGTTCCGGCTTCTTGATTGTTTTCTTGCTGATTGATTCTTTCGGCGGTGGCAAGATTCCTCATGGCTTGATGGCTTCTTGTTGGTCGGTAACGATCTTATTTTCTCCCTTTCTTTCCTTATATCTCACTCTCTCCCTATCAAATCCTCTATTCCGTGATAGGGTCCAATATGTTGGGCTTTAGATTGGCGGAGTAGCTGATGTTTTCCTTTCCTTCTTTCCCTTTTTCGTTTGTGGAGGAAGCATCGGTGGATGAGATGATTAAGTTCTTGGCCAACGAGATGATTAAGTTCGTCCAGCAGCACGCCGAAGCCTCTATCGCCCATCTCCTCAGCCTCAAAACAGGTGTGTGTTCGTCTCTTCCACCGATTCCACTAACCCTAATTTGAAATCTTCTGGTATTAACCTCATTAGGGTTTCTTGATTTCTTGTAATGCCAAGGGAGAAAGGAAAAAAAGGAACACTACTTTTAAGAAAGATGACTATAACATTATCGCAAGGTTTTCTTAGCTTGACATATCATTCACTCTGGAAAAAGCATTTAAATGTATTTTGCATGTTCCTTTTTGAAGTTTCAGGCAGAGCATTTCATGCCCCTTTACACTCGTTTGAAGTCTTTCTTTCACTGGAGGAAGAGAATATAAAAAAGTTCAATCTAAAAACAACTATTTTCAAATGCTAAATGTTGTTGTTGTTGTTTTTGTTGTATAATCAAATGTTCAATGCTAAATGTTGTTGATGTATAAAAACAACTACTTGTTTGCATGTATTAGAAATTTTATATCCTCAATTAATCAAATGCTACATGTTATATTCGTTTGTTTATAATGAGAATAGTTAATTATGTCTCTGAGGAAGGAGCCCATCTGTAATCAGGCAGACTATCTTGTAAGCTTCTTTATACCATAAATGCTTCGAACTATTTCTAGAGAAGTTAATAATATCTGCTTGTTGTCTTATTTAGTCTTACTGCTTCGAAGTAGGAGTCAGGACTAATCTAAATGCTGTCCTTTTCTTTTATGTTGTTACCTCCAACAAATTAGACAACCATGTACTTATCATGTTACATGTTCTTGAAATGTTATTTAGAGAATTTATTCTGTTTTTCACATTTTCAGTTATGTGAATGTTCCACTTTGGTCATTCAGAAATCCCAACCATTAACTTTTTGATGAAAATGTTATTCATTTTCTTATTCTAAGACAGGATTGGGGGACAGATTTATGAAGTAACCTGCATACATAAGGCATAGAGGATTCTTCTGTTCGATGAGGTCAATGACTGAACACCGGATTCGTGTTGCTGAGGGGATGAAGGACTTCAACTAAATTTCTACTAATCAGCATCTCAACATAAGAGAGAGGGAGTAAGGCACTGTAACCATCTTTCTAGATAGGCTAGATTTTGAGTATCGGTATCAACTCCCTTTTTTCTTATGGTAGACGGATGCTTGCATTTGTAGTTTTGTTTGAATGGAAAATGTTAAGTAGGAAGTTTTATTGCATTATATGCTATTAATATTAATAAGTATTTTTATTGAATCTCGTATTTTTGATGATGAAACCACTTGATATGTGTTTATGTTTTAATGTACGTTTTGAGTGACGCAGGATGCTTCGATCAGGATGAGACAATTAAAGTAGGAAAAATCATATTGGGCCGGAGGAACATGTTAGAAGATTGGACGTCGGGCCGGTGGATCGATCGACGTATCGACAGAAGGCTTCGGGCCGTGGACTCGAGCATCGGGCCAAGAAGAGCGGGTATTGTGCCAAGGATATCAGAGTTGCGGAGTCAACTGGCCGATTGAGTAATAGGCCACAGGAGAGGACGATGCACGGACGAAGCGTCGAGGGACCAATGACATGCCTGACAACTTGGTTAATTGTTTAGGATTAATTGTCTCGATTGAAGTTTTGTTTTACATGTGCAGGATTAACTACGATGGAAGTAAGACATGCAGTAGGAGTGTTACGCCGGAGTCAAGACTATGATCACGTTGGGGGTTCGAGAGTTCGACGGAAGTCCGGATGGTCGTCGGAAGTTCTGCGGGAACAAATCCGAGAAGTTCAGGAGCTTGCCAAAGAAGCTTATCGGAACTTGCCAAGTGGATTGTCGCAAGTCCAGGAGTTTGCCGGAAGTCCGTCGGAGCATCGCCAAAGGTTCGTCGGATGTTCGTCGGAAGAAGCGATTGATGCACCGGAGCAAGTTGCAGTAAATGTCTTAAGAAATATCGTAGTTAGTATGTAGATTAAGTTAGGAATGGGAGGTGATCCCATTAACTTAATCAGAGCTCGGTCTCCGAGCTTTGTCAGGCGGTTGTACCGCCCCAGTCAGGAGGTAGTACCGCCAGAACCCCGGAAATCCGGGAAATGACATTTTTGAGCTCCAAATTCAAACTAGTTTGGAGCCTATAAATACCCCTTCTATCCCTGGGTAAAACACACAAGCACAGAGAGATTAAAAGAGAGAAAGCGCTGCTGCAATCTCTAGAATTTCCCTCCTCTAGCTTAAGTGTTAGAATTCTGTTTAAGAGAGGAGAGTGAGTGCTTGTAAGGGTTGTCTCCTAAACTCGGTAAAAGGAGAAGAGGGGTGTAAGAAGGAGGTTGATCTTCGCCTAGTAATGGAAGATCGTTAGTGGATGCCGGTGGCCTCGACGGAAGAGGAATCGGAGGAGTGGATATAAGTCACGATTGACCGAACCACTATAAACTCTCGTCTTCTCTGGTTTGCATTTATTCTTGCTGCTTACCTTACTGCAAACCTCCATATGTGCTTTACTTCATCATTACTTTTGCTGCACTCATTTACGAACTTGTTTTCAAGTTAAGTTTCCGAAAACGGTTTTACGTCAGAAACGATTTTATCATACGAACGCAGTTTTAAATCCTCGAAAGTTTTTCGCTGCACTAATTCACCCCTCTATTAGTACTCTTGATCTTAACAATTTTTAGTGACCTCAATCACCAAAGATTTTTTATTTAGTAGCCAACTTGGATATAAACCTCAATCACCACCCGCACACCAAAAAAGTAAGAATTTAGTACACTAAACCAAGCAAATGTCTTGGATGGAGTTTCACATTAGCAAATACAAAAGAGATCAACTATTCTATGCTAATAGTTGGCATGCCTATATCATTCTTTTTTTTTTTGTTTTTTGCCTCAAGTACAATTTGCTAGTTTATTGAAATTTATCCGCTGTTGCTTTACCTAGCAAAGTAGTCCGTGAGATGAAGAGGCTAATACCATCGGTTTCTCCACTTTGGACACTGTACTAGCGGGACTGGTTTGTTCAACTCAATGCATAATATTGTTTTATCCTTCTTGTTATTGCTTTAGAACTGATATGTATACTTCTTTGTCATAAGATTTAATTTTTGCGGATGAATGACATGTTAATCTGCGCATGTGCATTTTTCTTAGTGTAGCTATAGGCAAGGGATAAAGGAATGATTGGGGAAACAAGGTCAAAGTAGGAGAAAATTCTTTATTTCTCGTAAAGTGCCTCGTCTTAGATGAGTAGTTCTTCTACGGATAAGGCAATGTTTGGCAGGTTAGGAAATATATGCCATAGGATAAAAGATTTCAAAGTATTAAAATGTTGCATTAATATAATCATGGAATTGAAGTACCAGGATTTTTCTAAACTTTGGCGTTTGAGTGTTAACAAAGTTGATGCTATGAAGTTTAATGGAGTTATAAGCGATGATGGAGGGAAGAAGTTGAAATTGGAGTAATAATACTTTGATATCAGGCCCTGCAGTATATTTACCACACATCGAAACATACCATAGAAGTAATTAATATTTGGCTTGGACCATGTGGAATGATTGGGAAACTACAGAAATAAATGCTACAGAAACTAGATTCTTTTTATTTGTTTGAATTCCTATACAAAATACAAAACTGAATCGAAAATGTTTAATGTTTTTTTTAATACTTTTTGTTGAGTTTGATTCTTCGGTTGGTATTATTGGATAATTTAATAGAGAGAATATAGTCAGTCAATCGTCATTCGACACAGTCTTCAAGTCAATCGTCATTCGACACAGTCTTCAAGTGATCTTTAGGATGGAAGGAGAAGACAGAGACCACCCTCCACATGTCTGCCCACGTGGATAAAAGGTCAATGGGAGGTTGTTGGAGTGGTTAGAGGTTATATCATCATAAAATATTTCATGGAATATTCTGTCCCTTTACGATTAGATATAAAAACTCATGTTTAACACAACGAAAGAGACCATTTTTTTTATCACTCGTGTCTACACTCACCTACCTCGGCTTACTAACTTGGGCATCGGAGGGATCGGGTTGGAAAACCTCTCCTGACCTCGGTCTTCATGCAAGTGACACCTTTAGAGCTTAGCGTTTCCACCTCGGACAACCCTACGCACATGAGTCTGGACCATGTTGGGTCAATCAAGCGATCAATGATTTCTTCCCGTAATAATATTTTATGTTAGAAGGAGGGCTCCATGTTGCAAGAACGATCGCCCACTAACCTTCTCAATGAACGCTCGAGTGAAGAGACTTTGTCCTAACCCATAGTACTTTCACCCAAGGGGATAATAGCCACCATTTTCGCACATGGGTGCATCCACCTTCGTGTAGACACCTATGTGATACTGGTGTCTATTCAACGACCAGGGTCTCTCACCCCTAGGGATGACCCCAAGCCACCTACTCGACCCCATTGATGTGGTCCTGAATCTCACTCAACTAGTGCAAATGTTAACGGGCATGATACAGGTCGTCACTCTTCTTTTCCCCTAGTTAGCCCAATAGGCGGTGCAACCAACTCAACCATGATCCCTGGCTCAACTGCCATCGGCATTGGCATTTGTTGAGGTTCCCCGACCTAATGTGATGCCAACATCCCAAGAGCACTCGAGACTTGTCAAACTATTGGCCAAGGGGCCACTTCGGTTCCCAACCATGAAATTTAGTGGATCGCACCATCACTTTACCCTGCCCGACATAGCGGATTACAACCACCGGGATTACAACCACGATATAGCGGATTGTCGTAACTTGAAAGAGCATATTGAAAAACTCATATGTTAGGGACACCTCGAGCGATTTGTCCAAAAGCATCGGGAACCCTCACCCCAACCTTAAGGGCTAATGGAGAGACATATTGACATCATCATTGGTGGACTCGCCTCGAGGGGTGACATCTCCTCGGGTCGTAAGGCTTATGCTCGAGTTACTATTAAAAAGTGTCCGAGAACGGAAGACAACCTAGAGATAACCTTCAAGGAGGAAGAGATTGAGTATCTTGACCCTAAAGTGATGGTGCGAGCCACTAAATTTCAAACACCTTGATATGTTACACCTTCCTGACCATGTTAAGAAGTCCCACACGAGAATGGTATGCCCGCTTGGAGTCGCTTTCCATTAGTTCTTTTACCTAGCTTGTAAGGGATTCGAACTTCATTTCCTCGGGAACGTATGCTCATGGCCATAAATGTCAATACTCCTCGAGCCTATGAAGGAGAGGAGGAAATGCTCGCAATCTTCGTCGGTCGGCTCATGAATGAGATCTAGAACGTGGTAGATGTCCATCCATCACTCATAATATTGTCTTTCATGATGGGGCTCAATCCCTATTGTCTCTTTTGGTTGTTGATAGAGAGACCACCGATGACTGTACTAGAGGTATTGTAAAGGGCTAAACAATACATCGTCGTTGAAGCAATGGCATCGGGCAAACGTGAGGAGTCATGCAAGAGGTCGAAGCAAGATCGACCATAATTCGCCCCGACTCTGAGGTCGCCAAGGATCTATTAAAAGACCCTTACCCGATAAAGACCTCGTTGGCAAAAAGAGAGGTCCAAATAATATCGGTTCCACTGGGATTACAACCACGATATAGCGGATTGTCGTGACTTGAAAGAGCATATTGAAGAGCTCATATGTTAGGGACACCTCGAGCGATTTGTCCAAAAGTATTGGGAACCCTCGCCCTAACCTTAGGGGCTAATAGAGAGACATATTGACATCATCATTGGTGGACTCGCCTCGGAGGGTGATAACTCCTCAGGTCGTAAAGCTTATGCTTGAGCTACTATTAAAAAGTGTCCGAGAGCGGAGAATAACCTAGAGATAACCTTAAGGAGAAATAGATTGAGTATCTTGACCCTAATCATGACAATCCCTTGGTAGTTTCTATGAGGATGATCAACGCTCGACTGGAGAGGGTCATGATTGACATATATAGTTTTACTAATATCCTATACTTTGTTGTTTTTCAAAAACTTGAGTTATCAATTAATAACCTCCATGATGAACACTATCAAGTAATATGAGGTTGATAAAAAGAAAAATCGACTCGCATAAAATGAAACCTGTCATGACAGGAGGTATAAGAAAAATATGTACTCGAGATATGTGAGTCGGGAAACCCAATCCTCCCATTTCGTCAACCGCATGATATCATATATATATAGAAGAAGAATAATGATGTTTTCAGTTGACAGCGTGTTCTTTATATCTCTCACCGGCAATCGTAACCATTGTTTTTTTTTTTTTTTCCTCTTACCACTGTCAGTCCATGGACATGAAATCCATGGATACACACACACACACACACTTCAGTCGGGGACCAATCTACTATTTATCGACAATGACTAGATGTATATAGTTTTGGTCACTTGATTTTGAACCACAGTAAAGTTGTAAGACCCACCCTTCACATGTGTCGGTCACGACCAGTTGCTGCTATGAAACAGGTCGGTTGTTGGCCTATGCCATTTGATATATCAAATGATGTTGTTGTACATCATATAATAATAATAATAATACCATGTCACTCTGAAGGTTGGATGGTTGGTTGGTTTAATTAATGCATAGCAGCTGAGTTAATGATTGTGATTCATTATTGGTAATGTTCGAAATGCGTAGGAATCAAAGACTGCATATTATTGGTAAGGGAGAATGGGGGGTTGGGGTTGAACAAGCAAGCATCATGCGAGGAGGAAGAGCAGGAGATGGGCACCGGTGAGGAACGACGGAACCGCGCATGCGCAGAGCAGTCTCCTGCGACGGAGGTCTCGTCGCACCGTCATCATTCGGTGAACGACACGACAAGAAGAAGAAGAACATCTTCTTCGCCTACCTCATTGCCATCCACAACAAGAAGAAACAAAGGACATACGACAAGAAGAATGATGGTGAGAGAGAGAGAGAGAGAGAGAGAGAGAGTCGAAGAGGATGGAGAAAAGCTCAAAGCTCCCACCTCCTGCCGTTTGAATCGGCAGCAGTGACGCGCCTCAGCTCTAAGAGGAGGCCGGCCGAGATTGACCGCTCGCTCGCGATCCGACGACGTAGGACATTGACCTCGACGTGCACGATCTGGAATAGGATGACACCACGGTGTGCGTACGACACGGCCCTGTGGGTGATAAAAGGAGCCCAAAAAAATAATAAACGGTCTAAGATACGATGACCATCTCGGTGGGCTTACCGCGCACCGAATGGGGGATAAAAGGCCCAAAAAAATTTAAAACCTTCCGAAATCTTTCAAACTTATACTTCTTATTGTCACGCACGGTGACTGGAACCAGCAGTTCTCGAACGATCAACAGTAGATACGCTGACAACATGTGAGCTTACCGCACACGGGATGGGCGATGAAGGGCCCCAAAAAAATTTAAAACGGTCCAAAATCGTCCAAACTTTCAGTTCTTAGAATCACCGATGGTGAGCAGAAGCAGGCGTTCTTGAACGAAGAATAAAGAGGCATGATGAGGTGACAAAAGTGGCCCAAAATATTTAAAACGGCCCTGAGAAGGCCAGAGTCAACGCCCCCATTCTCAACTACGGCATTCAGAACCCGCAGTCGTACTCAAATCCAAGGTTTAGATTTGCTGCGACGGGACATATCTCATCCATTTAAAATCCAAGGTTTAGATTTGCAATTCGATCGATACCAGAAAATGGCTGCGCATCGACCGATACGTTTTGCATTACTATCGGTCCCTCGAGTTCCTGCAGGGAAGCGAGACGACATGCAATGACTCTTTATGGCATTACCGCAAAAGAAATATTAGAACTCACATTTTAGTTGTCTGCACAAAAGATTCAGCACAAAAAAAATAAACAACTAAATAAGATAAATGTTATACCACCTCCCTCCAATCAAAGAGGGCTCCCTCAATCTAATCCCCACCTTCAATATGAAATAAAACACAAGACTTCCTTCAAAAAAAAACCCGGTGGTACATGAATGCCAAATATGTCAACTGTTCAAATCGAAAATTGGATGAGAAACCACTTGCCGCTTTTTCCTACTGAGTCTCAGATGCACCCAACGGTACCAAACTTAACAATCTGAGGAGTGCCAGTTAAGACTTTCGCTTGCAGAGAGATGTAATTGATGAGTGGCTATTTGCTAACAACAGCACCAAACTTAACAATTGTTGTTGATTACCAGCTCAATGTCGGCTCCTACTTCTGCTACCTTTGATTCCTTCGACCCTTTTGCATCTTTGGCTATGTTGACTACATCAAAGTCTATTGCAATCGACTTCACAACGCCCTTTAGCATCTAAAGCACAAGTCAAGGTGAAAATCTCAAAAATATATTAACACTGAAACGAGAAAAACTACTTTGCTCAACAAAAATGTATGTATGTATGTATATATATATATATATATATATATATATATATATATATATATATATATATATATATATATATATATTCATCCACTCCTGACGACACACGCCATCAGCAAGCTTTAATTTCTGCCAATGATCAAAGGATTCACTGCACAAGACTCATGGTCTAAGGAGGGTCAATCTACTAGCTTTCCGTTGAAAGCAGAGAGGCTATTTTCATGCCCCAAAATATGGTCACTCTGGTCGCAAGTGGCGAGACCATATTGTGGCACTAGTGGGTAAATGTGCTGCCAATAAAAGATGATCAAACTACTTAGATGAAACATTTAATAGTAAAAGAAATACACATTATAATGGCTACTAAAAGCAAAACCACCGAGTTAGATGGTAACGACACATGCCAACATAAAGATGAAGGGTGATGCATGATAGAACATATGAGGTCTATAATGAGATAGATAATGAAATTAAACTGATATACACAAAAAAATGGGAATATTGCAGATCAAGATATTGTAAGTGTAAAGGATTGGGAGCATAGAGAGGCTACGTTTAAAAAGGATGAGGGTTCTGATGACAAGAACTTCAAAAGCCAAGGGTTCAGAATTGGAGCTGTGGAAACTTTCTCATCTTCTTTTCAAGTTCAAGTCTGACAACATCTTTTAGTGGGTCGGTACGAAGTTAAAGTGTTAAGCTTTTGCTATTAAATGTTTCATTCTCACTGTAGATAGACATACAGGGGAGATGACCAAATCCTCAAAGAGAGGCAAAATTCTGAGCAAAACATGGAGATCAATTTGTCAAGTCATTGGACACTCCCCTGATCACCTACCCGCCCCACACCAAAAAGAGAGAATGTATTTGTCGACAACACCAAAGAAATTAGAAATTAATATTCATGCCCAAAGGCCAGCCTCAAATGACTACCCCAGCATGTACCCTGCACATAAACATGAGGCAACCAGATACACTAACAGTAAGATAAATATTAAAATCCCAAGTCCGAAGGGATACAAACAACACAACTAACTCCCAAAGGATACAAGTGTGCCAACAGCAACAAGTGCTCGAAATCTTCCATCTACATCTTGGTTTCCATCTTCCGCAATCTGGGATACATAACAAGAAAGAATTAACCAGCACAAACTAACAGAAATGGTTGCAGCATGTAGGGCTTCTAGTGCCTATACACAAGCCCATGAGAAAACATCATGTTTACTCATTCAAACAAGCATCAAAATCATACTTCGAGAGCAGCAGAGAGAACTTGAGCTTGGCCTTCTTTGTCCTTTGCTTCAATCAAAAGCACAGCATAACTGAAAAATGGATCAGAAAGAAAAGATTAAATGCCACCTAATGAATGAAGGTATTCTTTTGAAGAATTATGTTCAACTGTAGATTCCAAGAAAAGGATGTACACAATCAGTAGTAAAAGAAAATAGTCTAAAACAATTCAAATGCAGCTCAAAAGGTCCAATGCTGCCAATGAATGTTTTTTAGTCATAGAGTATCTCCATTCACTAGATGATTTTGGCAGCTACAATAAGAATTAGCTCGAAAAGAAATATTTCCAACTAGTTACATGTGATGTAAAAGAACAAATAATAATTGAGAGAAACAGGAATGCATGAAAATAAAATTATTTATTGTAAATAGATAAATGCAAGATATTGAAAATGACTAGGAAATTTACTGCTGAAAACGTATACGATGCCACTATTGACTTATTTGATATACCAACTTCTTATATTCCATTGTTACAACTTAAGATGTGAGTGCAGGATAAAATTCATCTTGTTCATAACTGCTAAGAAGAATTTGCTCCAACATTCAGATCTCCAGGCCTGTAAAAGTGCAAAATTTTAAAAGATCATAACACCTCGAACTTTGGACATTTAAAAGATTGCCACGTGTGGTCTTAAATTTCCCATTTAAATACACAAGCTTTATTGCTGACTTCAAAATCAACATTACAAAGGCAAAGACAAATGGAGATATTAATAATGTGTAATTGAGAATTATTTTACTTATCCAACCTGCTATAATCTCAGAGCGCACTTTGAAACAAGAATGATGTTTGACTTATTTCAAATAAAGTTTTCAAACATGTGTAAAAAATAATAAAATACAGAAACTATCCATAAAGGTGCAAAATCCAAGACTTACTTCAATATCAATGTGGCATAACAAAGATGTGCATTCTTGTTAAAGAATGACCTGCAACTTGATAAGGTGTCCAGAACCTGAAAGCATACAGAGTCAATACACCATTAAAAGTTTAAAACTATTGCCGAACAGGATGAAAGAACCATTTTTATAAGCTATAAAAACGTCACTCAGAGAAACACTCTTATTTCAGATATGTTATGTATCCTTAACTCTGAAATTTCATATTAGTAGCATATCAATATATGGAAGATCATATCACATGAAAATTTAGAAGGTTGAATGATGCCATGCTGGCGATCAAGGCACCATCGTTAAAAATGGAAAGCTCCTGGGAATGGCAAGCAGCAATAGCTGCTACTGCTACTGCAACAGTTTGTCCAGTGGCTGATTCTGCTGTGAGTGGTGATTATACAGCATATATTGCTTACATTAATGAAGTTTGCGGACAGAATGACAATTTAGTGAAAGTTTATTATCTACATTGTAATGACAAACAATTATGCCGCAACCCCTATGGCGCATAGAGCTCAGAACATCTGTAAACTTGGTCCCTTCTGCCAATACATGCTTAGACAATCTACAGTACAATCTTCAGTACATGTTACCCTTGTATTGTATAGCCAAAATTGGGCAACTACAATGGCTAAAATAAAATTTCCACATTTGATCAAGCTAGAATGTAACTCTTACATGCTGCAGAAATTTAAGTTACATAGAGAAGGCCATTACTCTTTTCTGATCTCTACCAGTGAATAAACTATAACCACGCTTACAACTTTCACTTACTCGCAAATCAGAATATGCAACTTGTTGTAGTATCTCGGCATCAATGATCTAATTTCAATTTCGGATAATATCACTTTCCATTAATTTTGGCTATTCTGGTTATATCCTTGCTATGCATAAGATTAGCTGAATCAATGGTTTATAGCACAGAACAAGCGTTTTCACAATATGTATTTAAATTTCTTAGGTCAAGGATTAAATTTTCAAAACATCTGATGCTGACACAAGTGGCAGGGAGGAGGTTCTTGATTTAATAGACATGTATATTGTTGCAATACCTCAAGGAGGATGTTGTATCATTGTCTCATCTGTTGCATTGGCCATCTCATCAGAGGACCGGTGAGATCTACAGTTTTCTAGTTTTAACTTAGAAGCGCTGCCTTTTTTGAAGCAAATATAGGCAAAGTCTATAAAATCTTATTTCATCAAGATTCAAGACAAGGCAGGTGAAATTTAAAATGGCAAGGAGAAGACAAAAAAACACTTGGTTAAATATAAAATGGCTCTAAATTATGGTGTTTCCTGCACAGTGATAAATGATAGATGCATCTCCACAAACTAGAAACTGGGTTGGGACTAGATTTTTATGTAAAATTAAACCACTTGAGCTTTTACCGGATTAATATTTGAAATCTGATGCTGAGCAACTGTTATTCTCAAATTACAGCAATCAACGATGAACATATTCCTGCCTGCCAGCATTCAATTAATGATACAAGAAAAGATTACAG
This sequence comes from Musa acuminata AAA Group, assembly GCF_036884655.1. Lineage (NCBI taxonomy): Eukaryota > Viridiplantae > Streptophyta > Magnoliopsida > Zingiberales > Musaceae > Musa > Musa acuminata. Next base: position 1,108,127 of record NC_088331.1, read on the forward strand.
CAAAAGAGAACACTAAAGTGGTAGCAGAATTCATTACCACTGTTTGCAACATATACCATGAAGAATCTATGTAACCAAACAAAGATAGAAACCAAAGCTTCCAATCTTGGTAAAGCAAAATAAAAGACCAGAATACTTCTACATGAGTAATCAGCATGAGAAATCTTTACTCAAATGCAACAATAAACCAATTTAAGCTAAAAAAAAAACAATTTAAGACCAAGATAGTGAAGCAAGATGGTAATACCTCACTGTAGTGAGATTGTAACCAATTTGAAAAGCATGAATGCTTGAAGAGGTTTGTAATTGCTCGAACAACTGTTAAAAGATTTGCCGTCTGTGGAGGAGCCGTCGTAGCTTTAACTAATATCTCCATTAGTACATCTGTGATTGCTTCATAGCTATGTTCAGAACAATTTATATTCACATGAAAAAAAATGCAGAAAAGCAATATCACAAGACAGTACCATTCCCACTTTCCATGTGCTTGTGAAGCAAACTAGCTCCATCTGGATGCAAGACAATCATCCGCAGAATATCTATTACTGCAAGTCAAAAGCAACATATTATGTATGAGAGACTAAGAAGCATGGAGATAGACATGGGCACGGGACACGAACACGGCAACACATCATTTTAAAATAATTTAGGATACGGACACGACAAGGACACAATTATATTATATTATATTATATTATTATATTATATTATATTATATTATATTATATTATATTAACATGAGTTTAATAACATTTATATTTAAATTTTGTGGACTTGAACAAATAAATATCACCACACAAATTTAAATAATTAAAATCATCTAAATCTAATTATATTTCTGGTTGAATTTTCATATTAATATAGGCCTTGTATGTGTTTTATATGTGTTTTCGTAAAAGTAAAATAAAAATTATATTGTGCAAAAAAGTCAAGCATCCCCCTTCAATTTATGAAGCATGATGATACAATACAAGTGTGCTACTGTGCGACAAGCAGAATACTAAAATAACTTTTTTCTAGAAATGCCTTGGCATGTCCAGCAGTGTAAGATGCACGTACTGCAGAATGAAGTATGTTCTAGACGCAAGGTAGACTGCACTAAGGATGGACGATGCTTATGACAAAAGTTATGTCAGAAATGTACCAAGTTACTCGATAAAGTAATGGAAGCATGCAAGAAATATTAACAATGCCCTATTAGCATAAATCCATATAGACAAATGCACATGAAGAAAAGACCAAATGAAAATTGAATGCAAGAGGATTACCAGGAAATAACATTGGAATTGGCCATGACTTCAACAATTTCAACAATAATAGAATATCAACATCTGCAAAGGAACTGCAATGATAGTGTGATGTATCTTTTAAAACTTTCACAATAGCTGCCAGCCTTGACAACTCAAGCTCCGAGAGCGACAGTGATTTCTCCTAAAAGAATGAGGTGAATATAAACTAGTGAGAAGATATACGAAAAGACACAAAAGAAAATAGCAGACAACAATTCTTCACATTTATAGAATAAAGTGTAATCATACATGAGTTTTTAAATACCAGTTCAGTAACCAAACGGACTACCATGCAAATGGTATGGTGGACAATTCACCAAGCTATTCTACTCATCATCATTGAATAAAATAAAATAAATAAAAATTAACGGTATATGCTAAATTTCAGTAATGGTGCTTGGTCGGACTGATAAATACGATCAACATGTACCAGTCCAACTGGTATTCAAAATCTTAAATATATATAAGCCTAACAATTGGGTAGAATATAAAAAAGCACTTGGCACACAACTGTGACAACATAAGAAATGAATTTTACCATACAGACAGTGGAGCATTTAAGGTTATATATTGTAAAGTATATGGCACTTGGATGTCGATTAATCTTTGCCTCCCAGTGACAGCAATAATGACAGGTATGAAAAAAAAAAGGTGTTTCACAGCACAATGGTAGGATATTAATTACATCCTTTTACTCGGCATACACAGAAATCTTATTATTAGATAACGGACAATAAAACAACTGAAAAGAGACAGGAATTAAAATGGGGAATCACACACGTGTGTATGTATATCAGAAGCACAGGATCCATACCACAAACAAAATAATGTAATGTATATAAGATATGAAGTTAATGATTGTGAGAATCTTAGTAGCTCCCAACTATCTGGGGTTGCTACACAGATCCTTTTGTCTACTAAGCCCTATTATTAGGAGAAATATTAACTAATTACTAGAAACACCTTGTTCAATTATTTACTTTTATCAATTTTACAAGTTAAAGCATGCAGTGTCAAAGAGCACACAATTGATAACATCACAAAAGCCCAATCCGATGCCCCCTGCTTGGACTAATAATAACAAAGCAGATCGTATATTTAATAAACTGATTTCCTGCCCAATCTATATAAATTTGAACAAAGTGATGTTGCCCTGCCTCAGAATGTTTTTCAACTACAATTAGTTCCCCATTACACATGAAATCTTCTACATTGCATACCACCAGTACCATGTTGATCAATAGAAACTAAAGAAAAGGATTATTCAAGTGGAAAGAGTCAAAGCCATGTTCAGTAGGTATATAACTGATCAAGTTATCTATAACAAAAGAAAATAAGATTACATTATCAACATCTGAAAAATACAGAGATTCCATCAACCTCTTTAATTATGAAGGCAGCAGAGTGGATGTTTAACATGATCACGAGGTGCATCCAATGTTTCTACTGGCATTCATATCTATTTACAAAGATCATCAACTTAAAAGCAGATATATTACCACATCAGTCGCAAGCGCTGAATTGAATTCTGTGATCTTCTTTAGAATTCCGTCCAACTGTGCAGAATCAAAGAAAAGCATTCCTACCTAGAAAAGCAAAAAAGAAAATATAGGAGGCAAGAAGAATTGTCTCTTGGAGAGAAAAATAATTAATGCTGCCAAACAATCAGTCAGTTGCTATACACATCCACACACAACACATCCATGAACAAGATCCAAGGATAAATGACTTCAAAATTTTGACAAGTACTAAAAAACCATAAACATTATGTACCCTTAAGTTGAATTAGCTTATAAAGATTTAAAACTACATCCATCAAGAACTATCCAAAATTATTAAATAAACAATGGCTTCATGGAAAATAATCTTTGCTAATTTGGTAACCTAAGATAGATCTAGCTGGCAGATTAAAAGAATACCGAATAAATAAACATGAATTCAATTTTGTTCATAAAATCATGTCAGAAACCACTATGGACACCCATCATTTAGAAAATGATGACACAAGTCTTCAGAAGCAACCCTTACAAATCAGTTGCATAAACACTTTGAGACGATGGGTAAAAAAAACTCTGAAATGTTAACATCATATGATACACGATAAAAAAAACCAATTTCCATTTAATATGGAATTGCTATCCATTTGACTGCTTCTTAAGATTATGTATATGCATTGAGCAATTTGATAAAATTAAGCATATAGAAGCAGCAAAAGCTTGGACATATCAGAAAATATGTGATCTTCACAGATGCTTGAATCAAGAAAGTAGACAGTGAAATTTTCAACATATGTTAACCCACTTCAATTACAACATTTTTATTGCCAATTAAAACAAGAGGGAAAGGAAAAGAAGAGATACCTTTGGAATATGCTTGAAAGATGGTGCCGTTCCGACGCCTACAATGATGCAAATAGTGAAAAAGATGACAAAAAAAATGGCTCATACTAATGACCAGCAGAAATCTTGAGTAGCAATTTGTTTATTATGCTTCAATCAAAAAAGGAACTGACAGTTCAGTTAGTTAACATAAACCATAAGTACACATTAAACAAGAGCACAAACCTTGTGAAATGGATGGTTCTCCAGGTACATATGCATTTGCTGAATGAGAAACAAACATTAAATGAATCATGAGGAGCAAATAATTATACCAATATCCTAAAAGACAAAATCAACATGACAAAAAAGAGCCTGTTCTTACACCCAGTATACGGATCCCGAAAAGATGGGTCAAAAGAAAAGTCTCTTTGCCCAGAGTTTTGAAGTATAAAATCAACAATTTGTTGGCGATATGAAAGAGGCAGACTTTCTTGGAGAAGCCACTTGTCAGCAACTGTGTAAGGGTTATCTGGAAACACGAAACAGCATACTTTTTTAATAAGAAGCAAGCTTTCAAGCAAAGCACAAACAGTAAATTTGTATAGTAATAAAAACATATTGTGATAGCTTAAGGAAAGATCATATCTAAAAAGGAAAGCATGAACCTACATGTAAATATAAACTCATACATAAAAGTGTCTTCATTGAAAAGATATCATGTCCAAATTCCAATGGCAATATCAATGCAACTAGTTTAGTAAAAAAATGGATTGTAACAACAATGAGTTGGTGTTCCAGTTGATGGCAGCAATATTAAAGTAAAAGTAGATGGTAATGACAAACTTCTCATCAAAAGGTGATTCTTAAGACCTTAAATGCAATCATAGAATGTCAAAAAATAACCTTGTATTATAGACTAACCAACAAGCTCAAACTGTTTTCAATCTTATACTATTCGATTTTGTAAGGAATGGCCTTTTTGGCTACTCTCCTTGAGGACCACTCAGATTGAGAAATATTAGTGATGAAAGGTACTAAATGTCTAAGTTTATATCGTAAATAAAAAAACAGACAAGCATACACATAGTTAGAAAAAAAACATGGGTGAAAGAGATATGAAACTGAAACACACCATCCATCACTGTCTGATCTAGTTGTCATCTTCTTTTTGCACATACTCCTCAAACCCAAAATTGTGATCATTCTCATCTTTATACCATGTCCCTATTCTTCTTCCATCCTGGAGAATACCCCAAGCTGTCTCTTGCCTTCTAGTTGTGGTGTAAAGGCATAGAGTAAAGGATCGAGATTGAGGAATATAACTATTAGATTTAAGTATTTAGATATTTCTTGAATAATTTTTCATAGTAAACTTCAGATACCTTCATAACTGTTGATAGAAAAACCTTGGAGTATTTTTAATCATCCAATCATGCACTAAGATCTGATATCATGATTAGAACTTCTCTTTGTTGACCAATTCATTGGGATATATATTGAATTTTTTTTTATTTTTAGCACATGTTTCTGATGTTTAAAGAAAGTTCCCGGCAAAATTTATATTTGGATTTATCAGTTCAACTGTTTCTTAGATTAGCAACCAAATCTAGGTGTTTACTGAATTTCCATGAGACATGTCCTGGTAAGATAATTTCTCACATGCTTTCAATCAGTAAACAGTAACCACATCTGAATGAACACGCAAGAATCTTAAAACTCTTGCCTTGCATGTCGGTCAACTAACATTGTTTATCTATGGATGCTAGAATTATGCAGAAAAAAGTTATTTGATATAAATAGACATCTTTGTTACTTAACAAGTGAGTATAGAGTGTTTTTCACTATTTATAAACCCACAAAATCGATGCTATCTAATAACAAAAAGGATAGAACAGATTTTTATAATTTGAATTGACATATACCTTATGTTATTGGTTCTGATAATGATTATTTTCAGATATTGTTTCTTTATGCCACATTCCATATTATCAGTCTTTTGGAAAGAGAAACTGTGTCTGATAATGATTATAAGCAATACCATGATTCACTGTAAGGTTTTTATCTTCTTTATACCTCAATGGTGAAGACAGTACACAAACATTAAAAATGATGCTACAACAGCACAATACAGATTTTAACATAAATGAATATAAAAGGTTGATGCATCAAAAGGGAGTATGATCTTATAATTTAAGGATTTGAAAAGAGTGATCACCTGTTCTATTGTATGGTAATTTACGAATTGGCTCACCATCCCCAATATCGACATCAAAGACTAAAACCCAAAAAGGAAAGGAAAACTCCATCAGAGACATATACATATATGGGAAAGTTCAATGCACAAGGCTTGTTGCATACCATAATCATAATGTGTACCATCAAGAACCTGATTAGATGCGCCCTCTCCAGGTCCATCAACGATTTCACCAATCTGATCATTTAGTAGGTAAAAGTACCAATAAGAAAACTTCATTATGATCATACCAAGATGACAAACATAATCCAAAGAAACACAAGACCAAATTGTTCATACCAAGATGACAAACATAATCAATTTTTAGAAAGAAAAAACTAAAAATATCTAAAATCAACCAGTATAAGTGATAAATGTCAAAAAACAGATCAGCCTTTTTTAATGGATGCTCAAGGCAGTGATTTAAAAAGGCGCTCAAGCAAGGCAAAGCGAGGCCCGAGCACGTCGTTTAAGGGCCAAGCGACACACCAATGAGGCACTTGGCGCTTCGGGCAAGCGCCCGGTTGATATAAGGCAACCGAACGAGACTTTTAAGTTTGGTTCGGTTAAATTTGTGTTAGTTGGTTCGATTGAACCAACTAACGCACGCAGTTATGTCAAAACCTGCACTCGACCCCGACTCCAACCCTATGCTTTCTCCCTCTACGTCCGCCGCCGACGATTCCTCCCTCTGCATTCGCCGCCAACGATTTCTCCCGCTGCCTCCACTGCCGACAATTTCTCCTGCTGCCTCCGAGTCTTCCTCTGTCGTCGACCGAGTCTACTCAGCTTCCGCTGCTGTCCACTGTCTACCACTCCTTCTGTCCACTGCTTGCTGCTGTCCATGACGCGACTCCGCTGCCTCCTGCTGTCCGCGATTCCGCTGCCGCTGTTGCTGCTGTTTGCTGCCTCCTGCTATCCGTGACTCTGCTACCGCTGTTGCTGTCCGCTGCCGCGATTGTTGTCCGCTGACTTCTCACCGTGACTTCTCACTATCGGTTTCTACTCTTCCCTTCTAACTGCTGTTAACAGTAAATAACTGTTAACAGTAGATTATTAATTACTATACAAAATAATCTTTATTTATTAGATTAATAATATTATATATTTTTTATATTTTAATATTTTAGAGTGTCTCGCTTCGCTCAAGCGAGCGCCTAACGCCTCACGCGTTTTGGGGCCTTAGCGCCTAGCGCTTTTAAAATCACTGGCTCAAGGTCAACAAACTAACACGAGCTCAAAGTTTAACATCTCCATGACTCTTTTAAAGAGCAAAAGTAGTTGGTGTAGTTCTCATGACCCCACTTAAGATGTTTCATTGATGCACATGTAGATGTATAACCATTGTAAACTATCAAGTGTTTTCCTTCTTTCTCTTTCCTAAATTTTCATTTCTAGTCACAGCTTTAGCAAAACTAGTACCACCTGACAATCATGTTAGATCACATCTAACATGACAAGTACCTTAACAACTTGATTCCTTGGTTTAAAGTTTTAATGGCTCAGATCAGCAGTATCTAAACCAAATCTGAAACTAGAAACTTGATGCAACAGAAACTTCATTTGTACGACATTGATCTTCCTGACTCAGTCTTGCTCATATTACTTGAAGAGAGTAAAATAAAATATCCAAAGTTAGATGACAAATTAGGGATTTAACTTCTCCATAAGAGAGATCATTTTGGTGATCGATAAACTGATAAAGAACTAAGAAGCTTTGCCAAGGCTTTTATAAAAATAAGAACCTTATCTTCAAGACCAGACATGAAAAAAAGATTAAAGCACAATAGCATTTCCATATAAGTTTAAAGTTTAAATTAAAGACAAGAAACTCCAAAGTTTAGAAAGGCTCTGTGATTTACAGCATAGCAATCTCTTTGTTAGAACTTTAAATAAAACAGAGCAAAATCTGGAGAAGCATTGAGTATTACTTCCTACTTAACATTGCTAAAGACCATTGTATGAGCTTAAAAATTTGCATAACAACAAACTCCTTTGCAAACAAAAGCAAGCACATAAAAATGACTCAACAGGTTCTCTCTAAGAACATATACAAAATCTATTTATAAACATATACCTTGTCCCACTTATACTCCTTTGAATTCCAAGAATAAGCAACACCATTATCACCTTCTCTGATAACTTTTGTCTGCCCGTCCTTTGTGCCTATTTACCACCAAAAAGGAGCACTCAATTAGAAAAAAATATATACACCAAACTAATGAAGTGACTGCACAAGTCAAATAATCAAGAAACAGTATTGAATTACATGTTCCTGCATGCCACAAAAAAAAACCCTTAATATGCGATATAAAAAATGATGACATATCCAGCATATAGTCTGTGACATACAGAGTTTATATTTGTCACACACACACACTTAAACTCTCCATCAGCAATAAAGCAGTGGGTAAATTGTTACATGACACATCTCACTTAATCTATTTATTTATGAATCAGTCTATTAGTTGGTAAAGAAACATACTTGAGTTTTTTCCACTTATAACACTTGTCCACTGCCAATTGCTCAATGATTGAAATTTCGTACCATACAGGAGTTTCAAGATTCACTCGGTCTGGTATGGTACGGTACTGTATACCGAGCGGTATATTTCGGAATACTACTTAGTGTGTGTGTGGGGGGCGATTGCCTCGTCGCCCTTTGTGGCACGTGGGGAGAAGAAACCTCGCGGGCAGAAAAACGAGGGCAACGTCGACTCTTTTTACTCTTATATATATATATATATATATATATATATATATATATATATATATATATATATATATATATAAGGCGACATCATCTTTTTTCTGCCCGAACGGAGAGGTGGGGCGAAGAAACCGTTTCCTTCTCCCCACGTAAAAAAGGGCGACGAGGCGATGTTGTCGCCGCCTCGTCGTTTCTTCTGCCTGCGTGGGGAGAAGAAACGCCGCCTCAACGACGCTCGATTTATTCACCCTGTGACGTTGCCGAGGATTCTTCTCCCCACGCGGATGAGGAGAAGTCGCTGACGACGCCGAGGATTATTGCATATCAGTAGTCTTATACATTATATGGAAATACCTCAATACTTGGATCCATACTTCCTAAAAGGTTTTTTATCAATTGGACAGTTAAATTGCTGCCTTTGCTCATTGTTACCCATAAACAAGTCCAAATGGCTTGCTAATCCACTCAAGAGTTTAGTGTGCTGACCTGTAAGTGATTAACCCTTTCAGCATTAAGTTCCTTAGTTTTAGCTTACCAGAAGTCTCTCTCTCAGTTATGATTTTCCCAGGCTGCAATACATTAGATGAATGTGCCTCGTCGCCTCAGACGAGGAGGGAGAGCGGCATCGAATCTCCAGGTTATCCTCTTCTTTCTTCTCCCTCGGCTAATACCACCGGCCCAGTAGTGGGTGGTAACGGGGCGAAAACAACCTCAATCGACGGTACCGCCCGATACAGGCGGTATTATTCGAAATTAAAAACCTTGTGATTACCATTCGCATTGCTTGGTTATCGTTCCTACTTTGACTCTTTTTGACTTAGAAAAAGGCTACTGTTGATGTTAGAGCAGACCAAGGTGTGATATGCAAAAGAATGCAATTGCATGCAAGTTAAAGCTGATAGAATAACAAAAAAGGCCACTGACATCAGATACATATCCCTCCTCGCTGGTGAGCTCTGTCAAGTAAAATATCACTTGTAAAACTAAGACTGATCAAATCCCTTGTTTTGTTTATTAAGAAGTCTTCTCAGAGACTTGTCTTGTCGATGATTGTAGCTACTCCATTAGTGATAAATAGAGTCTCAAATCTATCTAGCAACTCCGAAAACAAAAGAAATAAATCAATGATGACGTATTGATCCTCATGTAGAAGAGAGAAAACCATAAAATCATAAGAAAATGAACAGTGAAAGGACTGCCAATCCCATTTTCTTCATGATTTTCCTTGTCATGACATGCCAATGCCAATGACTAGCAATAGGTGTCGATCACCTATTGACAAACACAAAGGGCAATTGTTCATTCTACAGCACATGTAACATCATGTCAATGCCGATCGGGTGATTATGTAGATATGAGCCAAATGCAATGTGAGACAGATTGTGGTTACTCCACCTTCACATCATGACACTCTTGGCACAAGAAGGCTAAAAAAATGCCCAACTACCCCAAGTTGTTAAGGAATCAACCGGACTCATCTGGAAAAGGCTAAAGCCAATAAACCCAATCCAAGATCGCCAAGGCCCAAACAGAACAGGTCAAGTCCATCCCTCAAATGATAATAACAATTAAGATTAGTTTAAGCCAAGTCCAAACAGTCCTCACTAATTTTATTTAATACCATCGACTGCCAACAAGTTAGGTCGATCACAATGAGTTCCAATCTTTCTAATAGGTTCCTGCAAGTCCCATCTAGTTCATCGGTAACTGCTGTCACCAGTTTTGGGCTGAATCTTGGACCAATTATAACCAGCATATTTTGATCAATCTTACGTCAGTTCCAAAATTTCCCAATCTAGCATCCTCTAGGGGTCTCATTGCCAAATTCTAAATTTGGTTCTGATTCCAATCTCAGTGGTGTAAACTCAGTAGCATTGTAGCAAAATAAGTATATATCAATAATCCATGATGACATTGTCAACCAAATTATAGGTTTGACGCTACTCACATTTTCTTCATGAGATTAATATCTAAAATCTAACAAGTCTAGAAGTGATTTTCTAATACTGTTACTAACTAGTTTCAGAAATAGAGCAGATCGTTGACAAGGGTGATTCTTGTAAGAAAGCGCTGGGGGTTGGCAGCTTATTTGTCTCATTACATTCCTGATGGGATACAACTCTACTATTATGCCTTTTGCCAATTTGACAAAACAAAACCTCTCATGGAGGAACAAGAGAGAGAAAGAAAAACTATCTAACTACACTTAATAAATAATCACATGAAATATTAATATTCTCAAGGGCTTACAACCACTCATATAAACAGCCTACTAATTATAAGAAGTCCTGTATGTAAACTTTTTCCTTTTTGGTGATTTTGTTACTCCCAATAATCCTACTCTATAAGAAGTGTATTTCGGAATCTTAAGAAACTTACCCTTTCTAAGTGCAATGTATATATTAATTCAAGGTTCAAAAAATTAACACAATTGGTCTATGCTGGTCAGTTTTTACTAGTTGAGGTCATAACCAGTACACGGACATGGAGTAATTGCCCATCCAACTTAGAATAGTGTTCATTCCCAGTAGACTTACCAGATCGAGCAGTCTAATCAAGATATGTCCAATTCATAGTGTATCGAACAATAGGCTTACTACCCGGAACTAGGATTTTTTGAATTTTTTATTTGGGTCCTCTCCCCTTTTCTTCTATCAATATTTTTCTATCTCCTCTCTCTCACTCAGCTTCCACAAACCCCCTAACCCCACATGGCTTGGCTGCCGCCATAGTAGCCTTCTCTGCTGCCATCACCACTAACATATCTGCCTCCTCCACCACTACCTATTCCTTGCATCGCCATACCTCTGCCTCCTGCTCCTTGCTTCACCTTATTGCTGCCACCACCTTCTCGCCCTCTCCCTCTTTCTCCTTGGTATGGGGGTAACAATCGGCACGAACCAATACCAAGGGTCAATACATTAATCCATATTGATACCATTGCAGTCCATCGGCACACCAGACCTTGGTCTGAAAACTTGCATGTTACCTTCATCAAGTAATAATTCCTTAATTGGTTTTGTCTCAACTTGCTTAATATAAAACCATATATATTACAACTTCATTACCATAAAAATGGGGTATCTCTGAACACCAAGAAAAGAAACATGTTGTAGACTGACCGCATTGTCACGGACTTAGCTGGAATTGCTTAAGTCGTGAGGCAACCTTGCGGCAATGTCACAGACTTAGCTGGAATTGCTTAAGTCGTGAGACAACCTTGCGGCAATGTCACGAACTTAGCTGGGATTGCCTAAGTCATGAGGCGCTCATGCGACATATGTGTCCGCAAAGGATCAGCCTAGTTGCAACCTCGTACAGGTCCCGAAGGACCTGTAAAACAGAAAGTTGATTAGTTCAAAAACGAGCGACGGACAAGTCCCAACGTCTCGCGAAGAGAGAAATTTAGCGAGCACCTTGAGTGCAAAAGAGAAAACAAAGAAAGGAGAAAACAAAGACTTTAGAAGGAAGAACGAACAGTTACAAGTCCACAAACAACTGTTCACCGGGTGCCAGCCGCGAATGCAAATTCCCGTCAAGTTAACGTGCGAACTTGTGAAGATTGTTCAACGCCCGACACTACCCCAAAGCCCCATCCCCCTTAGTGCCACCCGGGTGGTTCCAAGGTGTTGAGATAGCTGACGTTTCCCGTGCAGCAACGGTCTGCACAAAACAGGTCGTGGCACGCGAAAACGGAGTTATTTTGGGGCAGTTTTGCCCGACGCAGTGAGCGATCACATTGTAGCGCTGCAACCTGTTCGAACTTAAATTTTTACAAACAAAAACACACAAAACCAAGGCAAAACATGCTGTCAAACATCTATACAAGTTTGCAAGAGTGACGAACGGTTCGTTGGACGAAGTTGTTGCGGGTGTGTGACGACCGTTTGTGACAACATAACAAATGTTAGTAGAGTTATACTATGATTTATAATTTACTAAATGTCCAGAGAATAAATTCAAGTACAATAAGAACTGAGATAATATTTCATGAATATGAAGCAAACAGAAGCATAATGCTATGGAATACATTGTGATGAGATTGTTCATATATAAAGGTTATTATGTTAATGATACTAGACCTGGAACTTGCAAAGCCTCCAAACCAGGAAGATCCATCAAATTATAACCACCAACTTTCTTCCTGAAACAGGTTTTGCAAAAGAATAAAAAAAAATTGTAGATGAGTAGTAGTTAACCAATATAACCGTAGAATATAATGCTGCAATCAAGTTTAAAATCATGGTCAAACATCAATTTCAATGACCATCATACAGGCACAAAATTAATATGCTGGATCAAGGTTCACCGTACCATGACGTACCGCTCGGTATGGGCAGTATATATTATGTATCGGTACATCGGTATATACCATACCGGCCAGTAAATCGGTATGGACCGGTAAGGCGAACCATGTGCTAGATGATAATTGACCTATAGTGCCTGATATTATCGGTTAATTTAAAAATTAAAATGAACAGTAATATATTAGTACCAAACCAAACACTTCAGTATCAATACTTGGTTAGACCGATAGATACTGATCAACACGTATCAGTCCAACTGATAATAAAACCATGACATCAATTTGCAGCCCATATATTATTATCTTCATTATGAGTCACCTAGCCTACACAACCATTCAGCCAAAAAATTTCAACTGATCCCACTAAACAAGTACACCTATGACCTATCGTTACTGATTAATGGTTAAAGAAAAAAGTTCAGTCAGTCTTCCAAAAATAATATCACAAACTTAAAAACTACAGAAGGCAAATATGTCAAAACTCTCATAGAACAATGGGAAAAGACAGTTTTCAACTTTTCTTTAATAATCTTCACAATCAGTCTATTGACAAGTTTGAATTGGAGAACAGATAAAATACCTGCTTGTTTTATATTGAGAAATTTCCAATCCAAAAGCTTCAAGCTCCAGTGGGTCACAAATGCTATCACTACGTAATGTCCATATTCTCACAGTTCCATCAGAACATGCTGTGACAATATCTCCATTTTTCAAGAATTTGACATCCCAAACACATCCTGGGTGTTCAATGCTTTGTATACACGTCCCATCTGCTTAGCATAAGAATTTCCCATCAATATAATTCTAAACCACATCAAGAAAATTTGATGAAATATGATTAATTATGATTAGGAAGATGGAAACAAGTGGACAGAGCTCATCTGATTGGGCCCTTCAGTCTAGACACCACAGATACGAATTATCAAAAAATGAAAACTTCACAAAATTTTAGAGTATAACCACAAGAACAAGAATATACAACTGTACAGTCAAATCCTGAGTGAATACAGATTTTGTTTCTATTGTTTACCAACAATGTGTTGACTACTAACCATTTTTTATATAGAAACCACAATAACAATAGACTCAATTAACACTGAGAATGAAAAGAAATATATTTCACTGGCCTTATAATAAACAATAAGAAAAGAGAGCAAAAAAGTAATAGCGATAATAGTGTTTTTGTCACACCTGCACTAAACGAGCATCGTCCTTAAAAAGTACAAATGAAACTATGACAACCTTCAGCTAAAGCTGAACATAGTGCTTATGCATAATAGACTACAACCACTGTTTTGTGGCTTTCGCAGATGAGACCTAGTATTAATGGTTGACAATGTGGTTGGACTAGGAGAAGACAGTACATGAACTAGAAATATACTTGAAAGGCAAAATGGATTTGGAAAAGATAACCCATGATCACATAGTTTCACTGCCATGGCTCACCTATTCAAATTTCAATCTCTTAGGCTCAATATTAGTTATGTGCAAACAAAAAGTTAGAACTAAACATGATCACAGCACAAAAAGACAAGGTTTTCATCAAGACAATATGCCATGGATTTGCATAATTCATATTCTAGATATTTTGAAAGATAAATATCTCCCAATATAGGGCCACCAAAACAAAATAGCTTCTTAATTATGTCAAAATGTATGCATAAATCCAAGAGAAATCACCTCTCCATATCTTGAGGAAACAGTCTTCACTTCCACTAGCAACAATTCCAGACGAATGGGCATCAACGGAATATACCAGAGAAGTATGACCGATCATCTCCATCAAAATTTGACCAGTCAAAGCCCATAACTTGATGGTGCTGCCACTCGATCGAAAAATTAAATTGAGCAACAAGAGAAGTTTAGGAATTAAAAATTAATTACCAAAGAAATGCATTGTCCGATTGAAAGCAAACATTGAGGGAAGATTAGAAAGAATAAATTCAAAGCATAAAATCATAAACAGTCACTATCCATCATAATAGAAACGCATCGGCAACTTGAACAATCTAATGTGAACAAGAAATAAATTAATTTCGATAATAGTATACGACTTATAATTATGATTAACTGGTGAATAACTGGGACCTAGCCACGTAAAATGGCAATAACCTAGAAGATGGTACTAGATGGTCAAACTGTCATCACCATTTATTTACTTCAACCATCCTCAAACCCCTACAAGCTTATGGGTCCAGTATTGGCACTTCATCATTGCTTCCATATTGTTATGAAGAGTAAATCCAATTCAAATTAAAACCCATGTTCGAAGTTTATGCATTGACCAACTTTCTAGATCAGCATTGCAGTTCACATCCCTCAATTGTCAAGAAAGCAATGCACATAGCATAGGAAACTCACCCTACCTTCAAAAAATAGATCAAGCATGCAATAAGTAGTATTTGAATGCATAGTCCCTGCTTCCTATATGCTGCCACCAATGAGCCATTAGTAATACACTTGCAAAAGCCTGCATAGATGTCTACTTAAGGTCATATAGTGGTCATACACTTGCAAGAATGCACATTGTGCATGCATTCAAGAAATTATATTCGCTGATCAACACAGATCTATAACGGAGGACTATTTCATTTCACAATTACTAAATGTACAAATTCCTTATTCTAAAATTTAAATAAAAATAGATTTGACTAAATCATCTGCTTTGACTAAAATACAGACAAGCATGTATACTATGTCAATGAAGATGAAAAGTATGAGAGAAAAACATAAACTACATAAGTTTCCCATCAAGTTTGTATCAACAAAAATTTAAAATCAGAAATATAATAGCTTTCTGCTTCATGCAGCACGCACAGAACTAGTGCCCAGAAGATATAATTATGAACCTATACCTCTCATTATCAATCATTCAAGCAGTTAAAAAGGCCCATAATAGGATTAGGAGCATTTGTAATAAGAAAGAAATAAGAAAATCACTTGCCCTTGACAAATATGCCAAGACTGACTCACCCATCATGTGATGCAGAAAGGATCCCATATCCAGGCATCAAAGCTAGACCACGAACAGTATCTGTGAGGGCCTTACGAACATTAGCTATAGTTTATGGAAATAAGTACAAATTGAATGCCAGCCACACGCATACAGAAGAAAGAGATTCTTGTTCGAAAAAAAGAAAGAGAATGGAAAGTGGCCATATGGAATGCCTCCCAGTAAAGCAACAACAAAATTTAGCCATATGGAATGACTCCTAACAATGGTTGTGTGACCCACAATGGTAGTCAGTTGATGTTGCACCTCTAAAAATGCAAGAGAAATATTATCACACTCAGAAAATTTTTTAGAGACTCGACACGATAACATGACAAAGCAAGTTTGTAAAGACTGTCATAAATGAGATAAACAAAATAGCTAAAGAGATGTTGCACCGAAGTCTGTAAAACACCCTGAGACCAAAATCGAAAAATCAAAATTCAATTTACTTCCCACATTCATGTTCATTTTTGTAAGATGAACATGAATGTAAGATGAAGCTATAAATTAAACAAAATTACGTACATAAGTCGACCAGTCCATTTTTGTAAGAGATTGACCATCTTAATGGTATCTGTACACCACATTCATGTTCAACATATATTTGCTTCAACAAGTTTATCTCCAGTTCTCAATGGATTGTTAATACATATTTGCATAAACCTTGCACGGTAGAGCATTTCAAATTCTCCAACAGACTCGACTGCAAATAAAAGCAGTTAAATCCAAATGTGAGAATCACTCATGTAACCCATCTGATGGCATGGGAGCATGTTTTTAAAAAGCAAACCTCACTAGACTATTAAATATTAATCGTATGACGAACATGATCTAGCGAATGAAACATCCTCCTCAAAAAAATAATTGGGTGAAGTCGGATGGATATCATTTGAGCTAGAAGATGAAATGACACCGAAGGATCACCGATATTATATCTTTCTTCACTATACCAACTCATGTGACTCTCTTGGTTCATTTATGTTGAAGCTGCAGATAGGAAGCAATGTCACGGAAGAACACTGTGAAACTTGACAAAGAAATATCAATATGATTGCTTGTATTAAGAAAATTAGACACCAAAGAAACTATTTACCTTTGGACCTGAGAAATACATTGTGAGAACAGAAAACCAGCCCCCTTAAACAAATAAAATATATACTTACAGTACAAAAGATTATTTACAAGTACTACATAAAAAATTGTTGTCATAATTAAAATACTCATTGATGCTTTGAAATTTTCAAATCAGCATTGGCATAAAAAAGGGGTCATGAAGAAAATGACACAGAATAAGCATGAATAATAATTATAAGAATTATGCATGAAAAATAGAGGAAGATACCATAAAAAGCAATTTCAAGCCCAAGTATTTATCACACTCGAAAACACCTCAAAGAACAACTGTGGACATTTCATAAGTTAGCTTACTCATAATAAAACAAAAAAATACTAGAACCAACCTGCATGACCCACAAAAGTATGCAAACAAGTCCGTCCTCTCCAAAGTTTAAGGGTTGAATCACTGGAACCTACACAAACAATTAAATCTAATGTCAACATCTTTTTAGCAACAAAATATTATGCACACCCGCTTATGGGCTTATAACATCAGTATGACATTAATGTGATGTGAATGAGAGCACAACTTGAATCAATAATCAACCAAATGTTTGACCATTCATTTAGAAATCTAAATAGGTGGCGATGACATGCCCAATTATCATTTAATTTTCATTGTCCTTCCATTCCAATGGGATGCTTCTCTGTCCAATGAAGTTCCAATCAATCATTTGCTTTTCATATTCTGGACTTGTAGGGAACCTTGACATCCTTCAGTTTTAGTGCATTAATATATAAAGGGTGATTGAATAGAAAATAATCGAAATTCACAAATGATAAGGCCCAATAAAATTTTTGAAACATAAGCCTCTGTATGACTACAGCTGAGATGTTTGGTAATAACTGAGGTATTGTTCGCTGATGCAATTCAAAAAACTTTGCTAGGAGATCTTGCATGTATTCATTACGTACATCATCATCTAAAACTATTCCTTTTAGGTTTCTTCCTACACCAAGAATTACTGCATGGAGATTATTATACAAGCACACCAAGTTCTTCTCCAAACATATTCTAATTATCAAACTCTGCTATTGACACCGACCATGAAACGTATATTTTAATATACGGTCTGCTGGACCTTCGACAAGCATGTAAACCTTCCAATTAAAGGGCCCAAATGAACATAAATTGCAGGCTTTCACTTATGATATGATAATATAAATTTATTATGAATCAAATAAATTCTGCAAATAATGAATTTTATTTGGTATTGAATAAATTAAGCATATGACTAAATACTTGTGCTTTCAGATCACAAAAGAGTCAAATTCACAATTACCAGATCTAACAGCTCTAACCAACTCATAACATCATTGAAGGCGTTACCAGTAACGAATTCACCAGTGGAAAGCTTCAAAACTGCTTGAACAGCCACCTTGTGAGCTTCCCAAAACTCAACGGCATGGCCTTTTCTCCACCTCCGTATTGTACTGCAACACAAGTGCCAATTGGATAATGCAAACACAACAAGAATTAGAAAAAGCGTCACCAAAATAAAGTGAAACCAAAAATAGTCTTATTTATTTAAGGAACATTCTGACTATTATTGACAATAACCAATTACATTTTATAATATATATTTGTTACACATCACACAATAACTTTTTAACTGCTCGTGAAGACAACACAGATATTCAGGGTGTACTTCAATATTATAATAAAAAAGGAGACAATTTTTAGCAAGAAGAGCCTACAAGTCAGGACTAAGCAAAGTAAAACAATCAAAAAATAACATAAATTATAATAGTCACATAAGGACGCGATAGCGACAAATTTTCTCCTACCAAATATTTTGGTGCCTAGAGATGGGTTTGAGCAGAGG
Source organism: Musa acuminata AAA Group (assembly GCF_036884655.1). Lineage (NCBI taxonomy): Eukaryota > Viridiplantae > Streptophyta > Magnoliopsida > Zingiberales > Musaceae > Musa > Musa acuminata. The sequence goes on from NC_088331.1 coordinate 1,126,923, forward strand.
TTTATGAACCAATTAAATTGTGTCCTAGTTGGCTCCCGTTGCAATTGAATAGCACTTGCATGCAAATTCTGTTACTGAAACCCATCTTGCACTGCCACAAAAACCAATTAGCACTGGACATAAATTTCGCAACCAATTACCCAATTTTCGCAATGTGATGACCAACAGGCTGCAAAAGTAAGGTTCCTCTTGATTTTAAATTATGTTTCGGTCCATCAACAAGGTTCACCTTTAAGCATTTCAAACTAAGCGTAAAGGTCAATCACCCTACTCTGGCCTCATTGTCTGAACCACACATCAACAACATACTCCTAAAAAGTATTAAATTTTCAAGGTTCTGTCAAAAGAACCTATTATTACATTAAAGTTGTCTTCACGCTGTAGAAATGATTGCAAAACCTTCTATGATGATCAAAGAGGAGCAAAATACTAAAAAAGGCATTAGCAATGATAACTAAAATTAAAGACTCATGAGACTAGGCTATGACTAAAGATCGGAGAATTATACCAATCGATGGATGATGAGATTATGTCCCCGTTGTCGTCTACAGCGAGCCCAGTGACCTGAAACTGATGTCCGGTCATCCTTTCCGTGATCTCTCCCCTAGCCAAGTCCCAGAGCAGCACGAGCGTATCCATCCCGCCTGACACGATTCCACCCTCGGGGAACTGACCCCCGGGAGGAATCCACGCCAGTGGGCCCACGAAGCTGGTATGCCCAGCCAGGGTCTTCGACAGCACATAACCATGCTTCTTCTCTGGGTCCGGCACCCAGAACCTCACCGTCTTGTCCCTGGACGAGGTCGCGATCCCGGAATCCCCACATACACAAATCCGACGGACCTAAGAACATCGTCACGAGGAGCAAACCAAGAATCTTGAGACGAAGAATCAAATACCGGTTCTTGAAACGAAAACTAGGGCAGAACCTTGGGATGAAGAATCAAACTACGGTTCTCGAAACGAAAACTAGGGTAGAATCTGGAGATGGCGAATCAAACTTCGGTTCTTGAGGCGAAAGCTAGGGTGGAATCTTGAGATGGCGAATAAAATTATGGTTCTGGAGGGGACAAGCAGGGTTTCTGAGCGCAGCATCACATGAGATGATTCCGGTCGAAGAAGAAAAGATGGTCGAGAGGGACGCGACAAGGGAACCAGAGAGAATCACGCGAGAGAAGAGGAGTGAGGGGGGAGGGAGGGCACTTACGTCGTCTTCATGAGCCCTGAGAACGCAGGTAAGGCGGTACTCGCCATCCTCGAGAGTCATTTTGGGGGTTGAATGACTCGGTGGGAAAGAGGAGGGAGAAGGCCGGAGGACGATGATGAGTCCGAGGAAAGGGAAGAATCGAAGACTCTTCTTCTACTGTTAGTTTGGGGCGGCCCTTATAGTGCATTCCCTTCACCTGGGCTCGATATTTAACGGGACTTCGTTATCAAATTTTAAATGAAAATTATACATAATTAATGCATAATTATGTTTCCAAATCAATATTGGATTAGCAATCGTCAATATATATTGATAAGGGTAAAAATGGTAATGTAATGCGCCATGACGTCAGCTGTACTTTGACGACACACTGCTCGAGGAAATGAGCATTAACGCCGACTTGATATGCGCCAGCGTCACCCGCTCCCAGTCAACGACTCAACCGTCTGACCCTGCGCGCTCGGCCAAGGCAGAGGAGGACGTCGCCCGAAGCTCGCCCATACCCTGCGGTAGTTCGGTTCTCCACGCAACCCCAGTGGCAATGTCAGACGCCATCGGAGGTACGGTCCTGCTCCTGCTGACAGCCACATCAGATAACATCAAACTCATCCATAAATACCCCAGAGTTCTAGACAAACGGGGGGAGAAAAACGACCACAACACATACAGAGAGGCATTCCCTCATCCAAAACTCCCTCTACCTCACTGACTTGATCGTCGGAGGGGTCGGGGCCGAGCTTCTGACTCGACCTATGTGCAAGTGCGAGAACGAGGTCGCCTCTTCTCGACGCTGTGGCGAAGCTCTCCACCCGACGCGACATCCCGACCCGACCACCGTGACCGACCGTCGGGAGACCTCAAGGGACGCCACGTAAGATCCCTGCCATTCGGACCCCCGAACAAGCCGCATCAGCCTCGAGGCCACGGCTAGAAAAGTTGTTTACACCAACATATATAAACATTCCATATTTCTGAATACTAAGACAAAATTTTCCACCTAATTACATCAATACTAAGACACAATATGCAAATCCTACTTTCCGTTAGACAGGAGCAACATTTTAGGCCCGGGGAGATTACACAACAACACATCATAATTTCTCGGGTTCGAGTAGTCTACAAACAGGCAAATGTGTCCAAATACACATCATGCAGCAGCCACATCCAATACAACACAATAATAACTCTACAGACCGACAAATATATCCAGACAAACATTCATGCAGCAGCTAAATTCACAATCACCAAATCAAAGCAATGGCTCAACTCTTCGTTTGGAGTGGCTGATGATGGCATTGGCAAGATGAAAATACTACTCGAGCAAGCGCCTGCGCTTACACCAAGCGATAGCTATCACATAGAGGAACACACTGCCGAAGGTTCCCCCTCCGATGGTCCACAGAAACTCCAACATCCCAGATTTCTTCTTATCAAACAAATCAACTTGAATGTTCATGCCAAATACTCCGACGAGGGCGACAAAGGCACTAACCACTAAGGTTGCGGTGGTTAGCATGACCCCCATTTGTAAGAGATGGTTCTGCTTGTCATCCAGCATTATGTTGATGTAGTCCTCTGTATCATCAACATATTCTCTCAGCTTCAAAGGCCCACAACAACAACAAAAAAAAAAAGACAAATGTGAGAATTTACAAAGCATGCATGAATCTGACAACTGTGTAAGCAACAGCATATTGACAAAGAAAACAGAGAACGTTCCTTTAAACACAATGCTGTTTGATGATTATCCAGCATTTGTTTCATTTCCAAGGAGAAAACTTACAGCTGATGCTGGCTATCAAATATCAAGAAAAAATATGCATGTCCGACATACAATCAATCACTTTGCTGGTTGCAAAACACTGATGCCAAAATGACAACAAGCAAAACTAGCAAAAGAACCCAAAGGCTAAGATGAAGAGGAATGTAGGAAGAGCTTCTTCTCGATGCTTAAAGAGGGATCTCATACAGCTAGAACGATGGTGCAGGGTGCTCAAGGGACGTATAGACAGGAGCAATCCCTCGATCACTACATGTTACATGCCATGGCTTCTTTGACTTCAAAATTAACCTACAATATTCTCCTATAAGCCACACATGAAGACATAAATCACACAGCTATGGACTACGACTTACGCAATTAACCATGTACAAGAATTACAAATCTTGTTTTAAGTAAAATTCTTGAGCCTAGAGCTTGTGTTCTTTCTAAGCTAGCAATTTATGCATTCTATTCTGATCTGCCACTTAGGCAGAGATACATGGCCCAACAGACCATAAACATTGTACAATTCTCCATCAAGATGACGTTCTTTTTCTTTTCCCTTGTATTCAGGAAAATTAATTTTGTATCCGGATGAAGAAACCAGTTAAGAAAGCCAAGAGCTACAGCAATTTCAAGCACTACCATGATCTGATGGAGTTACACTGAAGTGAACAAGAAGCACCATCACACTCAGAGGGCAAATTATTAAATCCCATATCCGGCCCAATATGGGACAGATGATGATTGACCAGCTAGGTTGATTTGCACTGTATTTTGACATGGCCACCAGAGAACAAATTTATAACACATTCCCCTGCTCTCCTCATATTTATGGTATACTTCATAATGATTTCACCAAGTTACTTGTGCACTTACCGTTGATAGTTTGTTTAATGTGCTATCGATCTGAATGAAGTAAGCCTCCAAAAGCATTTCAAGCTCTTCTACATCAAGATGTTTGCTGCTACTTCTTGTACTGTAGGTACGAGTTCCGTGGCTATCGACATTGATAATATTGGGTTCAGAAGCACGATAATGAAGATTAATATTTTGAGAATCACCATCTCGATTATTTTCAATGTCATTGTCGGATATAATTTCAGCACATGCCCTACAAAAGATTGAATTTCAAGAAGTTGCTCAAAGAGACAAGGGATGAGAAAACATAGCAAGCATGTTCATGACACAAAGAGTTAGAACCTGTAATCGTCCATGATGTTGCCATGATTGTATAAAGAAGAATTAGATGATCCATCAGAGGGATCCTGCTGCACCAACTTTTGTGTCAGATACATCTCAGCCATATCATCATCATCATCCAATAGTTGTTCAAGTTCATCCCTTACCTATCATGTCGCGCTGAGCCAATGAGTAATTGTTCCACAAAGCCCGAGATATAAGAAAAACATATTGCTAGTTTAATCAATCTCGTTATGCTCATCATTGTCATATTTACATTGTTGATGAAGACATCATTGAAAAGTAGTTAAGCAAGTTATATATTCTTTAACAACGAAGCTGCTAACAAGTTCCAAATGTGGAAATTATTGTTGATTGAAGGTCACAAAGCAGGAACAGTGCCACCGGAATGAAACTCATCACTTGTACATTGACATTGACAGCCATAAGATGGGGAAGTTTATAATGAGCTTTTGCCACTTGTAAAATAATATGCAGGACTACCTCAACAGAATAATTCTATCACCTTATTTGCTGTTTTCCAAATAACAGAACTTACTGAATGGATATAGTATGAAAATCTTTGTGGTGGGCACCAAGATAATCCAACCACTAATCAAAGTCTAAGAAAGAAAATAGATAAACCATATATCTGATCTTTATCGGTCAGTCATCTTGATTTTAACTTCTTCTAACCCCAGATGGGCACTCTCTGGTCTCCATCCTAAGCAGGAATCTCCCCTGTTGGTTAACCGACCATCATGAATTATGTTTATCCATTACAGAATATACCAATTTCACTACGCTGAATGGAGATCTATGCTGCAAGATCAAATGTTCATGAGACTTTTTTTTCTCATAGCAGAGACTGACCTATATCTATGTAGTTTGAACAATTTTTCTACATATATTTCATTGTATTGACTCACTTTTATCTCCCTTCCTTATCGATCCTTGTGGCAAATATCTCATTTGTTCACCATTGTATAATTTCTGTTCCAGAACCTCCTCCTCTACATCACATTTTGCTTGGTTAACTATAAAAATACTGATACCAGCTTTTACATCTGTGAAATATGAGAACACTTTCTTCCTTCATCTTCAAAGTCAGCCTGAGTAGACTGGTCCACACCTAAGTTTTAAACCATTTGAAGTCCCACACAAAGCAAAGCTACAAGTAGACATCATATACTTCATATTCACTGTATGAACTAACATTATAACTACACTTGAGTCGGAGATCATATTTGATTTGTTAAATCATATAAAAGGAAACAAACCTTCTGCACACGCCCACTTAAGGCAACTAATCGGCTTTTGATCTGACGAACATGTTCCAAATTAAGTGTGCTTATCTTTGATGTCAGCTTATCCAAGGCTGGATGTGCTTCTTTCTCCAGTGTTGCTGCCTGAAAATAAATCAAACATCCAGAGTATCCAAAGTAAATGATAGGGGAATAAAACCCAAAAATTGGATGATGCAGAAAAGGGATAAGCAACATGTAGTACAATGTTTGAAAGCTAGCAAAAAAAGGGATGCCAAGGTTTGAACTACAATTCAAATGAAATCTACATTTTATAGGAATGCAATAATATTCCATCTATTACAAAAGAGGTTGCTTATTTTTTTCTGAGAACAGCGGCAAAAGCCAACTACTTACACTCATCCAAAACATGTACTCACCCCAAACTATACGAGTGGCCTGTTGGCATTTGGCTTTAGATCCCTAATCAAGAACACTTGTCTCAGTCATTCCACCCTGATTAATAGCCATTTAACCCCAAAAGACACTCGGAAATATCCTCAGACAGAAAGACCCACCAGTGGTTTTAAAGACAATGTAGTGCCTGATAACACTAATCAATAGAACCTATAGAAAATTATATAAAGCATAAATTACATGAGGAGAATGAAAAGGTTTCCAAGTGATGCTTTTGACCTCAGTCTCTAGGCAGCTGCACGCGGCCTCCAGACAAGCTTCAAGCGCAATGAACTCGAAAGGTAGATCCCTCGGCCCATGACTCGAAACTGGCTCCTCCTTTCCTTTCTCATCCTCGTCATGTTCTGCCAGTAGGCCTCCAGAACCACTGAGATCTTGCGATACATGATATGGCCCGTCGGTCCTCGTCTTTGGGTCCTCCAAATCATACACCTTAGTCAAATCTGCACTGCTGCCCATCCCACCATCCTACGAAGACAGTTGGAGATTTAATGATGATTTACTTGAAAAGAGAAAGACAACATGGAAGTGCAGAGCACTGAGCTACGGATGATTACTAGTGGTGAAAACTCTTCAGCGAGATCTGGAGTGATCGGTAGCAAACCCGATCAAGAGAACGCAATAGCCAAGGACCGTTTTTAGGACACAAGAACTGAGCATACAGAAGAAAGAAACCAAGAAGAAACACATGGACAAAAGAGGGAAGCAGATCCTGAACAACCTAAAGAATGATATCAGGGGAGACACATGGGAATCTTCATCGAACCAAGAAACCTAAGAAGATGACCTGGTCCCGGCCACGATGCCGGCGGCTGAGGCGATGCTGGAGCTCGTGGACGAAGGGAGCGGCGGAGGGGTCGTGGTAGTTGAGGAGGAGGACCTCGTGGGCGGTGATGATGGCCTTGATGTGCTCGAGGTTGACGACGATGGCCCGCTCCCGGCCGAGCACGGTGGAGGGGCAGGAGAGCTGGGGATCGAGGATGCGGAGATCGCGGCCGGGGAGCCCCGTCCGGCGCATGATGTCGTGCTTCCCGGCCTCCACCACCCGGGCTACCCCCGCCGCGTCCACCGCCAGCCATGCCCGCGGCCCCGCCCACTTCTTCCTCGCCCCCGCCCCGCTGCCCCGAAAACCCCCGGCAGCGACCGCCGCCTCCGGCTCATCGTCCGTCGCCGGGACGGCCTTCCACGCTGGACGCGAGGCTTTTCCGCCGCCGCTTCTCATCCTCCTCGGGATTTGCTCGTCGCCGCTCCGCGCAGTGGAGCGGAGAGACAACATCAGCATATACTCGTTTCATTTTGCGTGAGGATCCCATCCAACTACTGGTCTAAAATGCCCTCGGTAGCGAACCGTGGGAGTTCGACTTGATGGTGGGACCCAAGCGGTAACGGGAGATAATGGCTCTCGTACGGGACTTAGAAGGACTTGGATAAAACTGCTTCTGTAGATGATCCGAATCCAGGTGTGTGATTACCGACGGGAGTTTGTATTTGGCGATTGCTGTTACGGTTGGTTTTGGAGGCGGACATTATCGGGTCGGATCCACATACATTTATTGGATAAGAAATATATATATACATATATATATATATATATATATATATTTCTAAATATTTATAAATGTTTATAAATATATATCAGGGAAAAAAGTCATGTCAGGAGATGTGTCATCGAAAACCACGTGTCGCCTTTGTTACCGATCATGACATTAATATCATGCATGAAGGGACCACAATAATTCCCTTGTCATCAATGTTTATAATTGATGGGAGGAAGAACAGTCAGTCCCCGCATCTCATGATGACAAAGGCAAAAGATGAAACTGTTCGATACCATTACAATCTAAAGGTACAAATTGTCGAGTTACAAGCTAGTTTTGTTACCATCGGATAACTTCGAGCACAACACACGAAACCAAGAGGCTTATCAACACGAAATGGAAGGAGAGTCATTTCCACAGACACTTGGCGACGTTATCCATCAGACAAACAACCTCGCGTTCCTCTCTCTTCCGGGAGCATAACTCCGGCTCCTCGGCAACAAGAAATCCGCCCCCACCTTCGCGTCCCCGAATTCGCAGGGCTTGTCTTCGTCGATCCTCCCGATCGCCACGCTTTGGCTCCGCGGCACCGCCGACGGTGGCGGTGGCGTGCCATGGACCGTAGACTGAGAGAGGGCGCGTCTCAGCGACGCGGCACGTATGAGCTGCCTCAGGTCCTCGTCGCTGGCGCTGCTTCTCGTCGATTGATGAAGGCTGTAGCTTCTAGGCAGATCCCCCATCTGCAGCCCGTACTCCATGCGGCCGGCGCAGCTGTTCATGCTGCGCACGTAGAAGTCGCGTGCGTGGCACAGCGCACGGAGCGGCGCCTTCATGCACCGGCCGAGCCGGTTGGACGTGCCGCTCCTTTTGCTCATGAAGATTCAATACAGAATTATTGCAGTCGGCAGACTCCAAGAAGCATGGACGGAAGAAGAGGGAAAGTAGAGTGGGCAATATAGTCAGAGAGAGAGAGAGAGAGAGAGAGAGAGAGGATTTGGATAACAGCAACTGACCTCGGGAGTTGGGATAAAAGCTCTGACTTGAACAGGCCAAGGATCTAACAACGGGAAGAGATCTACTATGATCTTTGATCGAAGGGCCGTAGGACTAACGGTGGCCAATTGAGATATTAGCGTTGACTTCTTCCTTCGCTGAGCTGTTGCAGGCATACATTAAGTAGGATTGTATATTATGTATACTACCTGACACTTTTGACTTTGGTAGCGAATCATCAAATGGTTTAGTCTTAACAAAATAGTTATACTTACTAAATTGTGGGTAGACTGTTCCAATTTGTGACTTAGACTTGAAGAAGTAAACACGAGTATTATCCAGCTGGGTTGAACTTTACAAAACATAGACATTATTTTTCATAGATTTAGTAGAATTCAACCATCGTTCATTAGAGGAGACGTAATTTATAACACATATATATATACAATTAAGGGTTGGAATCCGTCGTTAATCACTATATACATACGTCTACCTACGGATTTCGAAGCTTTCTATCAAATTGTGTGCACGAATCTTAAAATCGAAATGAAGGGACATTGTACGACCATAGCCATGCCGCACCAAATTATTAAGTAAGATAAGTCCCTCTTTTATTCATATATATATATATATATATATATATATATATATATAACTGTCATTAGAGTTACACGGCATTACCATATTACTAGAGGGGAGCCCGCGACACGTGGTGGCTGAGGCTCCGCGGTCAACAGTAGGCGATGCACCGCTTCTTGCAGTCGATGGTGCACCTGCCGCCGCCGCCTCCACCGCCGTATCCCTTGCCGGAGCGGCTGAAGGAGGTGAAGCAACTGTCTGGGCAGGTCACCCGCTTCTTGTGGCAGGGCCCCTTCTCGGAGCAGACGACGGAGGGCCGAACCACGCCACCGCGCGCGTACCCGCCGGAAGGGCCGCCGAAGCCGCCGCCCCACCCGCCACCGATCCCGGCCGGGACGTGGAACCGGCTGCCGTGGCCGAAGAACCTGCCCGGGTCGGCACCGAACCAGGGGATGCCGGCTCCATCGTCGTCTTCGCCGTGGCCCTTGCCCTTGGGGAGCTCCGCTTCCAGGTCGTCCGCGGTGGCAAGGACGAGGACGAGGACGAGGACGAGGAGAAGGCTAGTTTTCTCCATTCTCTCTTCTCTCTGCTCTCTGTGTTGGTTCTTCTACTGCTTCAGCTTGGAATTCCGGGAGGAGAATGGAGTCCGCAGTCTTGTAAAGCAAGCAGGGATGTAGTGGAAGGATAGAGAAGAGTAAAGGAAGACAGCTGGAGGCGTGACGGGCAGACAACGCAATATAGACTGTGGTGCTCAACGCGGGTTTGGAGGTGGAAAGGTCGATTAGTGCACGGCCGCTTTTATCTTAATGCGGCGTTGCCTTTGTGGGATAAGACACCAACTCGCCAACCATCACACGGGAAGAGAGAAGGCTGATGACTTTACTGACGTAAAAGCGATGGCTAGTCAGAAACTACAGCCTGCACTGGTGTGGCATTTGCCCACTGAACTGAAAGGCAGTGGAGCTCCAAATGGCAAACCTATCGCTGTTGGAGATCGATGAACATGATGTGGAGACTGGTTTGCCACTAAACCATGCACCTCAGTTATGCCGCTCCTGTGTTATTTGACCACACACGTAAAGTCAATGAATTCTTTCATGAGAAGTCTCTCGAAAGTCAAGGACTTTTGACATTTCTGCCTGTTCTTCATGGTCTGTCTTCCGACCATCCCTGTTCAGATTGAGAATCTGTTTTCTTCAGAAAAGATTTATGTCAAACACCCTTGGATGATACAGTAAGATGACCCGAAAAGATGAAGCTATAATGTTAAATAGGCAGACGGAGATCGGTGCTACTGTTGCTGCGTTCCAGATAAGCTCCATCAAATCAATTCTTCGTAAAATATTACAGTGTGCTGCTTACACCGAGTGTCCCAACATTTCACTGTATGTAGTTTTGTCTTACAGACCACAGGAGGCTTAGTCTACACATCTCTGACTGTAGCGTTGGGCTATGCCCATCCGTTGGTCCATCACGATTCACAGGCTTGGTCTATATATCTTAGGTGGTAGGGCATCTTTCTTCTTCTTTCTCGTGGGAGGCTGACGTCTAATCCCCACGCATCTAATGCAAGATGTGCTGTTTTCCTCCACTTGATGTAAACCCAGAGTAGCATAAGATACCCATGTAGAAGCAAAGTAATGTTCTCAGGCGTGCTTCTATTACGAGGTTGAATACACTATTTTCTCAACCACATCAGCCTCTTTAATTTCTTATTATGTTAACCATTATTTTGGAACATGTCAGCACTTGAATACACAAGATTAACACTGTATAGCTTGGTGAAGATTACCTGCATGCATGTCGTTCGAGCAGCCCAGTTCTTTCTGAGAAGAAAGAAGGCTGGTGAGAACCAAACACAGACGGTAGCTTAAGATAAGACATCAATGGAGGTATTATTATTATTCATGAACCAAAGGTGGGAATACGCGAGGATAAGCACTATCACGACATCAACAAACCCCCGAGCCAAACACCCCAAACCAGGAGAACACACCACCTCCTCTAGTGGTGTCGCTGTGTGTAGATGTAGTCAGTGTGAGCGGTGAGAGTAGTTTTCTCCAAGCATTTCTCCTTCCCAAGACCCGCACAACCTCCTTCCACCTTCTCGGACGTCTCTCCCCCCTGCGTGTAGATGTAGTCGGTGTGAGCATTGAGAGTACTTCTCATCAAGCAGTCCTCCTTCCCTTCGCATCCTTGCACCACCTTGTCAGATTCCTCTCCCTCGACACCCTGACATCGACACAACACATCAGATCAGAAACAGCACAAGAACATATGAACTCCACTCAGGGCTTACCTGGACGTTGGCCTTCTCAAGATCCTCTGGCTCAGGCCTGCCTGCATGGGCCAAAGACAGGAAGAGAAGGAGGGCGACGATCACGACGGTGACTCCGTGAGACATGATGCGTGACAAAGATGGGAGGAGACCAGACCGTGTGACTTGCGATGGGAGATGGTGCCGTGACGGGGGACCTAAATAAGGTGTTCCTTCTTCTTCTTCTTCCCTTGAGATTCGTGTATGATCATATGAACGGTGAGATTTCTATCCCTTAGTGCATTAAGGGAAATAGTAATACACCAAAGATTCCTTAATCAAAGAAGGAATATAGAAATACACTAAAGATTGCATGTATTTGTTTCCTCGAGAACAAATTTTGGAGGTGGATGCATTCGAATCTTAATTCAAAACCTCCTATTTGGTCATCAGATACTGAGCCAAATCAGGAGGATAATCTACAGACATTTAGCTTTATAATCCATAATATTTAATTAGAATTAGAAGATCTACCATTCAGAGCAAAAGATGATCGAGTAGGTTTTTGTCAATCTCTCGGCACAGATATCAAAGAACTACATAGATTTTTGCCAAAAAAAAAATCTAGCCTAAGGTTTTCCAGTATTCTTTAATTGGCTTTAATCCACATCCTTGATTAAGGGAGCTTGAATCTTTGACGATAAAGACAAAGAAGGCCTGTTCTATAGGTAGAAATCATTGACAAAGGGAATACTCGATCGCCTCGATTTGCTGCGGGTTTTACGTTTAAAGTCAAAATCTAATATGTAGAGGCCTTCTTAATCGGTAGATGAAAGATTGAATCATAGATAATTAGACTTATTGTATAGATAGACTATACTGTGCTGCTCTATGCTGATCGGTCAGTCATGTTAGCTGCGATGGGGTGTGGTAATCGTTGTCGAGTGCCTCTCTCTCCATCTTGAATCACATATCTCATGCTTTTCGAGCTGTCCATTCTCCGGTAGGGAATCTAAATTTGACAAAACGCTACTTGATCTTCTTTTTTCTCCCATCTTTTGACCAATAAATAAAAAAAAAAAAAAAGTTGATTTGTCCTCCATTTTGTTTAGATCACACATTCTTGCGTTAACTATTGTGTATCATATGCTCGAAAGAAAAGAAAAGAAAATGTGAGATGGTCTGGCTGTCTTTTATGTAGAACATAAGGTACCGGTGCTCATCATGAAAACGAGGGGTTGTCGGAAGAAGATGACGTCCCTGCGTAGCCGTAAGTTTACGACGGAAGTCGGTCGCATCCGAACCCTTCGTTCATGGACGCACAACTATTGGCGCATGAAGACGGAAGATCCACCGTGCGAGGGCCAGGGGCCCACTACCCGACGTCGGCCCACCACGCAGATGCCACGACCTTTCCACCGCCTTGAAGTACCTCCCAACTCCGGTGCCTTCCTTCCCTTTTCCCACTTCCTCCTCTTCCCTGCCCTTCCTCTTGCCGAGACCACGATGATGTCCGTCGTGGGCCCCGCCCCCTCGCCCGACGACTTCGGGAAGGCCGTCTCCCCCGAGGAGCTGCGGCGGCTCCGCCGCACGATCTCCAACCGCGAGTCCGCCCGCCGCTGCCGCCTGCGGAAGCAGCGCCGCCTCGAGGAGCTTCGCGAGCGGGCGAGCGTGCTCCGGTCCGAGAACCGTGACCTCTCGGATCGGCTCGGCGGCATCGCCAGCCGCTGCCTCCTCGTCCACCGGGACAACAACCGCCTTCTCGCCGAAGTCTCCGCTCTCGGCCGGCGGCTCGCCGACCTCCGCCGCGTGCTCGCCCTCCGCCACCTCCGCCGCTTGGCGGCGCCGCTTCCCCTCGCCGGCGACTATTTCGAACAAGCTTGGGCGTGAGAACTTATTACCAAGACAGCTGCCGGTTTCCGGTTTCTTTTACTGGCTGGAAATTAGCGAGTGCGTTGGGTGTCGGAATCACCCGGTGGAATTAACCGACGCTTAAAGGCCTCATTTATATAAATTAAAGTGAATCCATCCGTCCATTTCTCTAAATTGTCATAAGTCTAATGAAATCCATCCCTCCGTTTCTCTAAATCATGATGACGCCAGAAAACATATCCCACCGCCGATAGAACGTGGTGGCCGATGAGATCTCAGGTTTCTTGCCTTGAGATTCGCGAACGATCGATCGATCATGACATGATGATGTTGATGGTCGTGCCAGCTTCAGATGCGCTGCTTTATTGCAGTGGCGGCGCACTTCTCCACTTGGAACTCAACTCTTTCGGCAACGCTTGAAACGTGCGTAAAAGTTGGTCTCTTGTGGGTGACGGTGAGAACACCCACCTTCACGTCCACCTCGTTGCCCTGTAGCTCTCGTTGAAGTCGAGAGGCATGTTGCTTGATCGAAAGAACTCGGGTAGCTCAGTTTGGGGAAGAAGAGAGGATATGGAGGGAGGACGCTCTGAAGAAACCTTCTGCATTGGGAGCTTTGTGTTTGCTAATCACGGGTTAGTAGAATTCTCTTATGAAGACTGTGGCCCTCATAAGAGAGGATCTATGTTGAACAGAAGCAGTTTCGTGTTTGTTTTCTGCATCCAAACTCTAAAGATCTCGAAGCACAGAAAATAGACAATTTCTCTGTTATTAATGAACATATAAATCTATGTAAGAAGGCAATTTATGATCCAAGAAAGTAGACGTATTAAAGTTACTGCAATGTTGATAAAGACAAAACAGAGCATCAAATGCCAAACTCTAACACAGAGACTGATTCAAAGCACTCTGATGGAGGACGATTACACGCCAATTAACAACAACAACATCGCAACAAGAAATGCCGAGCATATCCCACGCACATTCTCAGCAGCTTACCATGGTTTAGGAACTAAACCTGTAACCTGGCGGATCTGCCACTGCAACTATCTCCGTTTATATAGATCGAACACTCAGAGTATCAACTGTCGAGTGGAATGAAGTATATGTGCTAATTAAGGAGCTGTTTTTTTTATCATGGATGGTACCAAACGAGTAGTGCTGATCACCGGGTGCGGCAAGGGCGGCATCGGCTACGAGTACTGCAAGGCCTTCGCCTCCCACGGCTGCTATGTCTTCGCCTCCGACCTCCCCGACCGCCTGCATGACCTCGCCGACCTCGCGTCCGAGAACGTTGAGCCGCTCGAGCTCGACGTCTCCTCCGACGAGAGCGTAGCGGCCGCGGTGTCCGAGGTCCTGGCCTCCCGAGGCCGCATCGACGTCCTCGTCAACAACGCCGGCGTCGGCAGCACCGGGCCGCTGGCGGAGCTCAACCTGGACGAGATTCGGCGTGCGTGGGAGGTGAACGCGCTGGGCCAGGTGAGACTGGTGCAGGCGGTGGCCCCGCGCATGGCCGCGCGGCGCGCCGGCCGGATCGTCAACGTGGGCAGCGTGGTGGGCGCGGTCGCCACGCCTTGGGCCGGCTCCTACTGCGCCACGAAGGCGGCGGTTGACGCCATGTCGGACGCGCTCCGGGTGGAGCTTCGCCCGTTCGGGGTACACGTCATCAAGGTGGTGCCGGGGGCGGTGCGGTCGGGGCTGGGCCGGGCGAACGCGGAGCGACTGGCTGCGCGGAGCTGGCGGCTCTACGAGGGGTTCGAGGATGCGATTGCGGGGAGGGCGGGGGCGTCGCAGGTGGGGCGGGCGACGGAGCCGGGCGTTCTGGCGCGCCACGTGGCCCGGCGTGTGCTGAGCCCCCGGCCGCCGAGGGCGATCGTGTTCGGCCACATGACGGGCCTGTTCGCGGCGCTCGCCTGGTCGCCGCTTTGGCTTCGCGATTGGTTCTTCGCCAAGCGCTTCGGGTTGGATAAGAAATTATAAGAGAAAAAAAGGATCTCTTCTCTCCTCTAGCAGACATGATCAATGCGAGATTAATTTATGCCATCAATCAATGTTCTTGACACACATGAACAATGTTTGCGTGTCCGAAAGAAGAGAGAGAGAGAGAGAGAGAGAGAGAGAGAGAAAGATTTGCCCTGCAGCGCAATAATTCCCGGCAAATAAGGTTCTTGTGGGATGTTGTTGCGGTTCTCGATCATCATGACACGAATGAAGCAAGAGATGATTTGCCCTGTTTTCCGGTCTGCAGTACCAGACGGAGCATTATAATACTATTGTGAGTATCGGTGCTGTAAAGAGGAGAGTTGCTGCCTTGTTTCGGGGCCATGGCGTAGCTTTCTTGGATTTCATGGAGCTCATATTATTGACCCACATCCAACTTTGCGTCTGCGTGCAGCTGTTGACTGCATTCAAAACCTCAGGGAAC
The DNA here is from genome assembly GCF_036884655.1 of Musa acuminata AAA Group. NCBI lineage: Eukaryota > Viridiplantae > Streptophyta > Magnoliopsida > Zingiberales > Musaceae > Musa > Musa acuminata. Next base: position 1,142,456 of record NC_088331.1, read on the forward strand.
CTAAACAATGGCACTCCCCCCCGCAAAGCTTTCCTTCCGGGTAATGGACATGCCAGGCCAGAAATGTGGGTGCAATTCTACTCGGACATCAAGCCTCCCATTTGCAGGGCTTTACAGTAGTCACGAGGAAGGAAAGCTAAAGTCATGGTCCTCCTCAGATCACGGATCCCAATGCATTGAAGATGGAAACACAGGGGATTTGTGCTCTGCTTACGAGGCATGAGATGTATCAACCTCCATTACGGTGGCAGTAACAATGCCGGTGCCTTGGGATATGTAGATTTGCAGCAGTCTTTGAGCTTGTCCACGAACCCTGTCTCACAGTCCAGTTATGTCACAGCATGCATCTTCTGCGATAGCAAACGACTATGTGAGCTTGGATGAAGGGTAAAAATCACGGGGCAAACTAGAGATAATCCACTATGAGAATAATGAATGTACAAATCTTAATCTATTGCCCAAAACCCTAACAACAATCACAAGAGAATAACTGAGATACAAGGATCACGTCACTGCCCACAATATCTAAAACCTCCTAAGTAATCACAGCAAGAGCTTACTATAGATTTGATCTAACCTGAGATGAGAACACTGCTAGATAATTGAGAACAGTCTCTCTACGTTGTCCTTGTCTTCTTCCCTTTCTTTCTCTTCTTTTTCTGCCTTGTTCTCCTTCTTCTCTTTAGAATCTCGTGGCTCCAAAGATCTGCCTCGTTGCTACCTTTTTATAGCTTTAATCTGTCTCTAAAACACAGTCACCACACCCCATAATCTTAATTAGGGTTAGGTTAAGAGGAGGTGTGGGCTGTGGGCTGATAAAGCCCACATGAGCTGAATATGAGCCATCAGCCCAACAGTACAGAGAGAGGAGGCCCAAAGCAGCCGGTTCATCGGAAGTCGATCGAGACATCTGGGTACAGGACAACAGTGGGAAGAAGGAAGGTCAAACGAGGAAAGGAAGCCGAGGTTTGTAGGACAAACCGATACACGATCCAATACTGATACAGGCTTCAGATGTCATCTTCTTGCCTGGGAATGGTAACCATGCGGGTGTGCTTCTACCTTTCCTTCCCTGTTTTCTTCCAATTCTTAGAGCACCTATTTAGCATTCTTTGGATTCCACAACGAACACTTCCTGGGCAATGTTCATGGTGGTGATTCGGCCAACCTGAGGGCTGCACTAGGGATGAATCCTCTCCCTCTGAGCTCATGGATGATGCCATCCACCCATTGCCTGAGATGCTAGTGATTGCTGCATGGACAGATGCATACACCTCTCTGGGATTTCAAGCTACTGAAGAGGTTGGAGAGGGAAGGTTGTGATCCATGAGATGTGTGGGTTCTCTGCCTGTGTCCCTTTCCTGTGGTCTTCATGTGTTCTACATCTTCTCTACCATGTTATCAAGTCAGTCTCTACTGTAACTCTCAGAATAAGAATGTCATCTTTAATCACTACATCAGAATTGATCTAAGAAATCATATCTTGTAATTCAACTTTTGATGTAGTTAGTACGATTCAATCCACCAACCAACAAAGTGAAAGACTTGAAGCAACAACCTAACTTGATCTATTGTTACTATTACTATTATTGTTGTCATGTTCATTCCCAACCTGACAGTCTCATAATGGCTATAGACAACATATATTGTCTGCAAAGTTCTCCATGGACAACATGGTATGCAGACTGAGGAAGCTCCATGAAAACAATCCAAAACCAAGCCAATGCAAGCGATTTACAGCTCTGCAACATGAATTGGCTGCTTTACATCAAGAGAGCTGCCATGGAGGATGAACACATGTAGAACCCCACAGACAGCAAAACCAGGCTGGTTTTGATCCCCAGAAGGCAGGCAGACTGAGCTGTCTGTGGGTTTATTTTGTGTCATGGGAAGGTACAGCAGCTGTGACCAGGTTGACAGGATGAGCTCAAATTAATGACTGTTCCAATGATGCAAACTCATCTTCTCTAACCAAATTAACAAGATAATGATGAAAGCACTTATCAAATTAGAAGTTCAGTTTCGCACCGGGAATGAGTTCTGAAAGTAAAATTAGAAAAAGAGAAAAATAAACACATTCACCTGAACCATCATAACATTAGAAGAACATGGAATAAGAAATTGATCTTTTGCATCATGTAAAGGTAATATTGAAGTCATTCAGTGTCCTCATAGGAGGAATTCACAACATAATGATTCAACCTGAGCTTATTTCACTATCAACTGTCTTCAAACAGAAAGGAGAAACTTGTTTTTACTGTAGGTAAATTCCCCCCTGCACATCAAAAATTTCTTACAAAAGAATCATACCTGAAAGAATAAAGCATGCAGCAGGCTGAGAGTGGAACTATCTACATCTCCATAGAGAGGAAGTTTTACTTGATTTCTCTCCAGAAAGGGAAGGGAGGGGCATCACGTCGTGCACCCTTTCCCGAGCGACAATGTTTCTCTCCATGACTTAAAACTGCTATTTCAATCAATCTGCTCGCCTATCAGATCAAGGCCCACCAGTAGAAATGAGATTCCTTGGAACAGGAGGAAGTAGAAGTGGATACCCTGCGCCGACAGCAAGCTACGAGCGGAAGCAGTTAACAGAAGGAAAGCAAGTGCTAGCTCCTTCCGGTATATCCTATTGTGCTTCTTCTTTGATTCCTTTCTTGGTCGGGGTTCCTCCTTTGCCATCGATTCAAGGTTGGGTGCTGAGGCACCTCGCTGCTGCTTGGGCTCCTTCTTCACCAGAGAAATAAGATCACCCTCGGAGGAACGACCAGACTTCTTAGTGACAACCCATTCGTAGGCACTCCCAAGCTGGAAGAGACCCGAGATCATCGCGTTGAACTTGGTCACCGACATGGTGTTCTCGAATAGAAGATACGGGACAATAAAGGGGAAGGATCTCAGGGCTGGCAGGATGTTGAGGAAAGACATGGTCGCAGGTATGTAGCAGACTACCCATGCAGGAAGCTCAGCTTCAGGAACAAACATCGTTAGGGGGAGGATGATGCAGAAGAGGGTGAAGGAATAGAAAGGCAATATGAGTTTCCGGAGGAGGAAGAACAAAAATATTAAGTTGGACTTCTTCCAGAACCCAATCTGCAATAAGAACAACACAGTTCAGCATAAAAAAATTTCATGGTGCATTTCACTAAAACTTGATCAAGAGTTTAACAAACTGTTCGAGCCATCTGAAGAGTCGGTACACAGTGTCATACAAAAAAAAAAAAATTTGCCACAGCGGTTGGAGTGACATTTTCAACAACAGATAAAGGTGTATTAAAGTGCGAAATTGTTATAATGAGGTTAACTGAAGATAATGTTGCCAAAGTAGCATAAACACACCACTGCTGGACATTATTAAGAATAAATTGAAAAATATCTGTCTCGGTATCCATGCACAACATAATTCCACCAAGTTTGACATTTAATTCGTGCCAAGTTAAAAGAAAAACATATCAGCTAAGTTTATCCACAGTAAGATCTGTGTAAGAATAGCATGAATTTCTTTAAGGTAGTACATGCATACCTTATGTTCTGAAATACTAACCTCCGTACCTGATATCATTCATAACTTATAGGGTTCAAAGAAGATGTACATCGAACTTCAACCATATATTTCAGACATGACCATATAATGAAACAGACATGTTATCTCATCCACTATCAATTTTTCAGCTAAATTATGCAGTGATGCTGATGTATGTCGATTACAAGAAAATTAAACCAATGTACTTTTATCGACAAATTTAATTGAGCTGGTTGTTTCTTGGTTCCAAAAATCAACCTAGTTGGTTATTTCTGGCATGGATAATTAAAAAATTCAACAGGACAATATAAGTTTCAACTCATTAATGGAAACTCTTTTATGTTCAAGTTTATAGATCATACCTTAGATCTGATGATGTCTGGCAAGCAGAGCCTAAACAACTGCATAGGGCCTGAGTGCCACCGATGCTGCTGCTTTCTGTAAGCCTCATAGGACTCTGGCAACTCGCATTGGCACTGAACCAAGAATTCAGGCATGAAAAATAAATACTTCAAGATCCTCAAACGGTCATGTAAATAAAATTATAATTTGGATGATCCCACGGCCTCATCATACCTCCACGTCATTAAGGTAGATGAACTTCCATCCCTTTAGATGAGCACGAACTGCAATGTCCATGTCCTCGACCGTGGTCCTCTCCAGCCACCCTCCCGCATCCTCTAGTGCCTTGATCCTCCAAACGCCTGCCGTGCCGTTGAACCCAAAGAAGTTAATGAATACCCCGTTCACCTGCTGTTCCACCTCAAAGTGGAAGCACAGATTAATGTTCTGCAGCCGGGTCAGCAAATTCTCATCTTTGTTCACGAAAGACCATCTCGCCTGCACCAATCCCAGATCCTCGTTGCCCTGCAATTTCCAGAAAACAAGCTTTGCCTTTGAACGTTGAGCTGTGGATGACTACAGACAAAGCTAATAAAAGCTCAGACAAGGCCACACCTTGAAATGAGGCACAGTCCGCTTCAAGAAGTCGGGCATGGGCTGGAAGTCAGCATCAAATATGGCCACGAACTCGTAGTCCTTGACGTAGCTACAATTCATTGCCGACTTGAGGTTCCCTGCCTTGTAACCCTCTCGAATCACCCGATGTCGGTACATGATCCGAGCGCCGTTCTGCTGCCACTTCTCCACCTCGTCCCTGATCAAAGCCTGCGTTGTGGGGTCGTCGGAGTCATCCAACACTTGAACCAGAATGTTGGACCTCGGCCAATCCAAATTGCACACCGCAGCTATAGATTGCTGATACACCTGCAAATGCCAACAAAAGTGAACAAAGATTGTGACTTTGGCTAAAAGCGACGAAATAAAGACCCAAACATCCCAGCTTTTGGCCAAAGCTCACCTCCTTCTCATTGCACATGGGTATCTGGACTAGAACCATGGGGTAGTCCTCGCCGCCAGATTCGGGGTCCTCGGAGGCTCCGATGGAGCGCTTCGGCGCGGGCTTGATCCCTTTGAAGCGGATCCAGAAGCAGCCGAGGCAAAGGATGAGTCGATCGGCACTCTGGATAAGGAAGAGGACAACGCAGGCGTCCGCGAGGAACTGGAGCGGCGGAGCAATGTACTCCACCCGGAAGCGGACCCACCCGGCGTACAGCCACTCTAAGAGCCCTCGGGCTCCTGAGGACGAAGGGAGGACCAATCGCTGCATGGCCGCGGCGCTCAAATGCCAGCCTTTGATGTAGGCGGCGACCTCGAAGCCAAGAAGAACGACGGAGAGCCAGAGGAAGACCTTGATGCAGGAGTAGAACCGCGAGCGCAGCACGGGGCTCTCCTCCGGCGGGGAGGATGCGGCGTCGGAGTCCGTCCGCCCGGACGCGACGCGGCGGCGCACGGCGGACGCGAGGCCGACGGCAGCAGAGGCGATGGAGGTGAGGCACCCCGCTGCGCGGTGCGCCTTGAGGAGGAGCACCCACGTGATCTGCTTCGCGTTCTTCCCACGCGCACCCTTCTGCGTCCCTCCTCTGGCGGCGGCGAACTCCTCGCCGGCACCGTACTCATCATCATCGTCATCAGGGGACGATATCTCCGCGATGGACCAGTTGGGGTTCTCCATCTTGACGATCACCGGCGTTCCCCGGTGGGCGTCCTTGTCCCACCACCCGAACGACAGCGCCATCACCTCCACCCTCTTCGAACACGATCAAGATCCCACTTTTCCCGTATATTCAGCGTCGGCGAACGAATTCCTCCACGGATCCGAGCGCTTCGCGGTCGGAAACGAGGGACACGAGGGCAATGCAGCCTCCTCCGGCAGGAGAGAGCAAGAAAAGGTGGGATTTTTACCTCGAAAGCAGAGGACGCAGGAGGCGTCGAAGGGAGAGGAGGAACAAAAGCAGGTCCAACTGGAGCACCTTCTTCTTAAAGGCGTACCGTCGTGGTCTCGCGGTCTCTCGCCATCGGTTACGGATTGGAGGTAGGGGCGAGCTTGGTGCTCTCCTTCCCGGCAATAAGAAGGGCGCGACAAAGCCCACCAAGGGAAGCGAATAAAAGAACAGCTCAACACGTCTCTCGCCGATCCCCACAGTGTAAGACAGCAACGAAAAGGCGGGGTTTTTAATGGGTTTCCCATTATTACTGCGCCGTGTTACGGTTCCGAGTAAATTAAACTCAACCGAAGATGGAATTGCGAAGAAGAAGAGATGGTTACAGCTGGCGGCGATCGGAGAACAGAGCCGATGCAACAGTACAAATACAACCATTTCATCTCTCCTTCCAATTTTTCCCATTCAATACGCAGCTGCGACAACAATAAAGAAGAAAAGATTCGCTTGGAGATCTGTTCTCTGTCTGAGGTTTTGTCTCCATTTCCTCCCCCCCTCCTTTGAAATGATTTCCTCCTTTTCTTTTGAGATAGATATACAGTTAAAAAACACTAATAGAAACGTTTCCAAAAAGATGAAACATATCCGAAAAAACCAAAGCCATATTTGGTCGATCAGATTTTTCGATCAGAATCATCATATTTATTCACGTGTTTTCGGAAAATGATTCGTAGGGAATGTTGTAAAAAGCATCGAAGAGGTGAGCACCGACACTGGAATTCGACAACAAGAAACATGTTTTTCCCTGTTCACAGCCACAGGAAACTAACAACTGATAAGCCTGCAGTAGTAATTATCAAAGAAATGCTTCTTACAACACCCTGTAATGTTTCCAAAAACATTTGCGTGACCGGTAGCCGCGCTGTGGCGCCAACACATGTAACCGCGTACTACCTGCACAGATCTGTGCCGGTGGGCTGGTCCAGGGTGGTGCCCCCATCACGGCCGTCAAAACTCCATCAGATCAGACGTATGGGACGGCTGTCTTGGCGTCCATCAATGACGCGCCACAAGCGTGCGTGTCTTGCCGCCTTCACACGTGCCAACTTCCTACTATACAGATTTCTCGTCACCCAACCTTTATCCGCTCTCTGATCGAGGAGGAATTGCGGGGCCGAGACCGGGTAAGCCGACGGGTAACTCGGTTTCGTAGAAATTGAAGGTATCCGTGGTTCGCGGGCACGTCAGTAATAAGAAGGAGCTGATGAGGGCGAATAAGTAAATGAGGGGTTTTCTATAGCACCGACGGCAGGGGGCCACGTGGGGATTTGAGCGACAAGGAAACGTGACGAGGTGGGGCCCGCGATCTCGGCCAATGGAGCGGGCCCGGCCGGACCGGCCCCGGTTCGTGCGGCCGCCTGTCGTGCCTGCCCTCTCCCGTCTCCTTCTCCTTGTCGTCTTCTTTCCTCCCTCTCGCCAATAATACATATGGGGTGGGATGAATCCGTAGCTTCAACACATGTAACAGTCGAAACCCCATGCAGAAAGAAGAATACTCTCTCCCCTCCCTCCATCCCTCCCTCCCTCTCTTTGTTGACTTTAGACTCCTTGACTTGCATTACCAGCAAAAACAGAAGGTATTTGTCCTGCATTGAGAGTAAAGAAATCAGGAGGACTATGGAGGGCAAACCAAATGGCAGCGAGGCATCTCGTAAGCATGATTGCACTCAACAACTCATCCCCACCAAAGGGAAGAACACTTCAACTAAACAACTCACCCCCACCGAGGGGAGGAACCCTTCAACACAACTTTTAGGAAGCTTCTACCGCTCTCCAACCATCCACAGCTTTACTCTCAGCTTCGCAGAATCTGCGATCTTTTCATGTCCACCTGCTTCCTCGCCTTGCTTTGTCAGAAAAAAGTGGGTGTTCTTTTCAGCATCGAAGTGAACGATGGTCACCTGGCCACTGTGCTTATGGTTGAGACTAAGCTTATCTGCAAGACTCGGTAAGATTTGTAGGTTAAATTCCATCCTGTTATGCAAATTATGCGTGGAGATATATTATTACAAACAGAATCTGCGTTTTGGCTGAACATTTGGATATCAGGAAGAGCATTAAACTCCTAATGGGAACATTTTGACTGTCCAAAGTATTATGATGTGTTGGACCATCACCGACAGTGCCTGTTAACGATGCGGTGGTTTGACTCGATCATGAAGATCTTAGGAGGAAGACAAATCCAACGTAGAAAGCCAACATTGCACCCATGTGCTTTTGTCTTTCTTTTCTTTTTTGTGTGTCCTTAAACCTATTTGATTTGGTAGCATATTCGCACAAGCGGAAGGATCCCTCTCCAGTAAGATTTGCCATGTCAAGTTTATGTCTAGAATTAACTTCAGTAGCGTTAAGATATATTTTGATCGTTCGAGATATCTATCGGGTATCCAAAATCAATCATGGTTCTCCTTTGAACTTATGACAAGATTGGCATATAGAAATACTTTGGTTCCGAAAGATCCATCTGATGCTTAAGAGGAATGTATGAGTAACCTCTTTGTCTAATAGCACACTCCAAGTCCTTTTTTTAGTGGTCTTTGACCAAAGCAAGCAGGAGTTAACTCGATGAAGTGGTCAACTGCGGAATCACAATTCTAAAATAATAAAGCTGACATGAATTCTACGCCAAGATGGCATTTGACTGAACTGCTACGTATAGGTGTTCTCTGTCATTGTTTTTTGTATGTGTTTGAAACCTAGTGTGCATGTATCTGACTTTGTTTTCCCACCGTTTTACAGCCTTCGTGCATGCAAGTCTAGGAAGGTTTGATAGTGGAAGAAGATGTGGATGGGAAGAAAGATGCTATGAACCTAATAATTGAAGGCAGTTCCAACCTCATCAAGGTTGACATACGAGGTCATGAAGTCTCATTATCTTTGGTTGAACTGTGAAATGCCATGCACGTTGCTTGTTCTCCTTTTGTGTGGCATCCAACTTATTTGTCTCGGAGACTCAACTCCACGAAAAGGATTCATATCGGTAGTGTCTTCATGTCTTGTCTTTTCTCTTTCTTTCATCGGGGAAGGGTTGGGTATCCACAGCCACATCTTCCATCAGGACGATCGATATGGAACAGGAGTCCTATTAATATTCTTAGGTGCTGCATTAAGTTGTGACAGCAAATCTTGTTCCTCATATATTGATTGCAATTGTCTGCACTAGCGTGCAAGTATTTGATTACTGTGTCCCATTAATAGATCTACTATGCTAAGCTGCTCATGTAGATTTCAGCTGACTTAATAAACTCTATAATCTATGCAACCAAAACACTAAGATCTTATGGTGGGCTTCCTAACACTAAAAGTCAACAAGTTTAACAAATAAATTGATCTCCAAACTCAACTACTTCAGAATCAGACAATCAGCAATTTAGGAACGATCGTTTAATTTCGATTTGGAATCCGATCCATCTTTTTATTTATTATTATTATTTTTTCTTTCGGTTTGGAACTGAATCGAAATTGAATCGCTAGAAGCTAGTTCCAGTTTGGCTCGATTACGAACCGTAGAACGATTAATCGATTATAGTTTTGATTTTTGACAAACTCGATCTCGATTCGAATCGAATGTAGGTCAAGACTAACTCCACCTTTTCATTAGAAACAGTCATGAAGCTACTAAAGCTTTCTGTTTTTTTGTTGTATATAGAGTATGTTTAGGATGAACTACAATATACACCTCTAGAGAATGCTGAGATTGAATCATTGCATTCATAGTATCATTTTGTTTACATGATCAGCAGATAAAGGAACAGCTGAAGTGATTCCAGTCATCTCATTAATCTATTAGGTTACCATTGAGGTACCAACACCACACATGCGTAATTTAGAGATCTAAGAAAAGATAGAAGGCTTTACTGAACAGTTAAAGAGTGGCCCAAACAGCTGTTGTGATGGTGGCACATTTACTCGTATATCAACTGATGCCTTTTGTCACAAGTTGTAATATCTTTCTCAAGATACTGTTCAGAAATGGAGTTTTACTGCATTTGCATGGTTGACATAAGAGTGTTAACCTTACAATGATGGTGGTACTCACACCAGTTGCCAACATTAATAGTCGCATGGTTACTATGTTTGGGGAAGGCTGGTGACTCTAGATGAGACACCAGATTGCTTTCTGCACACTGAATCCAACAACATTATCATGCTCTCCAAATCTGTAATATCCAGTCTGGATCCAGAAATCTATCAGCAGAAGAGTTATCTCAAGATTCTCCATTAGCATGTGCACTTGATCTCCAAGGATGCTACTGTTCCATGCTCATTTGGATTGCTGATGAATCTGGACATTTCAGATCAGTAGTACTCCCTGTGAAATGAATTATAGTGGAGGTTTCAAGAGCTACCAATTACCTTGCAGTGAGGTAATAGATCGAGCATTCGGTCTGTTAATTACATGGTTGATATGATGGTACTGAAGAGTTGTTGTGTCATTGCCCACAACCTGTCTGTTCTTTCGGCTGAAGCATAAAGGCAATGTTTCCTTATCATCAAGCTAACATCTCAAAGAACAACTTTCTGAAAACATTGGACATCTGATACATCTCATCATCCTCGGTAAGGGTTGGAACACATGAATTCATCCCATCTCAGATGAGCAAAACCTTCGGAACATCTGAGGTTACTGAACTTTCGACTGAACAAACTGTGAAATGGAAAACCTTGTCATTAATTGGCTCCATCAGGACATCTGCCTCCTTCTTGCAATTTTTTGAAGAGGGAAGATGCTAGCTAGACATAGGATTTGAGTTCTTCCAATTCCACCTTGTAATAACAAGACAAGGACCAGTTCAGTGTGTTTCTGAGCTTCAATCTTGAAACAAAAAAGTCAACCCTTCTTAGTGTCACTTGTCTTCTCCAAGTTAGATTGACCATATTGCATTTACTCAATTTAATGCTTTGGACAACCCATGTTGGGCCTTCTTTAATGGGACTGTACCCTAGAGAAAACTTCAACAGTGTTGGGCACCATATGTAGGGGCAGCCCAAATATGTAAAGATAACCAGGAAGGTTGACCTCAGGAAAAAAACCATGGAATATATATATATATATTCTATCATTTTTATTCTTTTTGGAATGCAGAAAAAGAAAATTAAAATTTGGCCTCTCTTTATAAAGATGACTTAACAAACTATGGGAGAAAAAATGAGTGGGAGAAGCTATCTTTTTATTTTATGGAGAAAATATTCATAAAAAATTATTAATGTTTCTATATATTCAGATAATAAATTTTCATTTTTTTATTTTCCTGTCAACAAATAACACAAAAAGTTAAAAAAAAAAAAAATTTTCATGATCTTATTTTGTGTGCTCAAGAACTTCAAGCCTTTACGCGGGAGATATTATAATACCTACATGTCATTGTATATTTGAGTCTCAACATTTTTTATCTAAATATTTTTAAGTTATGATTAATACGTAAAAAAGTTAATTGACTGATTATCGGATCGATTATCTAGTGACAACGGATTAGTATTATAATATGTTAACCCTTAGTTTTTAGAGATACATTAAAAGAAGAAAATATTTGATGAGCAATGAAGTTACCTCACATACATTGCATCATCATCAACCATGGCCATGTGAAGCTCGTGGTATCTCAAAAATCTCATCAAATCTCTTATTTTACGTAAAGGTAAATCATTTCCTTAGCCTTTACTTCTTCCTTGTTGGCGATGTTACTTGCGCTGTCACCCTCTTCCTCCTTTCATGTATCCATGGCTCGACTACATCAGCTTCTCTCCGTCAGCGTTTGTCTTGGCATCATTAGAACTATCTAAACGCAATCTAAAGAAATCAGGCCATCTCAACATTCCACTAGATTAAAGTCTCTTTAATATCCTTGACAACAGAATCAGAGCCTGGCGACAGCTTCCTCTTGGAAGCGGAATCATCAACGATCGTACTTAGCGGTTGTCCCGAGACAAACGAGGAGTAAATTATCTTGGGCTGGTGCTAATTATTAGGAGACGCCACAAAAGTGAGGACGCTTTTATCTCGGTGACTGCCTCTGTCATGGAATAAACAACACTGAGATTTGCATGGATGTATTTCTTTGACGAGGATGAGTGTAGATTCTTGGGTTTTGTCTTGCATTCCTTGCGAAAGGATAGCTTGTTGGCCTCTCGATTTTGTTTAGCCTGGCTGGGTTGCACATGATATCGAAGGTGTCACGCTTGTGACATATTGTATGGGCCTGTTTGTTTCAGCACCTTGCTCGGTGCAGGAATAATATTTCCATCTCGCTTTACCAGTCTTTCTCAGAGCGCAGCAATCAGATCGATAGCAGAATGGAGATCGCTGCACTTCTCATGATACAGTTTTTTTGGAGATGTGGTAAGGTTCAGATTCCGGAGAACAAATTCCTCGGGTTATCCTTTTTCTTCGGCAATTAAACTTGCTTTAAGCAGATACATCACCTAATCGTGCTTGACAAGTGTGTCAGTCGTTTAGGTCTTCAAGAACTAACCAGATAAGTGTTGTGTTTCGGTTCAACAACAGTGATAGATGATCACAATCATGTTATTAGGTCGATGAGGAGAATGTGCTCAGAGGATCAAAGTCACTTTTCCTTTTCGCTTTTGCATGAGGGCATAAGAAAGAGGAGATTCGATCAGCACGAGCATCTATCTGAGGTGATCAGTCATCAGAACATTATATTGGGAGTGAGATCGACAACAATTTCATCGAAGAACTATCTATAATTTCATCTTATAGTACAACATAATGATGCCTCCAAGCTGGTTCCCATGAGACTTTACAGCAGGGTATTAACATCTCAGGTTGGAAAAGCTTCCATCCTGGAAATGTGAATATGATGGATGGCTCAGTATGATTCTTACACCACTCATGGATTCCAATCCCATCATCACATGGGGAGAACACCCAACAAGTGTTGCCATCTCTCTCTCACCAATCACCAAAGCCTTTTGGTCAGCCAAAGTGGCCGAGTTTGATTCAGCATATTACAGACCAAAATAATCACCATAAGATTGAGCTTATTAGGGTTCTTTCGAGAAATACATACTCTTTCTTGTACATTGCATCTATCTTCCAACGGATACCGTCGCATCCCCTCATAACCTCCTTTCATCGTATATGTTTGGGTACAGAAAAGGGCTCACCTCATTCCAGTTCATGTTCTCCTCCGACTTAGTAGCTGCGTTGCTCTCATCCACCGGGCGGTCCGCCCCTTCCATCTTCGTGAGGTTGAATCGAAGTATCTCGTCGAGCTCGGTCGAAAAGCTAGTGGGACATAGCAAAGCTTGAGCACCTGAGTTCTGCTGTAACGAAGACCATGCCAAGCTAAAGGGGTCGTCGTAGATCTGCTGCTGGTGAACTGTTGATGGCATGACAAGAGAATTACTTGCATCTCCATCGTCAGAGTCTCTCACTCCATGCTCATTCCTCATGGACGCCTGTCCCTGGCCGACGTCATGGCATACGTGATCGATCGGATACGTTAGAGCAGGTTGATGGGGCCATCCGGTGATGCCGAGATTTCCATGACCATCTCCCCTACTTTCTTGCTTTGGGTCGGCGGCAGAAGTCTCCTTTCGCTGCTTGCCTAAAAACTTCTTCTTCAGCTTTGTATTCCAGTAGTTCTTGACGTCGTTGTCTGTCCTTCCGGGCAACTGTGACGCGATGATAGACCACCTATCGGCCGCCGGCCACCGACGCGAGAGAGCACATGAGCAAAGCATCAAAGGATACATAAACAAACACATGCATGCTGATCTATCCGGTGATCACCTGCTACCGATGCTTATATAGAGGCGGAATATGATGTTGTCTTCTTCCTCGGAGAACCCTCCATGCTTGATGTTAGGCCGAAGGTAGTTCAGCCACCGGAGGCGGCAGCTCTTACCGCAACGCTTCAGGCCTAATCATGCAACGAAGGAACACGAGACACCATGTGAATGTGACACAAATTTGCTTGCTAGGATTCGATCTGAAGGTGGAAGACAAAAAGTGTAGCATATACCGATCTTGTGGGGGAGGGCGATCCAGTTGCCGCCGGTGCCGTGCTGCTCGATGTAGGATTTGAGCTTGGCGTCCTCTTCGGGCGACCACGAGCCTTTCTTCACGTTGGCTTTGTCACAGCAGGGTGCTCTCCCCATACCGCTTGCCTCGTGCTTCCTTCCTTCCTTCCTTCCTTCACCAAGTTGTGGTCTTGAGACTTGAGAACAAGGGGGAGGCAGCAACGCTTGAATGCCTATATATGATTGATGTATACCTGCGGTGGGTGCTGAATGACACTCATGCAGAAATATTAAGGCAGATGGAGCACATGACAGCAGATGAAATGCATATAAATTTATGCCTTTACGCAATTCTTGCAAGAAACATTTGCATAAGTCGTAAACAAATTAAAAGGCCTTTGACAAAGTCGGATGGATAGGTAATCAAACTTTAGAGCGAAAACTACTGCTTTGTTATGAATCTAACCACTCTCCCAAGTTCTTAGAATGGGATCTCTATCTGAAGCAAAATGATATGCATCAGTTAATGCAGTCAGGCGAGCTTTTCTCTTAGTAGAAGAATAAATGATGACTTCAGTAAAAGATTTGCTGACCAAATTCTCACGTCCTATCCAACCCCATCAACCACGTCATCTCGACACATCAGACGACCGAGATTGACATTAACAGAGGCCCAATCGAGGGCCGGTGGCCCAAATTAAGCGGCCCAGATTGGAGGCAGGTACGGTGTTTTTGTACAGTGGACCGTTGAAAGGCGTATGGTTTAAGACCTGCTGTTTTGATTGGGGAGCGGAAAGCTTTGACGCAAACCAAGCAAATTACGAGTGTTCACTGAACACAGTCACCGTCATCGCAATTCCAATGTAGCGAGTACGTCCCAATTCTCCAGCGTTCACTGAACTCGGCCTCTCGGGATGGCGACCATATCCGGTAAGGAGTGACATAAACATTTGCTCGTTGTGACGATGTTTGCGGGGAGTTGCCAAAACACCCCCCCGGTTTGTCGTGGAATCCATGCCTACTTAAGCCGCGGGCGTCGCCCCGAGTTCCTCCTTCGTCGTCGGAAGTAGTCATGGCGAAGAAAGGCGTCACCAGCCAAGGGCGCAGGAAGATCGAGATCAAGAAGATACAGAACGAGGACGCCCGGCACGTTTGCTTCTCGAAGAGGAAGGCCGGCATCTTCGCCAAGGCCAGCGACATCTCCACGCTGTGCGGGGCGGACGTGGCGCTGGTGGTGTACTCGCCGGCGGGGAATCCGTACTCGTTCGGCAGCCCGGCGGTGGACCCGGTGGTCGACCGGTTCCTTTCTGCCAGCTTGATCCACGGCGGCTCAGCCCACGACGTGGGCCGAAGCCACTTGACGCAGCAGCTGAACCAGCAGTACATGGAGGTCTCCAAGCAGCTGGAGGCGTCCAAGGCCCGGAAGATGATACTGCAGGAGCGGCTGGCGGGGGTGGTCCAGTCTCAGGAGATCGAGTGGGCCAAGAACAACATCGACCACCTCGGCCTGGAACAACTCGAGCGGCTCAAGGACGCCTTCGAGCGTCTCAAGGGCAGAGCCGACGCCAGGATCCAGGACATCCTGGGGACTGGGCAGAGGATGGCGCTGCACCAGCCGCAGCCACCGCCGCCTTCGATGATGGGATTCGGGGTTCCTCCGGTGGGTGCCGCCTCCTCCTCGACGTCGTACCACCCGGTCTGGACATTCAATACATTGCAGGTGCCGAACCAGGTGGAACCGGATCCGTATCAGGCACAGTGGCTTGGCAGTAGCATGGGTTACATGCATGAACCCTGACCTCAATCCTCTTCTCTCTCTCTCTGTGCTTCGAATCGTTTCGTTTGTGAGCCTAACTTGATGCTTTGAACAATTCGTGCTAGCATTGCAGTGATAGATGACGGAATAATGTTCCTGAACTTTATTTTATTTTATAGAACTAAATTATATTTACTATGAATGCTGAATATTTGCATACTTTCTGCATCATCAAACTCTCTTATGTTAGAGTGTTGTTAGTGTTCTTATATTTTAAATGTAATCCGTGGATTTGTATAGGGTGAAACCATTAATCGTGTGTAATCAAACCATCCCAAAAGGGCAAATTTGTGTTCGACTCCGCTCCATTTTGGCAAGAAAGGTGACGAAGAGAGACGCTTCAATAGAAGATTGTGCTTTGCTTTCGAGAATTGAAGGGAAGAATATGGATGTTTTGGCTCCGCAATTACTGACGTTGAGCTCATGATATACGTAGAATTTATTGTCCATCTTATTGCATGTAGTTTGGACGCAGATTCACATGTCACATACTCTGATACGTAGTTTCTTAAAGACTCTAATCAAATGACTCATCTTGTTCTTCCTCGTCTTCTCTTTGGATCTCAATCATCGTTAGTGTCCCTGCAAGGTGCCTAATTCTCATCGTATATATGCATGCACATCCAGTAGAGAAAGATGGGTTAACCTACAGAAGCTTGGTCTCTGATATGTGTCATGCCAAGCCCTCGACTCCATGAAAGACTTCGTTCCTTGTCATGCAGCGACGACCTGATGCGTACTGTTGCGGGAAACAACTGTATGCCGTGGCCTCGGGGCTGACATGGCTTGGTTCGGGTCCGAATGCGCGGGGATCCGGCGTGGCGCTCCTTGGTACAGCCGGGGTGGCCTGTCGCGGTAGTCCGGATGGGAGGGTGGCACGGGGATGAAGTCTGATCGCTTCTTCGGGGAGGTGCGACCCTGCCTTCATTCCTGCACACAGGTCGGGTCGGAAGCTCGGCCCGACCCCTCCGACGATCAAGTTAGCGATGTGGAGAGGGTTTTGGAGGAAGAGATGCCCCTGTGCCAGTGTTGGGTGTTCGTCCCCTTAGAGTCGTCGGGAACGCCCTGCACATCAAGGCGTCAGAAGTCTCATACAGCGCCATTTGGGCGCGAAACGCGGCTACGTGATCCGCGGGGTCAGCGGCGCCGTCATAGGCGTCGAGGGATGGGAGCCGGAAGTGTGGTGGAATCACTTGATCCTGTATTTCGGGTGCGAACGGTGATCCTTGGTATCCGTCTGCCCCGAGCTCCCCCTTTGTCCTACGAACCTCCTGCTGTACTTCGTCAAGGCGTCGATTGAAGAGGCGCAGCTGGGCTCGCAGGGCGTTGGTCGAGTCCGCGGGCGGTACCTCAGGCTCTGGACGGCTCAACATGTCTTCCGCCTCTCGGTCTACGAGCTGGGTCGTTCGGTTTCGAGGCGAGGCCGGGGGCTCGGGGAGCGGCACACGCGTTCGGACTTGGGGCTCACGCTGTTGCGAAGGCTGGGTTACCTGCGGGGGCGTCGGCTGGGAGACGAGCGGGATGATAGTCTGCATCACGCCCGCTAGTGCTCGGACTTGGTGAGCAAGATTGTGGAAGGCTTCGGGCGAAACGGGTGAGGGGCCAACGGGGACGTCGGGTGGTGACAAGCCTGGGTCGTTGAACAGCCGCCAATAGTGCTCCGATGTCATGGAAGGGCACTCGTCACGAGGTCCATCCCGGAGGGGATGTTCTTCTGGGGTGTTGACCGGGCGTGACCCCATGGCTGCGGGTTTGCCAAAGTGGATCTGCTGATTGTTTGACATTCGGGCCCTCCTTCTAGCGCCAAAATGTTGCGGGAAACAACTGTATGCCGTGGCCTTGGGGCTGACACGGCTTGGTTCGGGTCCGAATGCGCGGGGATCCGGTGTGGCGCTCCTCGGTACAGCCGGGGTGGCCTGTCGCGGTGGTCCAGATGGGAGGGTGGCACGGGGATGAAGTCTGACCGCTTCTTCGGGGAGGTGCAACCCTGCCTTCGTTCCTGCACACAGGTCGGGTCGGAAGCTTGGCCCGACCCCTCCGACGATCAAGTTAGCGATGTGGAGAGGGTTTTGGAGGAAGAGATGCCTCTGTGCCAGTGTTGGGTGTTCGTCCCCTGCCCTGCTTAGAACTCGGGAGTATTTATAGGGTAGTTTAGTGTTACCTGATGGTCCTGCCTGTGGGAGATAGGATCGTACCTCTGATGGCGTCTGACCTTGCTATTGACGTTGCGTGGGGAACCGACTTGCCGCAGGGTATGGGCGAGGGTCGGTCGTCATCCTCCTCTGCCTTCGTCCAGCGCGCGGGGTCAGGTAGCCATGAAGTCGTCGTCTGCAGGGGATGACGTCAGGACGTGTCGAGTCATCATTATAGCTCTCTTCCTTGGGCAGAGTGGCTCCCAGGTGAGATTGATGTTGTGACACGTCATGTTGCCATTATTGCCCCTATCACGTACGTCCACCGGAAGAAGGCAGTCTGCGAGCTCGAGGATCCGGGTGGTGCGGGCTAACTCGGCCGCGCTCAGGTAACCTGCGACGACGGCGATACCACTTTGACCTGCTACTACGACCCGCCGGGCAACGTCGACGGCGAGCGACGTCCTTGCTTGCTCATTTTGAAGTAGCTGCTTTGGCTACCTGAATGATCAAGGTAAATTGCTCTCGTCTTCCTTGGATCTAATCCAAGAACGTTTCATCTGTAGCGTGCATGGCTTCATCTGTGTCCGTGTGAGAGAGCAGACATGGACGCCGCACGTCGCCGTCAAGAACGACGACGAGAAGAAGACCGGCCAGGGTACGCACCGCATCCACCTCCTCCTCCGCCGGCAGCTGCGTCATCCTAGTAGCTACAGTAGTTAGGGTGGCTATAGAAGTCCTCTTCATCGAGCCTTTGTGTCCCAACCTAGCTGAGGTCCAACTTCGAACTCGATGAAGCACGGCGAGCATGACAAACGTGTGGGCTTCATGTTTTGAGCACCAAGGTTTCTTTCCACCCATCCAACTTTGATGATGACATGACTGCCACCAAACCCTTTGCTCCGGCACATTGGTCCACTCATGGCCCGTTCGTCACATGGCCATCTCGGTGCATGATCCCTGAGTTTGGAATACGTAGACACGAAGAGTTGCATAAAAGAATTAGTCCGCGAGAGAAAGAGAGAGAGAGAGAGAGAGAGCGAGAGGGGTGGAGGGAACTACAGATGTACAGAACTGATCAACTGGACACCTGAGCTTAGAACATATAAACACAATGACTTTTGCAGAAAGGAATAAAAGATCGAGAGAGAGAGAGAGAGAGAGAGAGAGAGAGAGAGAGAGTTGCAGGGAATTAACAAGAAATGTACAGAATTGATCAGCTTTAGCTTTTACTGTTAAGCATCAATGCTAAGAAGCACAAACCTAAATGCTAAAACAGTGTAACCGATGATCCGTAGTGGAGGCAGTAACGTCCGACCTGAACAGAGGACCGAAAGGCCTGAGCTGATCAATGGCAGCTCGATGTCAGTGTGGAAACGTTCTCTCGTGTCTGGCAGCTCTCTCTCCCTCCCTCTCTCTCTGTGGCCGAGTTACGAAGGCACGCAGAGAGTGAGGCGAGGGGCCTCTGCACAGTGTTTTCTGCTGCTTCATCGTGGTGATGTCTATAGCTTTCCTGAGCTACTTTATGAGACAGCAGGAGGCAGGAGAGGCAGGAGGCAGGAGCGCGTGTGTGTGTCTCTCTCTCCGTTCTGTAGAGGGAGAGGACAGAGAGAGCGGTGATGGATGACAACACGGAGGAGCAGAGTAGAGCCCGCGAGAATCTCGCGGTCCAAACAGGGGTGTCAGGGAATACAGTTACTGTTCCATTATACGTCTCAAGTCTACGGTTTACTGTTTACCACACATGTGCACACCCACACGTCCTTCCATGCATGCCAAAACACACATGCACGAGACGATTCTTTTCGAAACTTGTTCTCGACTTACGTGCCATATACACCTTAATCATTTAAAATAATCATGGTAGCTCTAAGAATAATCATAAAAGGCTTTATACATATAGAATTAAGGGTTGTTTTCTTCTGTATATTGATGTAGATATTTTATATTATCTATCAATCAGCATCAACAAAGATATGAAGATAAAGTCATAAATATTTATAAAAAGAAATTTATGATTAAATCCTTTTTAGATATCGTGGGAGTCATTTTATTATAGATCAATGCATAACGAAAGGATGATACATAAATTATGATAATTTATTGTCAGCAAATAAGACGTTTGAACATGTAAGAGATAAATACTATAAGAAGCTAAATATTTGCCGATATTGTGTGAGATCTGTAGTAGGACTCCCATCATAAATTTAAGTGATTTCGTAGTAGAGAGTGGAGTGAATTTTTTTAGCATTCTATATATTTATTCTTTATAGTACATCTTGAATATAATTTTTTTTAGATAGAAAAAGTATAGAAGATCTCTATAGTATTACTTTTTTTTGAATAAAATATGTGAATATTATTTTCACTCCCAAAATATATCTTAAGGTTATTAGATATTTGATGAAGGATCGATTACCAACTGCCTAAGAAATTGTTTGATCTCTATGGTATTAATGTTTGTAATGATAATATCATCCACATACACCAATAGATATATAATACTTTTTTTTTGTTTATCGTAGAAATAACAAGGTGTCAGACTTAGAGTTGATGAAACCAATTAATGTAAAAAACGAGCTAAGTTCAATATACCAGACTCTTAGAGCTTGGTAAAATCCATAAATATTTTTTCATAGTTTATAAACATGACTTGGATATTGAGGGGGGATAAAGCCAACAGGTTATCCCATAAAACATATTTAGTTAAGGTCCGTTATAAGAAAGCATTGTTAACATTCAGTTGACATATGTGTTGTTAGGATCAAGGGTCGGCACTAAGAGGGGGGGTGGGGTGGTGAATTAGTGCAGCGGTAAAATAACGTTGGTTTAAGACTTTCGTACGATAAAAGTCGGCTTCCTCCTCCGACGAGGTCATTGGCGTCCACTAGAGGCATTCCTTCAATAGGCGAAGGCCAATCACCTTTTATACCCCTCTTCTCATTTTCACGGGTTTAGGATATAACCCTTACAAGCACTCACACTCCTCTTACAGATCTCTAAACTTAGAGTGGAGGAGGAAATCTAAAGAGATTGTAGCAGCGTTTTTCTACTTTTGAACTCTTTGTGCTTGTGTGCTTTAACCAGGGATGAGAGGAGTATTTATAGGCTTCAAGTTGATTCAAATTTGGAGCCTAAAACTTTTCCATCCCGGGTTCCTCGGGTACGGGCGGTACCACCACCTAGTGTAAGTCTGACGCTAACATTGTCCTGAGCAGTACCACTGCCCAGGTTTGGCAGTACCACTGCCTAGGGTGCAGTGCTGGGCGGTACCACCGCTTGGCACCTTGCCAGGGGCGGTACAACCGCCCAGACCGACGGTATCACCGCCTGACATAGTCTCAAAGACTATGCCATGACGCTGAGACTTCTTGGGGTACTATTGGGGCTTCTTATTGGACCCAACACAGTTCTTACATGGGCCTAGCTGGCCCTTAATTAGGTTGACCCAAATCCAAGCCCAATTATGTGCTAACTATGAAATCCTAAGACATTTACTAAGCAAAATAAGTCCCTATGTCTGTTCTTCTAGCGAGCTTTCGGTAAACTTCTGACAAACTCCTGGACTTCATAATGATCTTCTTGGCGAGTTCCAACGAGCTTCTCTGGCAAGCTCCGAGACTTCTCGGCTGGTTCCTCCAGAACTTTCGACGAACGTCTGGACTTCCGACGAACTCTCGAATTCCCAACGTTATCGCGTTCTTGACTCCGGGACTTCATTTTGCTTCATGCCTTGCTATCATAGTTAATCCTGCACATGTAAAAAATACACTTCGATCTAGATAATTAATACTAAGCATTAATCAAATTGTCCGGCATGTTATTGGTCCCTCGATGCTTCGTCCGATTCTTTGGCGCATCGTCCTCTCTTGCTGCCTATTGCTTAATCGACCAGTTGATTCCGTAACTCCAATATCCTTGGTACAATATCCGCTCTTCTTGGCCCGATGCCCGAATCCACGACCCGAAGCCTTTTGATGATACGTCGACCGATCCATTGACCCGACGTCCAATCTTCTGACATATTTTCCCTAGGCACAATATGATTTTTTCCGCTTTAATTGTCTCATCCTGATCGAAGCATCCTATATCACTCAAAACGTAGATTAAAACATAAACAATTATCAATTGGTTTTATCATCAAAATATGAGATTCAACATGTGGTAGCCTTGAGTGACATCCAAACTTAAGATGAGTCATATTGTATCGATTTAACAATTGGACTGAATGTTTCTATGAAGTCAACATCTAGTTATTAGTGAAACTCTTTAGCTACTAGACGTGCTTTGTATCTGACAATAGATCTGTCTGAGTTTCGCTTAATTTGAAGGATTCACTTACACCTGATGATATTTTGTGTGTGATAAAATGATATAAAAATCCATGTGGTATCATCAAGTAGAGCATTCTATTCTTTACACATGACTTTGAGCTATTGTGAAGATTTTTGGGCTTAGGTGATGATTACGAGTTCAAAGGTTCAAGTGAAGCGCTTGCGGTAGCATAAAGGTCAAGGATTTGACGTGATTTGAAGGTGTTGTTTTTGGAGCATATTTTGTTTGTAGAATTGAGAAACAGAAATGAGATTTCTTTTAAGTGTTAGTGTTTGAATTAAGTGTTGTGGAACTAGTGTGAGTACTAAAAATTTCGTTATCGTCATCAATGATGATGTCTTTATTATCTTCATAGTAGTTATGAATGAATTAGTTAAGCAGATCATAAGTAATATGATGAGAAGCATCAGAGTCAATAATCTAATTATTTAGATGAGTAGTCGGAGTAGTTATGATGTTTGCTTGAGGCCAATTGGATATAGTAGTAGGCTTAGGTTAAGACCAACAAACTTTTGTTGTATGTCCGATTTTGTCCCAAAGCTCACAGATAACTTTTTGTTAATTATTATTGTTAGGACACTAGAGCTTTTAATAACTATAGTGAAAGTTATTTCCTGAGTTATTTGGATTGAAGTTGCCACCATGATTGAAGGGTTGATAATATAATAGAGGATGATACCTCTATGTGTTACCCATGCGTCTAGGAGGTATATTATTTGGTCCTTTATTTAGGTTTTTAATTACTTGTTTCTTTGGATTTTTGATTGAATGAGCTATGATAGTTGGTCCTATCATCATTATTTTCTTTTTAGATATGTTTTATGATTAATCAATTTATCATATGGTTCTTCAAATGACATCAGCGAGTCTCATACCCAAATTACTACCGTCAGTTTTTTATATTCGTCTCCTAGGCTATTAAGAGTATGAACAATGACTTCTTTATCACTCATGAGATAACCTATTAAAGCTAAGTCATCTATAATTTTTTTATATTTTACATATAATTAGCAAAATTATTTTCCTCTTGTGTTGTTTCAATCAAAGTAGATAAGAGACTTAGCATGTGAGTGTGAGAGCGATTAGCGAGAGTGGTTTGTAACTTTGACTATGCTTTTACCGTCGTGTTGTATAAAGATATTAGTGGTGCTATAGAGCTATCAATTGAGACTTGAATTGACTATAGAATAAGACGATCTTGTCGTAGCTAGAACTTATGATCAGGACTTGTTATTAGGTTAGGTTATCTTGATATTTGTATATTTTCTGATAGACAATTGAGAGAGTCATCGATGTAGCCTAATAAATCATATCCAAAGAGGAGATTCGAGAACTATGCTTATTAAGATGTATAGTTGCCACCCTTATATAATTTGAAGAGAATTAGAGTTACAACATTGATGGATATAAGTCCTATATATTGAGAAGAACTATCGTTTCCTACGTGTTGCAAGAAGGAGGGAGAAAAGCCTTTTCTTGCAATAGTGGCATAGAGAGGTTGGTGTTGATGGTGGTGCCCTTAGGGAGATTCCAATCCTTGTCGACACCGAGTGATCTGGGGAGGGGGGGGGGGGGGCGGTGAGAAAGAAGAAGAAGAACCAACATCAGATGTTAGATATGGCATGAACATAGTGGGGTCCGTTGATAGACGTACGAGCGCAAGAGAAGATAGAGGGACAACTACAGTGGGGCCTACCAACAGACATACGAGCATGATAGAAGACATGTTGGCACGAGAGAAGGCAGAGGGGTGATCATAGTGGGGTTCATTGGTATAGTAACAACGATGATGGTTAGTGTTCATCATTGGCTTGTGATGAAGATGCAGACAGATCTGATTTGGTTAAAGTCCACCAGCTATGTTTTGATTGACGATGAAGAGAATAGACCACCGAGCAGATTTGAGGAGGTTATGTTGCAGGTCTATGAGAGATCTAGCATAAGAGAAGGTTCATCGAGTAGAGGAGGAAACAAGCAACGATAGATCAGTAAAGAAGAGGGATTATTATCGCCAGACAACAAGGAAGGAAAAATCTTGCTCGAGAAAAAAGAGAGCTATGATACCATGTAGAATTGAGGAATATGTTATGAATGAAATGGATTTCATTCATTGAGGTGATGAGTATTTATATAGGCTTTAAGGAAGAGATTTTTTCTAATCATACACTCAAATCAATTAACTACTTAAATTTGTGATTGATCCCCAAATCATAGATTGATTGAGGATATAAGGAATACAGGAATGTCATTTCATGTGTACCTTTATCATGATCTTTGATATGGAGGATGACATGTGACTGCTAATACATTTTATCTAATTAACTAACTGAGCTCCGAAGAAAGTTGACTCGATAAAATTATTTTCTTTTTAATTATAATCTTAGTGATTTAACGTATGATCTTATAAAATATTGATGGTTGAATAATATACATAACTATTTCTAATATTTAGTATAACTCCAGCTTCACGATCATCCATCGTTTTATAGAAATACTTCATATGTATATTCTAAGTGGACATCCCTTTAGAATATTTCGAAAACCTTCTAACTTAAATGCTTGATTAAATTCTTCATATTTTTATTAACAAAAGCATCGAAGGAATTTTATTGGATATTCCCTTAATATAGTTTTTACATGATCTCAATTAGCTTCTTGATATCTCGTACTTGAATTTGAATCTTGATTAACTCCAAACTCAACTAATGCACCAAATAATCAAAATATAATTTAATAGATTAAGAGTTGAACATATAATCTTACGATTAACCCATTATATATATATATATATATATATATATATATATATATATATATATAACAAAAATATATAATTTTAGTGGCCAAATTGATAGAAAATATAACAAAAATGTATATTTATAATGGCCTTGAGGCTACTATTTACAAACAAAGGCCAAGCCTATAATACATAGACATTGTGGAGACAATCCATAAGGTCAAATTTGGAAAGATATGCTGATATCATGCCAAAAGAATTCAAGGTACTAGGCCCCCCAATCCAATTATTGACAATATTTTTACCAAATCTATCTGAGTTGTACACATGAAGATGATTTGCTTGTCACCCCATA
Source organism: Musa acuminata AAA Group (assembly GCF_036884655.1). Taxonomy (NCBI): domain Eukaryota; kingdom Viridiplantae; phylum Streptophyta; class Magnoliopsida; order Zingiberales; family Musaceae; genus Musa; species Musa acuminata. The sequence continues at coordinate 1,167,682 of NC_088331.1, forward strand.
GCTTGTTTATTCCACCTAATCTATGATATATTTTTAACCCAAAAGTCAAATAAAAGTTGAACAAAGGACTATTGAGAAAAAAATATATTAAAATAATAAAAACGATTCCAAAAATGGATTCACATCGAAATTTTGTGTATTTTTGTATAAACTAAAAGCAAAAATAAAAAATAAAAATAAAAAAAAAAATAAAAATAAAAGAAGAAGACTTGCAAGTAGCTCAAATGCTAACCCTAAATTGCCAACCTTCATTATTCATTTGGTTGCCCTTTGAACTTGGTTGTCCTCCTTTAATAAAGTGAAAGAGACAGGGACTAGAGGGAAATAGCTGTTGCACAAGTTTGACAATGGGTGAAAAGGACTCTCCCATCAATGTAGTTAGTTGTCTTAATATTTCTCTCTCTAAATGTATGTTTAGTGCATAATACCCCCACACAACTCATAAAAAATCACCAACTCCTCTCATTGTAATTTGTGCTCATTACTTCACTTAAAAAAATAATGTTACTTCAATTAACGTTATTTTACAAAAAAAAAAAATAATATGTAAAATTTTATCACATCACAAATCTTACTATTGTAAGGTTGCTTTATTCGATTTGGGAGAAAGGATTCGAGTGGTACCATAATATACTTAACAAGTGGTAAGACAAGCATTATGCGTTATTCCATTTAAGACATTATTTTTAGATTAATGGTGTATAAATTTGTCCTAATCATTCGATGGACTTGCTACCATACGTGGTTGTGTCTATTGGCCTTGATAGTCTTATCTAAACCTATGTTTCATGTGTGAGTCGGGAATCTTTTCTCTCTCTCTCTCTCTCTATATATATATATATATATGTATGAAGTAAGTAAGTCCTATGTTTTATCTCCAAATTTAAGTTTATCGTATATAATTATAGAAAACCTAAAAACTTGCATCGACTAAGAATATATATGATGTTTAGTAATTTGAGTTTTCAGGATAATATTATATTAAGGAAAGAATTATATGCGGAGGATGATATATTTGTAGATACGTTAAACTTGGAAAGACATTGTAAGAACCTCTTTGGAAGATAAAAAATCGTGCTTCAATCATTATTATTTAACATATGGTAGATGAGACATGATTTATAGATGTTTTGTAAGAGCATCTAATCTTACATTAAGCAAATCAAAATCTTACAAATGCCAAATCATTTTTATCTTTTTGGATCCATTCAGAAGAGATAAAATAGTGTCGGACTCATCCAAAACGAATCCGCCGATAGACGAGCATGATTTATTCATATTTATCCTTAATTGATTTCATAAACATAACATTTATTTTATGCAAGAGTTCCAATTATAGTCAAAAGTGTTAAATACATACACATAATATGAAATGGTGGCGTGTTGTATAAATCCATCTTTCTATCTTAAGGCCATAGCGGTATTATTAGAGGTTGAATCCATCTCTCTCTCTCTTTCTCTCTATCCATCTTAGGCTATGCATGTATTAGGTTGACAGCCACCTATTCCTCTTGTCTACTACCACCATTTTGGAAGGATGAGAACAGTAACACAACACAGACAATAAAACCTAAACCAGTAGAACAGTTGTGAGAAATGATTGACTCGACGATGACAATGAGAAGAAAACCACTCTCTTTGGACCAAATCAGAAGTAACCTAGAGGACATGATTAACCTAACCCAGAGGAGAAAATAGTTTATATTTGAATATAAATGGAGACAAAAGAAGGTCTTCACCGCACCCTATTATTGTCGCACACTGAAATATCTACTGAATCAATTGAACACTTCCATTCCCAAGAATCTTTCTCGGTTCCATCACCCTGAAAGATAAAAAGGAGCCGAAGACAGTCTTAATTAAGCATGCATCAGAAGGCATACCTTCTCATCTCCTTGGAGAGAAGAACGATGTGGTAACAGGATGTCGCTTCAGACACCGAGGCATGGCGGATGACTTGCCGGTCGTCTGCCCACCGATCCAGTCTCGCACGAGACCCCCTCACTCGTCCAAAGGGTTTCACGTTCATTAATGGAGCTGTGAAGCGACGAACAATAGATGAAGTTATTGTCCCGTGTGGTGTGCTACAGTGCAACCCATCACTGCCACATGCGGTGTGTCAAATCCAGCCTCCTCTCTCTTGCCTTCACAGTCTCTTCTTTTCTTTGGATTAGCACGTAATGGTGATTAGGTTTAAACTTGGCGAGATAGCTGACCAGAGGCACCGAGACATACGCATCATCTCATCTCCAGTCTACTTTGATTTGACAACGGAAAAGAAAGCCACCAGACATAGCTTTCCCTTCTCACTCTAACACTCTTCTTTCTCTCTCTGTGTGACTCTTGGGGTCTATTTCGGACTATGTGAGGTAGATGCTTCTCCACTTCTTCTTCCTCATCTTTCCCTCCTCCTCCTCTCTCTCACCTCAAGTCTCAATTCTCGTAATAAAATAGGTGCAATAATCCGGCTTCTCTCCGCAGGCTTCCCTTCTCTTTTCTCAGTGGGTGGGATGGAGGAACTCTCTCACTTTGGCGGTGGAAGCACCTCAAGGGAGTCTTTCTTATACCTTCCCTCAGCAGCCACAACCACGGGATCAGCTCCACCGCCTCTGATCGCGGCCTCGTATGGCCGGAATTCTTACCCCGGCACTGCCAAATTACCTTACCTCAAACATCCACCCCTCAGACCTGAAGCCGGTTCTTCTCGACAACCATCTCGAGTAAGAGCAGTGGAAGGAGGGGAGATATCTGCAAGTAATACAGAAGACATCAAGGCCAAGATCATGTCTCACCCTCAGTATTCGAGTCTTATTGGAGCCTATATCGACTGCCAAAAGGTATGATCATCAGCTCTTCTCGATTCCAACAATCCGCACAGTTCAAAACGTCAACACCTTCTCTCGAACGCTCCTGCAGGTAGGGGCCCCGCCGGATGTGGTGGCACGGCTGTCGGCCTTGGCCCAAGAGCTCGAGTCGCCTTGGAGCTGCCGTCAAGAGCCCTCCTCCGACCCCGAGCTCGATCAGTTCATGGCACTGTTCTGAATCCTCTCTCTCTTTCTCCATATTTTAGTTGCCGTGTTCAAACGAACTCTAACAAATATGACAGGAAGCATACTGTGATGTATTGATGAGGTACCGGGTGGAGCTAACGAGGCCCTTTCAAGAAGCCATGGACTTCCTAAAGACGGTGGAGTCACAGTTCAACGCGCTCACCAACACTTCCTCGTTGCGGCTCTTCTCCTCCGGTAGTCATACTCGTTAGGCCAACGTCCACTTTGCATCATTATAATCTCTCGGCATTTGATCTCATCCACTGCGCGCATCCTTTTGTCGACATAGTCTTCCTCCACTGGCTGGGAGGGAGGGGGAGAGAGAGGGAGAGAGAACTGTAGTAATCTGCTGTTACAGATGTCTTCGGGACCTTTCCTTGCAACAGTGCAGTGCGAATGGGTACGGTAGTCCGACAACAGCTAGAGACGATGTCTTACGTGGTACCGGGCTTCCACATTTCACGCTTACTAAGACCGAAGCAAGCTCCCACAGATCTCATTCAGACGCCATTAAGATCTGCCCTAGAGCTTCTATGAATACAATAGCCCGAGGTATGGGAAATAGGAAAGGAGGTACCTCACGGCATCTCCATCGCTAGCCGCCGTCCACGTCCTCGGCTAGACGTTTCCCCTCTTTCCTAGGATTGCTATTTGTTTACTGGGGAAGATTGTTTACAGCAGAAAGTAAGAGCAGAACTGTCTCTCTCTTTGCCAAGTAATATAAAAATGAATGAGGAGAACACACGTTAGAGTGCAATAAGGTGGCATTTCGGTGCTGACAGCAGCACCAGAGGGTCGGTCATCTTAGGGTTCCAAAGTGAATCCTCTCTCGAGAATGATCGTCTCTTCTATTTTATTAGCAAACCCAAGTTCCTCTCTCTCTCTCTCTCTAGATCTATGACATGAGATGCTATTGTAGTCATTTCTCGCCATGCTAGTTTAGTGCTATCTTGTCAGGCTGTGGTAGGTGTTTAACATACATTGCAAGTGTGATGCAGCATATACTATTTATGTGCAAAGATGTGTGAGATAAACTGTGTGAAAGGATAGTGCAAATGTGCTTATATTACTGCAAACTTTCGGTATTAACAAGTGAATTCATGCATTAGGGATACGTGGGAAGAGTAGCTTCTTTTTATTGAGATCAGATCCCATGACGAGGAACTTTGTCTTTTGCAGTCATTACCGTAAAGTTTCGGTGTTAAGAAGTGAATGGATTCATTAGGAATACATTGGATGAGTGGTTTCTTTAGCTACAAGAAGATAGATGACAAGGAGAATGTCACTGAAATCGTCGGTTTTCCATGGAAAGAGGTTTTGAATGATTTCGTACCTAACGTAATGGATACATAATAGTGTAAATGTAAATGGTCTCATGGCTTTTGTTCGAATCATTTTAGGAACCTTTGACAAGGATTCAAAATTCTATGCCAATCTGCTGCAAGATACATACTAACATCTTTGGGAATAGAGCAAAATGTGGATTCTTCAGAAAAAGAAAAACATAATAAAGTGTGCAATCGGAATGTGTTCCGATGAGTTCTGGTTTTCTCAATTTGGTAAACTTCTTGTGTATGTACTTGTTGACCTACTTAAATTGCAACTCTAAATTTTGAAAGTGTTCCAACAATAAGATAAACTTTGTAATTTCAAGTTTATCATATTTTATGCACACAGTCTGTGTTTCTCTAATACACTAAGATTAGGTTCCCTTTTTAGTAATGAACATTGTGATTAAACAATGTTGGTTACGCTTGCAACATCCGAATTATATCGACTTAATTATCTGCACTAGTCAAGTTTCTGATGGCTTCATGTGAATCGATAGCATGTCGTTTCTGGTATGACCAAAACTATCACACTCTTGTTTTTGCCAGTTTATTATAGCACTTGACATCGGTTTTGTTGGTAAGATATATTTTGTTGACTTTCTATCCCTAGGAAAGCTGATAGCGCATATCATACATGTAGTAGAGATGGCCCACTTGATTATCACAGAATTATCTCATCCAGCTATGGTTATCTTCCACTTATGTAACTTATATCGGTTCTAAAAATTTTATGCTTGGCATTTATGATAGATTGAATCTACAGACATAAAACATGTCCCAGTTTAACCCCTATGTGTTGGAAGTATGCATATAATTCTAGGAAATAAAATGTGGTGTTGGATCTTGTGCTTATTGAATATGAGATAATTTGTTTGAACTGAAGTTTGATTCAAGCTTTCTAGATGAGTTAATGAAAATAATTTATGATGTTAAACCTATGTTTCTGACAACTCTTCTTTGTCATTGTAACTCCTCTCCCAAAATCAGCTTAAAGTTTCGATCAACATAATTCATAATTGACCATGCCAATGCTGCTATTTCTGGTTTTCTGCAAATTCCTTTTTTCACCTTTCATGTTCGACATTGTGTAGATATATTTGTTTGCATTCTATTAGCTTTCCTTGCTCTTGATCATTACTTTATATGAAATTATATGTATTAACATGCTCAAAACCAAATGTTAGAGACATATAGCTTTCATTTGTCATTCTCACAGTGTATCTTCTACATTATGGTCCCCGTAATGAATGAGCTTCTGTTGGAGATTTTTGTCATTGGATCAAGATAAAGTAATAAATGCTTTAGATATCAGCAAGAACTTGTGGAAGCATGTCAATGTACTCTACCCTTTTTGTTTCTCGAGTTCGGAAACAGGCAGCTGAGGAGAGACTGAAAAGAGGACTAAAAGAATAGTTCCTCATTGGTAAATATTGAGAGAGTTAGTGACATATATTGGGTTTGACTCACAATCTAATTGTTTAAGTTTTTTGATCGAGCCACACATGAATGGGGGTAGATGTTAGATTCACAACTAGTATCTTAAGCTTTTGGGTTTAATTGATATCTGACCTAAGATATGTTTATCCTGATCAGTTTGACTCGGATACATCATTAATGAATTCCTAACACCGACAAGGAAGACAAACAGGAGATACGTGTGATTTACAAAAGATGTGGGTTTACAGTTCCATCTTTCTCGCAAGTAGGAAATTCGCCTAATAATGATAATAATGCCTCATATATGAGATATATGTTTCAGAAACCACAACTTCTTGGTCACCCTGAGTCTAATCATTGTATTGTGATGAGTGGTTTCTTCATCTTTTTTAAACATGAGGTATTTGATTGTTGAGAAAATATTCAATATAACTAGCTCCACTCCGTAAATCCTTTATCCGTTATGTCATCAAAGCCTTTGGTATTGTTCGAAAGAACATTTTAAGTCTGAATAATGCATTGTTTTCTATGGTGTACTAAAGAATCTAGTCTCTTCTAGTAAATTGTTTCTTGGCATCATGATGACTTTAAGAATTGGCTGCACCTCTTTCAAAATAGTGACTAAATGATGTGATAATTCATCCAAAGGACATCATTGTGTTTGTCTAGGCTGTTCAAATTTTCCTTGGGAACCTGCAGATGAAAGATGTGAAGATGTTGCATCCTCCGAAGAGGACCCTGATGCCAGCGGTGGAGAAGCTGATATTTTAGAGATTGATCCAAGAGCCGAGGACAAAGAGCTGAAGCACCATCTGCTAAAGAAATATAGTGGGTATTTGAGCAGCCTTAGGCAAGAGCTATCCAAGAAAAGGAAGAAAGGAAAACTACCAAAGGAAGCCCGACAGAAACTGCTCAAATGGTGGGAACTCCACTACAAATGGCCTTATCCGTCGGTAAGAGTCAAACATTTCCTAGATTTTCCTTCTAACACCGAATTGAATATAATTGTTCCCCTAAAACAAAAGATTATACAATTGAAACTCTGATACGGAAATAAACCGATATCATGAATCCCAATCTTTAAATAGAACTGCAAAATTTAATGAAGCAGGAGTCTAAGAAATCACAAGAGATTCTGTTATGCAGTGTTCTCGGACGTAGTAATATTTTTGTTTAAGAATACTTTCTGGAGCAATTTTAAATTTAAATTTAAAATTTTCTTTTGCAAGGGCATGAGATAGTTGAGTGGTTTTGGCTATTCTGGATCACATTATTGCCAGAGAATGCTACGTAATTAAATTGAAAAGGAACTAAGCTCTCACAGCGAGGGCTCCACTAGTACCGGTCTAGTTTCTTTTTGCATATCATAGTCATGTCTTGCTAAATTGTAATGCATAGGGCAAGAAGGCAGTTATAACTCATCTATGTGACCAAAAGCAGGAATCAGAAAAGTTAGCTCTGGCTGAATCGACCGGCCTTGATCAGAAGCAAATCAACAATTGGTTTATAAACCAAAGGAAACGGCATTGGAGGCCGTCGGAGGACATGCAACTCATGGTGATGGATGGTTTTCATCCGCAGAATGCTGCTGCCTTGTACATGGAAGGGCATTTCATGGGTGATGGTCTTTACCACGTCGGTCCATAATTAATGTACACCTACTTGCAAAGTTCCCCAGGTGCACATTAAATTCTCTCCATATGTAAGCTTTGCACTATAATCGGCTTATCGTTATGTTGCTTTAATCAATGTTTAGTGCAATGTTTAGGGCCGTTTGGTGTATAACCTATTAGTTTGGAAGTGTCTGAATACCACAAATTGTTATGATGACTATGTTGCTTCTTCTTATCTGTTGGAGCTACTTATGTTTCATCCTATTCTGTTCTCCTGCAGTGGGATAGCTAAAAGCTATCGATTTGAGCTAAACTTAGCAACACATTTCTGAAAGCCACAATCCCCAGTAAACCAAATCAACCTGATCTTTCTGAGCCCCTGCTGAGGGGAAATCTTTGGAGGTTTTAAGATTTCATTTGCCATCTTCATTTTTCATGGAACTTAAGGGTCATTTTGGCAGGTCAGATATACTGTACTGTGTGACAAGTCTTTTAGGTGGTGAAAGTGCAACTCTCTGCAAGTTAATGCTTGCAGTTTAATTTTAATTAGAGGCAGCGGCAATATGAGCTTGTGAAATCGAAAGATTGCATAAGTGCAGTGTTTGACTTTGTTGATATTGTGTGATATGTTGATTTAATATCAATCCTGTGGAAAAAAGTTGAGTTTTTGTGATGTTTATTGGAAAGGTTTAATCCTTATATTACAGGCATAATTTATGTAGGACAAGTTTCAAACCCATGCTATTATAATCCTAATCAACCAATCTAGTGTCTAATTCCAACAGCAACACTGATGTGCAACCTGATGGAACTTTCCTGGTATTTTTATGAATGTGAAGTTGGAAGTAGCATGACATGGAAGGTAGGAGTTCATGCTGAAGTTGACAGCATCACAACTCAACCACACTTGATTGAGATGATGAAGCTGTTCCAGTGATGTGTTGTCTTGAGAAATAACTTTCATTTAATATAAGAAAAAGGGTGTTTATTATACTGTATGTCCTGAAGCAGGTGCAGGTATCGAAAAATGTGTTCCCTATAGTATTATTATATCTGTTAATTGATATCAATGATCGGATCAATCTGACTTGATCAGTGGTTAAGGAGTGCATGAAGCTCAAGGTGTGACCAAATGGAAAGGGAAAGTCTTGTACAAAGATGTAGTCAAGGTGTGATAATAGTCAAGCTTTGTTCAGCTTAAACCAATCAATAATCTAAAATACTTAAATCTAACTTAATAAATAATAACTCACCAATCGTACTCTTATAAATTGATTTACATTTTTCATGGAACTAAACTGAGGGTAAAGAGTGACTGATAAGTTGTAGAGGAGCCAAAAAATAGTAGCCTGAGACAGGTTAAAAACTCAGCACTGATATCATATCATCCCTGACTGGTTGCGTTCATGTCAGATGAGGTACCTTGCAGAGGATTGTCTGATACTTGAGTAAAGAAAGATTAGCAATGCATGAAAAGAAGCATCCGAATATATTCTCTCTCCCAATCAAAACAAGAGAAGAGCATCACTGCAACACCCTCAAAGTCATAGTTGGTGTTCATTGATTCATGCGTTCATGTCAACTTTAGCGCACACCACCACGCACTCTGAAAAGGCTCGATGCTCATCGTTGACAAGTTGCAGTGTTTGCATGCATTATGCAGTCATATGCTCTCCTCGTTTACGGTCCTAAGAGAAAAGGAGGGAGCTTTGCTACGTGCGGCATCCAATCTGCCGCAACAGCACAACCACAAGAGTCCACCGTCGGCCCAGAAGAAGACGATCAGTAAAGATGGGGACTGCTCGAACGGTAAAGTGAAAGCATACAGCTGCTGCGTTGCAGCGTCCCCCCAAACCTGATCGCCTCACCTTTGCAGTGGCTTTCAGGTGCTTTCCTCTGCTTGTGCATGTGCATGTGGTTGCTTATAAAGCCCAGATTTGGAAGAACAAGCTTTTGCATTCTAACTCGAACTCCTCTCCCTTTGCCACTCATCATTTACTCGATCAAATCCCATTAAGAAATGGGACCTCTCAATCGTATCGGAACAAAAAGTCCACTCCGTCTTCTCCTCTTAATGCTTTTCCTCTTGAGCTCCAATCCGATCAAGCATTCTGTTGAAGGTAAGCTTGTTTTCTTTCTGTGGCTAATCACTTCCTTCTGACAGTACAGTTGTAAGTTTGCAGTGCCATGATTGCAGGTAGATCATTGCTTACGCTTCTTGAGGTTGCAAGTGTAAGGCCTTCGCTCATTTCTGGTGAGAACTGCAATCTCTACACCTGATAACAACATATGACTATCTTAGAATGCAGGGAAGGGGAGAGGAGAAGGCGAGGGTAAGAGCCTTGGTTGGATCAAGACCACCAATCTGCGAGAGGAGGTGCATCACATGTGGCCATTGTGAAGCAGTTCAGGTGCCAGTAATCCCACAAGAAAAGAAGAGTCGAAGCAGGCAATTCTTGGGTACGGCCACCGTGAGGGGTGACTACAGCTCCAACTACAAGCCCCTGAGCTGGAAATGCAAATGTGGAGACTTGATCTTTGATCCGTGAGACTCGAAAAGTGAGCCACTACCAGATTAATGTCCTGTAGATAATAATACTTGATGGATTCCTTCTTTTCTTGTTGGATCTCTTCTTGAACCTGGGCTGTTTTGTGTGTCAATTATGGATGTGGAGGTCATCTGTCTACTTTTCAGTCTTCCCTGTAATCCATCTCCTTTTCTTTCTTTTTATCAGACATCATCATGTTGCCTTCCCTGTGACACCCAAGTGCTTGATCTCTTTTGCTTCTGAGGTTGGACAAGGGATAAAGAAAGATCCTTTAGCATCATATCATGCAGAGACTAGTAGTTGTCACAGACCTTGTAGACATGATCGTTTGAAGTGACAGGACAGGCTTCCTCTTTGGTGCCTTTGCTGCACGCCAGTCCCACTTCCATGAAAGATCATGTCCATGTTATCAAGTTAACATGTTGCAAGCAAATGATAGACGGCAGCAAGATCTAGGTAACAAAACATCTCATCTAAGGAGACAAGTGGGTGAGTTCAGTTCACCTTATAGGTCTCTTGCTCTTCTGTTTCAGTCTGTCTGTCGTCATGGGTCTACACAAGCCATATATGTTGAAGAATGTGCATTGATGAGCCCGTTCATTCATGCCATGGAAAAGATATCAATCAATACAGCATAATGTTTCTGCTCCACCACCTCTTCTCTTTGGTCTTTAGCCAGTGCCTGTTGTTCCTCTTCGATCCTTGCTTCTAGCGGTTGAATCCAATCATTTCAATAAGATGCATGGACACACGAGAAGACTCATCTCTCCATGATTGCCTTCGGGTCTTCGTTCTCGATCGATCCACATCATGCAATCTGTCTTGAGGTGCAGATATGATAAATGTTCAGAGAAGGCTCCACAGAGAGAAGAAACAAAATCTTGTCTTTTTAATAGTCTGCAGGGCATATTTCTTCGCTGATAATACGGCTGTGATTCAATGCTGCTGTCAACTTCCACAAAGCAAGGCCAGAATGACAGAAGTGATGGGAGATCTGAAAGCTTGGAATAATTATTGAGTTAGCAAGGCTTGCGTTTGCAACGAAAGCATTGCTTGCAGATGAAGCACCATTAGCCATTTCTTGGGCAGTAGACTTTCTCTTCGATATCTGCAGTCTGAACAACCGGTCCTCCATGTTTTCAATATCCAGCATCAATGCTAACTTTGTCTATCTTTCAGAAACAACATTTCCTTCTGCATTCTTATCATCATGCACCAACAAATAGCATCTGAGAGAGCAATGCATTTTATCCTGCAAAGAAAAGGTGCATCAGCATTAAAAGTGCTTCCCCTGAATTAGACTTGGGATCCTTTTTTTTTGTTGCAAAGCTCACATGATTAAGAAGAAGAAAAATACTGACACCAAATATATGAAGATGAGGTCAGAATTATGCTGAGATGGTGCACACTACCTGAGACACAAAACTTGAGTGAATGCAGCAATCGAAGCTATATTTAGCAAGTTATTAGCTCAATTTGTTATGTTAAACTTGAGCAGATGAGAGCTCTCTTATGCCTTGTTTGCTTTCTGTCCTCCATTACTTTCAATATCTCCTCAACATGAATTAAGCATTCATTTCTAGCTGAAGATGTGCTCTTAGACATCAAATACGTCCTAGAACTCCAGTGGCTGAAATGTTTTGGCCATCTCAGTTCATCACTAAAAGTATTTACTTGAGCAATTGCAGCTATTTGCAAGAATAAACTCCAGCAGCCCTTCTAAACTCAACAAATGCTGGTTGAATTGTGGGTGTAGAAAAACCACAGAAAGTACCAAGTGTGTGCAAAAATTAGCACAGCAAACTAACCTCGATACACTAAATGCAGATTCAGATTAAAGACTTTATTATCAACTAAATATGGAATTATAGGCTAATTAATGTAGGCTAATGTAGGCTGGCATTGTTTAGCAGTGGGTTGGCCTGAGAAATTTGGCCCAGCACGACAAATAAGCCCACTTGACTCTTCACACAGGACAACATGACCCACCTCCCATACATAAATATTTCTTTGGCAAGATTGTGAATATTTGTATTTATATATACATATATATCATACATTTCTATTTATTGTGTATATCCTTATAAAATGAAAAAAAAACTTGAGAGTATGCGGTTAATTACTGTCACGCGACAATCATTTGACTACCACTAGAAACTTGTAATATCTTTAAAAGCATATCATGATTATAGAATGAGAACTTTAGATATTTAAATATATTTTTAATTAAAATTGATATGCAAAGAATCCTATTCTTTTACATGCCACAAGTTGTCGATGTATACTATAAAAGGTAGCTGCTATGTAGCATGCGAGACATGACTTAGGTTTCATGCTGTCGAACGTACAACATAGTGTATAAGTGCAGAATAACGATACCTCGCAGTAGGTCGAAACATCAAGTGGAAATCCTTGGGGAGGCGACAAGCAAAGACAGCCTTCAAGTTGTGGGTGAGGTCGGTAAGTTGTCAAAGGGAAGCAAAGGTTGGGTGAGTTGTTAGACAGCAGGAAAGCGATGGTGACCTCGGAATCTCAACCCAACCCAACCCAACCCCTCCCCGCCCTTCGCCCTCTCACGCATTTCCACAACCACATTGCAGGTCGGACGACAGCAACCGGTGTCGCTTGTGGTTATGGCGCTTGGACACCAACAGAGGTAGACAAAAGGCCCTGTCCTGTGGAGAAACCTACCAAAACAAATGGGGGGGTTGGGTGTGTGTGCGCGCGCTCTGCGATGCCCCCCGACGCCCACGAGAAAAGAGCGCCATTGTTGCTGTGGGGGGGCCGAGTGACATCAACCTTTCTCCTACCCCCCTCCTCGGCTAAAACTGGGGTGACCTCAATCTAAGTTTGTCTGCTGGTGCCCCTCAGGAATTCAAACCTTCAGCAGTGGCTGCAAGTTCTTATTGGTCCATGGGGCAAGCGACAGCCACGAGCATGGGCCCCCGCCCCTCAAAAGCCGCACCATCCTTCTCAGCTGGCTCATGGAGAACAGCAAAACCCCATTCATCCATGGTGGAGGAGGAGGAGGAGGTGGGAGCATTTTGTTTGATGTTTAACCAGGAGAGGCCCCATGCATACATAGTTCCTCACAAGTAAACTCTTAGGAGCCCCACTTCACTTTATTCAAGTTTGATCTCGCTTTTTTGTTCCGGAGGGTCCCCAAAAAGGTAACACAAGATCACAACCTATCTTCTTCTTTCTCGATATTTCATATCAAAAGATGGTTTGGCAATTGCAGCACAAGCCTGAGAAAGGATGCAGCATCTCACACACCAAGAATATTGCAAGCTAGCTTCGTTGTCGATATGAACTTGGGGAGGAGACCACATAGTTCCTGGAGCTAAAAGTTATCTGAACACTGCCAACACAAGCCTCTGAAAACACACTGCAAAAGGCAATTGCATTGTCACAGCAGGATATATCAACTGAGCAGCTCTAAAGCTTTATTCAAGTTTCATTCATCCAAAGGATCATCACAAAAAAAGAAGGTGAACACAAGGCTACAAATTACAGTCTACCATCGTCACTCTCACACAGACACACACACACTCTCTCGCTCTGTCTCGGTTATAGACTTCTAGCGTAATAAAAAACACATCTAGAAGACTACTAAATGAAAGCTTAGCCGAAACACACGAAAACAAAAACAAAAAATTGCATAGGAAACACTTCCCACACCTGTACAAAGAGAGGAAGACGAAAGAAAACGTTGTAGGATTTGGTCGGTCACCGCAACAAATCCGGCGCGCTCAGCTCCTTCCTGAGCTTGTGGGAGAAGAGGCGGCAGGCGTCCATGCTCAGGTCGATGGCGGCCGCGAGCGCCACAAAGGCTGCGGCGTCCTCGGTGCACCCAACTTGCTGCACGCCGACCTCCACCGTGGGCCGGCCGCTACGCCCCTCGCCGGCCACCGTCGAGGACATCACGAACCCGCGGTAGCTGGGGAAGGGCCAGAGCGCGTAGCCGAAGTCGCCGCTCCCCCTCGGGCTGCATCCCGGCGAGGTCGACCGGCTCAGAGGGGTGCCGGCAGCGCTGGTGAGGTCGATGGTGAACTTGCCGCCCTTGGTGGCGCTGAGGGTGGACTCCGCGAGGTTGATGCCCGCGCCCATGGCGGCGTCGGGAAGGAGCTGGAAGCGGTAGCCTAGGCCGTCGCTGGCGCCGGAGCCGCCGCGCTCGCGCCAGGCTTCGAGGCGTCCCCAGGGCTTCCAGGTGCCGTCGCCGGGGCGGAGCACGAGCCATGCCCCGGGATTAGAGCGGCTGACCCTGTCGGTCCCGTGGGAGGCCACGAAGGGAGTTACCATGGAGGCGAGGGCCACGGGCGACCCGGAGAGGTCGTGGACCGTCACCGACCACCCCTTGCGTTCCTTCCCCGGCCGTTCCCGCTCCGATCCAAATGAAGAGATCCAGCTCCGCGAGCTACCCGGCTCCGAATGCATCGATCTGCATCAGAACATTTCGACTTTTGTGTCAGATCACAACAGATCAGATGTAAGATAATGCATCAAGAAAGAAGAACAAAATCCCAATCTTGATGAAACCCTAAAGAAAAAAAAACCAAGGAAGAGGGAATAAAGCAAGAAGATGAGGAATGGGGCAAAACCTGGAATTCAAGTTGCGGTCGCCGGCATTGCGGCAGCTGAACTTGCAAGTGAAGACGGGCTGCCTCAGGTTGCCCTGCACCTGGAACACCTGGGGGCTGCACTCGGGCTCCCCGTCGAACTCGAACACGAACCGCGGGTCCGGCTCCGCCTTAACCGTCAGATATAACTGCGCCGGCAACGAGGAGGAACCCTTCCCCGCCCCCGCCTTTGTCTTCTTCTTGCCCAAGGCGACCCACCCGCTGTGGAACACCACCGCCCTACTCCCGCCGCCATCTGCCATCCCCTTCAGGTCGAGCGTCACCGTCACCCTGCCGAGAAGCCGGCCGGAGCTCACCCCGCAGGTGGTCCCCCTCCGGCCGGTGTAGACGGAGACCTTAAGCTTGACGCGGCCGCCGCGCCCTCCGGCGAACAGCGAGGGCTTGGCCGAGATCCGGTCGAGTTCGGCTTTAGACAGGTGGAAGCGGGCGGCGAGGGCACCAGAAGCGGACGCGGACGAGGAGGGGGTGGCGGGTGGGTCGGCGGTGGCGTGGTCGTCGGAGGGGACGAGGGGGACGGCGACAGTCTGGCGTGGGGATTTGCCGAGGCGGATCTTGGCAAAGCATGGGGAGGCGGAGGGGTGGACGCCGGCCCCGGCGGGCCGCGCGGCCACCGGAATCTTCAGCGCCAGGTTTCCCACCAGGAGCCGGACGAACGGGCACGGCTCCATCTCCTTCCTTCCTTGTTCCTTCCTGCTCCAATCTCAATCTCCTCCTCCCAGGAGTTTAAAGAGAGAGAAAGAGAGAAGGGGGGGTCAACGAGTGGCGACGACACACTCACGCAGGCACAGGCTGGCGAGGTAGAGGGCGAGTGGAGAGGGTTCGGGACGGGGTGGGGGTCGGGGAAGAAGAGGAATCCGTGGGAAAGCGTGCGGCACGGCATGAGCTGGTGACGCCCTCCGACCCCACTCGTACGTGCTCTCGTCCTTTTGCCTCCATTTATTTACTTACCGTACCAGTAATTGCATGCTTTGCTTCACAAACTCGCATATCAAATTCGCTCCTCTCCCGTCTCCATGCTTTTGTGTAGACATTTCCATTCTACGAGATTCCAAGAAAGTACAAAAGAGACGAGAGATCAAATGTAGCATTCATCTTTGGGTTCGGTCGCATGCTGTGCTGCTGGAAAAGTGAGACTGTGGGCAGGAGGAGGAGCGATAGGTGGGTGGAGCAGCCAATTCAAACGGAGAATAAGATATGGCATCCAGCTGTGGACAGGCTGTTGTTGTTGTTGTTGTCGTTTGGTCTCGCGACCGCGACGACTTGGAAGCCCAACCTCATCGACGACATCACCTCCTCTCTTAACTATTATTATTTGATGCGGAAGTGTGAGTAGCTGCCACCCTGCGAGGCTTCGCTTCGCTTCTTTTCGTTTGTGGTGGTAACACTGCGGCGGAGATTCCTCGTCGGGCAGCCATTCCCTCTCCCCTCCGCCGCTGGGAAGTAGTTCAGTCGAAGATAAGGCTTGATCGAGTTCTACACCAAAATCCAGCTTATTGAAGACTTAAGAAGGATACAAAACTGAGCAGAAGTCTGACAAAAAGACACAAGCATGCATGCATGCGAGACTGATGAAGTTGCATAGTAACATACATAATTGACTGAGAAAAAGTTACGCCAACTTGTGCATTACATTTATAGCATATGCAGCAGAATATGTTGTAGTCTATTTCTTGTCACGTATGTCGAGTGATAGGTCCGAGCAACTTGTCATTGGCTTCACGGAGTAGCTGAGCAAACTCTCTGCAGTCATCAAACTCATAAAACAACACAGCGAAACAACTATTGTCATCCAGAACGCATATTACTGGAAGTTTTGTTCCGAGTGGAAATATTAATGTTTTAACCGAATACGATAGTTTTTTCCTTTTGCTATTTTCAATTGAATAGAAAAACAAAATGATACAAGACATGTTTACCCTTAATCGGTGATCAACATGTGACAACTCAGTCAACTCATATGACAACCTAATCAACTCAAAGAGAGATGAGGGTCCCAATCAACAACATAAAAGGCTCATTAGACTAAAGTAATTGAGGTGAACAGTATCTATTCAAACTTCTTCCTACCCTTATTAACTTGAGTGATGAACCCACCCGACCTTGATTTTCTTATAGGTCGACATCTAAGAACCCTAGGCACACTCGAAGGCTTTTTACACACATGAGCCTGAATCAAGTTTAGTTGATCCAACAATAATCGAACTTCCAAATGCTAATGAAATTCAAGATGCATCTCAATCCAACAACTAAGTGTGTCATTATAATCAACTCAGGAAAGTTCCTTGGCTTTATTATTGTTGAATCTTGGATTTTGATGATGAAATCAATTGATAGTATTTATGATTTGATCTACGTTTTGAGTGACGCGGGAAGCTTCGATTAGGGAAAGACAATTAAAGCATGAAGAATCATGTTAGGCCGAAGAAAAATATGTCAGAAGATTGAACATCACGTCGAAGGATCGGTCGATGTATCGACAGAAGGCTTCGGGCCATGAGTTCGGGCATCAAGCCAAAAACAGCATATATTGTGCTAATGAAATCAGAGTTGCGGAGGTCAACTGGTCGATTCGGCAATAGGCCGTAAGAGAGGACGATGCGCCCAAGAATCAAACGAAGCGTCAATGAACCAATGACATGCCGGACAACATTTGATTAGCTTAGTAATAATTGTCTAGATCGAAGTGGGTTTTAAGTATGCAGGATTAACTATAATAGCAAGGCATAAAGCAAAATGAAGTTCCGGAATCTAGAAGAAAAAATGAGAGAACTCTACATAAACCTTGAGTTCCCTCCTCCCAGTGTTTAGAGTTACTCGTAAGGGAGGTGTGTGAGGGAATACTTGTAAAAGAGTGACTTGTAAAGGTTATCTCATAAACCTATGAAAAGGAGAAAGTATTGTAAAAGGGTAGTTGGTCTTCACCCATTGAAGGAAGACTGATAGCGGATGTCGGTGGCCTCAACGAAGGAGGAATCGAAAATGAATGTAGGTCACGACGATCGAACCACTATAAAATCTGGTTTGTATTTATTTTGAGCAATTTACTTTCATAGCAAACTTCCTCCTTACTTTGCTTTCACTACGTTTATGAACAAATACGTATTTAAGTCAAGCACATTTACGAAATCGGTTTTTATCGAACAAAGAATTTTCAAACCGACATTTTTATTGCTACACTAATTCAACCCCCCCCCCCCCCCCCCCCCCCCCCTTCTTAGTGCCGACTGGTTCCTAACAATTATACACAAACATAAATTAGATACTATTCTTGATAAGAGATTCGCCTCCCTTGGTCAGTCAAGGAGGTGCAATAGCTAACGAGTTAGGTAGTAGTCCTCAGTCATTTTCTCTTAGTTAGGTGACAAGTGTTGGGAAATCTGGGAGAGCATCATATGTACAGTAGAAAAATAAAATAGAAATCGATTTCCTAAAAATAGGTTTATATCAAATTGCAAACGATGATTGGGAACAAAAAACTCATCAAATCGAAAACTATGTAAGACAAGAGACGATCTCAGATAAGGGAACTCGTATATCCCTAATTTACAGATCTTAATCCATAAATAAATGAGATCTCATATTATCCTCTCTTGCGGTGATCCATACGGCGGATGAAGCGATGGCACACCTCCTCTTACGATGCATTGTCTCCTTACTTTTGTGCACTGCCACCACACAGTAGGGGCAGTCCTTCTCGCTGCCCTCTCACACTAGAGAAGGGGCAATCGATTGAGGAAAGGGAGAAATTAGGGAGGTGGCCGTTAAGGGGTCCAACCTTTTAACCTTTTTAGTCATATATCTCTTTTATAGAGAACTCTTACTACTAACCTTAATGGATCCTCCCATATTAGGTACTAGATTTCCATCTAATTACCCTAGCATATTGGATACTGAATCTCCATCAAATTATCCCTAGTTTAATGGAAATTAGATCTTTATCCAATTATCCATTATAAGCTCTTATTGTGTCTCACCCAACGGATCCAATAAAATATGGGTTTATTGGATATCACATATCAAATCATCTATTCGTCGCGTCATCTACTATATATATATGACCCTCTAGGCCTAATACTAAGTTGGTCATGAGTTACACATATCAGAACTCCTTCTGATACAGTGAATTATTATCTTATAATAATTCACTCAACTTATTGACTATGGATGTACTAGGCCATTACGTCATAGTCCCTAAAGGGTACAGGGAGATCTAATCAACCGAATATATTTGCCCTCGATTATCGTATATCTATAGTCCTTTATCTATCTAATATCTTAGAGATTATATACCAAGCATGGTGCTATTAGACCCATATGGAATATACTCGAGTCTCGCTCTAATCGGATTCTCCCGGAGAACTCATTTTCTCTTAATCTGAATGACTCTGGCTAGAGATTTACCTAAGCGAGAACACATGAGATATTTCTCTCGATACCGAGAGTGGATGATCCTCTATTGATACTCAATTACTCTTGTAAGATTGACTACCACTCCCGATGACTAGTTGTGCTAAATCTGAAACTTCTAGGCCTATAAGTCTGATATCAAAGAGCGGAGTACTCATACAAGATTTCATTAGTGTCTCAAGTCTAAGGAACAGATACACAATTGGGATCACAGAACCGTTCTCTAACGATGGGATATTATTGACCATTCAACATTCTGTGAGCGGATCATTCAATGAACTTATTCTCCAATAAGCACCTGCACTATATCCTCAATATCCCCACACAAGCAACTACGAGACTAACTACTTCCGGATGGGTATATAGTACACTGATCTCTTCGATTATCTCAATGTCCCCCTCGAGTAATATATGATCGAGAATATTGAATATTTAGGGTTTGTGTTTATAGGTGAAATAGTCTCATTATCATGATTCCATCATGATTCAATTCTAATTGCACAAATTTATAGACATCACAATATATCAATCAAGCAATATAAAATAAAAATATAATAATAATAATAATAATAATAATATTATTATTATTATTAATATTAATAATAATAATAAAACTATGTAATGTGTCACACATGTCATCGCTCATGTGATTGGCTTGTAGGACACTTGTAATTAGCAACAAGTACCTCCCCTTTTTCCAAGCAGTGCAGAGAATTTGAAAGGCTTCACATGGACTAAGGAATGTCAAACAACCTATGATAGTTTAAAGGATTGATTGGTCAAATTACCACAGCTCAATTCTTGTAGCCTTAAGGAGAGTTTTACTATGCATCTGGCCACTACCTCGGTCCAGCTCAGTCTTGGTGAAAGAAGACTTGGGGTACCTAGAAGCATGTTTGCTATACTAGCCACCTCATGAGTAGAGATGAGCTACAATACCTACCGATTAAGAAGGTGGTGAGGAAGCTTTGGTCATTTTTTAAGTGAATGTGATCTATGTGGTTACGATCAACCACTCAAGTGAGTCCTCTCTTGGCTCAACTTACTAGGCAATCACGTGAGTGATGACACATGTGACATGACGATAATGAGTATATTGTGATGTCTATAGATTTTATCACTTTATATTTTATCTTTTGTTTATTATATTATTTGATATTGTATCACTTTATATTGCTTGTTGCATGAATATATTGTGATGTCTATGGATCTATGCAATGAGAATTAGATCGTGATGAGATCACGATAATGAGATCGATTCGCCTTTAAATACAGATCCTAAATAATCTTGGTCATAGGTTACTCAAGAGTGACATCAAGATAACCAGACATACTAGTGTACTGTATACCCGTACATATGATAGAAGTGGCTGGTTTCATAGCTACTCATGTAGGGACACTAGGGATATAGTGTAGGTGCTCATTGGAGAATGAGTTCATGATTGATCCACTCACAGAATGTTGGATGGTTGATGATGCCTTATTGTCATATAGTGATTTCGTAATCCTAGTGGTGTATCTGATCTTTAGACTTAAGATACCAAAGATGTCCTGTATAAGTACTTCACTCTTTGATACCAGACTTATAGGTCTGAAAGTTCTAGATTTAGTACAGCCGATCATTGAGAGTGGTAACCAACCTTACGAGGGCTATTGAGTGTCGATAGAGGATCATCCGCTCTTAGTGTCATAAGAGGAACATCCTATGCGTTCTTGCTAGAGTATTCGGATTGAGAGACAAAGAGTTCTATAGAAGAATTTGATTAGAGCGAGACTCGAGTAGAAACCGTATGAGTCTGACAGTACCGTACCCGATATACGGTCTTTAGGATATTAGATGGATGAGAGACTATAGGTACACGGTAACTGAGGATAAATGGGTCCAAAGGATTGGATTCCCTTGTATTGTCTGGGGGCTACAGCGTAGTGATATAATACGTCCGCAATCGATGAGTCGAGTGAATTATTATGAAGATAATAATTCACTGAGCTAGAAGGAGTTCTGATAGGTATGACTCATGGCCAACTCAATATTGGGCCTAGAGGATCACACACATATGATAGACGTTACGACGAGTAGAGGTTCAGATATGAGATATCCGCCAGAGCTCATATCTTATTGGATATCCAATAAGCCCCTGAATTATTAGATCATATGAATGAGATTCAATAAGAGCCAATGAGAGATTATTGGATAAAGATCCACTAATCTAAGAAGCTTGGATGAAGATCCAATACCTAATAGGGTAAGATCTATTAGAGTTAAGTTAATAGTGGGCCTCTATAAATATGAGGGAACCAAACACCCATAGGTTAGATGTTTCTTAGTTGCCACCTCATATTCTCCTCCTTAGATAGCAGGTATGGTGATTTGGACAGTGATTCGAGGAGCATTGTCGTAGCCTTGTTGTATGGATCATCGCTAGAGAGGAGAGCGCTTAACCTCCTTCGTCCACTCCTATAGATCTGCAGAGATAAGAGATATACGATCTTCCTAGGTAACATAACTATCTCAAATATGGTTTTCAGTTTCCCGGATTTTACACACTAATATTCGTACGACGACGAACACATCATTGAAAAATTTTGGGATTTTTTGTTTTCTGTTCTTCTACTACACATGTGATGTCACCCCTAGATTTCCCTACAGAAGTATTGTTCAATGATACTATAATTGAACCCAATCTTGAAGTATCATTCAATCACAAAATGATTGAACCCGACAATGAATGACCATCAAGAGACCAAACCTGATCATGAAGCATCATTAACGATAATATAATTGAAGCCAATGATGAAGTATAGTTTGATGATGGCAGTGTTGAACTTGATTATGAAGTGTTGCCTGACCATGATGTGATTGAACACTACCATGACATATCCTTCGACAATGATGCGACTGAAACTAACTATTAAACATTGTTCGATAATAACATGGTTAAACTAACCAGAAAGCATCCTTGGACCATGATGCGATGGAACTTAGCTATGAAGCATTATTCGATGATAATGCCACCAAATTTAATCATGAAGAATTATTCGATCACGACATCCTGAACCTGATTATGAAGTATCCCCCAACCACTATATGGTTAGAACTCGACCATGAAGCATCGTTTGATAAAGATGTGACCAAACCCAATTATGAAGCATCATTCAACGATGATGTAGCTAAACCCAACATTGAAACATCCTTGACCATGATGTGGTTGAATCCAACCATGAAGAATTATTTGACAATGATGTGGTCAAACCTAACCATAAAACATTATTCGACAACAACGAGACCAAACCTAACCATGAGGGATAACTCAACCATGACATGACCAAACATACTCATAACGCAAGTGAACTTAACCATTCAACAATGGGGCAGACGAACTTGACCATAAAGCATTCCTCGATCATGGTGTTATTGAACCTTATAATGCAGCATTATTCATCGATAATATAGCCAGTCCCAACAATTAAGCATCATTGGACCATGATGTGACTTAACTTGGCCATGAAGCATCATTTGATAATGATATGATCAAACTTAACTATAAAGCATCATTCGATGATGATGTAATCAAACTCGACCATGGTCACATGACCATGATGTGGCTAAACCTGACTATGAAGCATCATTCAATGACAATGTGGTTAAATATGGCCACGAAGCATCATTCGACAATGATGAGACCAAATCTGGATGAGGATGCAACCTAACATGGCCATGCACCATCTCTCAATTAAAATATACAAACCTGACCATGAAGCATTGTTCGACTATGGTGTGACTAACCCTAGCTATGAAGCATCTTGACCATGATGGGCCAAACGTGATCATGAAGCATTGTTTGACTATCATACTACTAAACTTGGCAATGAAGCACCATTCAACACAATGCGATCGAACCCAACCATAAAATATCCATCGACCACGATGCGATCGAGCCTAATCATGAAGCATCCCATGACCATGTTACGATCAAACGTAGTAATACGACATTGTTCAACGATGATGCAGTTAAACCTCATGATGAATGCATCATTTAATAATAATACGATCAAACTTGACTATGAAGCATCACCCGACTTTGATGCAGTCAAACATAGCCATGACACATCCTTCGATGATGATGTAATCAAATCAGACCAATGGAACAACATAAAATAACGATGTGGTTGAACTTGGGCATGAAGTGTCCTATGATCATGACATGATGAAACTCAAAGATGAAGCATCATTCAACTATGACACAACCAAACCTGGGCATGAAGCATCATTTGTTGTTGATGCGATCCAACTTGGCCATGAAGCATCATTTGACGAAGTTGTGACTGAACTAAACCATGAAGCATCAATCAATGATGATGCAACCAAACCCAACCATGAAATGTCACTTGCCCACAATGTGACCCAACTCAACTATAAAGCATTGCTTGATGATGATGTGCATAAACCCATCTAAGAAGCATCATTCTAGAATCATGCTAAATTGGACCATGAAATATCCTTCACAATGATGTGATCAAACCAGGCCATGAAATATCATTTAACTATGATGCTTTCGAATTTGACCATAAAACATCATTCAACTATAATGTAGTTGAACCTAACTATGAGTCATAAAGCATCACTATGATGTAGTCGAACATAACCATAAAGCATCCTCTGACCATGATATGGCCAAACTCGATAATAAAGTATCATTCAATAACAAAGTAGCTTAAGTCATTCATGAAGCATCATTTGATGATGACACAACCAAATCTACCCAAGATGTGGCCAAACCTAGCTATGAATCATTATTCAACAATGGTGCAATAGAACTTAGTCATGAAGCATCCCTGCCCACGATGTAATCAAACTCGACCCTTAAGCATCGTTTAGTGATGATGTAGGCGAACTCAATCATAAATAATCATTTTGATGATGATACAGTTGAATCTTGTTATGAAGCATTCTTCCAATGACTTGAAGCCAGCATAACAAATGATATTGGTCAGATGGCCTATTGAATAAAGCATCACGATGTCACGGCCCCTTTAATGTTTTGAAACACAATGGGAGAGATGACATGGGGTTTTGACATGTCTTACCTTACTATGTACCTAATCACCAAGACACATAGACCAAACTATCCTACAATGATGCCAATTGAGCACCAATGTGAAGGTTGATTTAATGTTAGGTTGGATGAATAGGTGGTGATGGTTTAATTTGGCATTTGATGTAGTGGAGTAATTGAGTTAGTATAAAGGGTTTGATTTAACATATAGTGTAGTTGACCAATTGAGTCAATATATAGGGTTACATGGATCTACCATCATTAATTTGGATTTAGGTATTTTTGAACTATGGTTTAATTACATCAAGTTAATATATTAGATATCATATCGGGATGTGCCTTAATAAATGGTATTAGTTACTATTTTTACGCAAAAATGGCAAGTTAATGAGGAGTACTATTGGTTAGTATTTTAACAAATCATTTGATATGATAAATGAAAACAAAAACACTACATACACACACATTAACAAGATGCAAGAAAGTGTAAGCAACTTGCTCATAAACATCTTTGAAGAAGTTCTTGATAGATCACAAAGAAAAATCTTAAATAAAGACAAGTTTCCAATGAAGAAAATCTTGGAGGATTAGAATAGAAGGTGCTCAATCCTTGCATAGAGAGCATGAACAAAGAAGAAAATGTCAATTAAACACAACTTATGTCCACAATTCATTGTTGTAATTGACCAGTATAGGGCCTGATCTATGAAAAGTACGATCTCTACTATTACGGCAAGCTTAAAAGCTAACTGATGTTCTTGTCGCCTCATTCAATAGGCAATTGATGTGCTTCACATCATCCGAAAGCTAATTGATGTTCTTCACATCGATCGCCTAATTCAATGGGTTTGGCTATTATAATAGTGGTTTAGAGGGGTTCATCGTCGAAATAGGACTCACGAGATAAATCGTAATGCTCCAAACCTAACGAAAAGCAGAGGATGATTCAACATCACATCCCTATATGTTTCCCTATAGGAATGTAAGGCCAAAACCTAAATAATTTACCTCCATAGTATGTTAATTACATGATTCAATCAATAATCAATCCATCTATAGGATATTCATAACCTACTTAACAATTTCAATAGTTTCTTTAAAATTCACAACATTCTAGTACAAATAACATACACGCAAAATATACTAAATGTATAGTAGTGTTAAAGTATAAATCATTCTTCCCTTCATATCCAAAAATGAGCTAATCCTCTAATCTGAAATATTAAGGATCATTTCTCAATATATGCATGTTTTTCTTGTGTATGGGTCATTCTAATATTCTCTGTATCGTTTTAATTTTATCGGATGATCCTGAACATCCTCTTCCTGCCACAATCTCAAGTCCGAAGTATTTGTAAGATCGAAGTTTGTAACTACATTAGATGAAGATGCCCTTGGATCCATCGAGAACTCCATGATGGATGGATTTGGGTTTAGCATGGTTTGAAACCCTAGCCATTTTGAATCAACAGTCACCATCTCGTTTGAGCCATAAGTACTAGCATTGCCGATAATTCTAGCTCTATTAGATAAGGACCCTATTGGATCGGTCTCCTTGATAGGCAAAACAGCTTGCCATCTTGAAGTGATGGGCATGATCTCACTTGAGCTGGAAGTACCCACATGATCACTGATAATAACTGCATCAGATGAATATGCTCTTGGATTGATCGAGAACTCCTTGAAGGGCAGAGATGGATTTAGCATGGGTTGAACACCTTGCCATCTTGAATCGATGGTCGTGATCCCGCCTGAGCCGAAAGTACAAGAGTGATTGCCGATAGTAACTACGTTAGGTGAATATGTCGCATCAATTGAGAATTCCTTGATAGGTAGAACTAGGTTTTGCAATGGTTGAACCCCTTGCCATCTTGAATCGACGGTCGTGATCCCTCTTAAGTTAGAAGTACCCACATGATCGTCGATAGTAACTACATTAGATGAAGATGCCCTCTGATCGATCGAGAACTCCTTGGTGGGCAAAATTGGATTTGGCATGTGTTGAACCTCTTTCCTTCTTGAATCGATAGGCGAGATTCCTCCCGAGTCGAACGTACCTACATGATCAATGATAGTAACCACACTAGATAAAGAAACCCTTGGATCGATCGAGAACTCCTTGATGGACAAACCTGGGTTTAGCATGGGTTGAACCCCTTGCCATCTTGAATCGACGGGCAAGATCCCTCTCAAGCCAAATGTACCTGCATGATCGACGATAGTAACCACATTAGATGAAGACGTCCTTGGATCGATCGAGAACTCCTTAATGGACAAACCTGAGTGTAGCATGGGTTGAACCCCTTGCCATCTTGAATCGATGGGCAATATCCCTCTCGAACCGAACATACCTGCATGATCGACGATAATAACCATATTAGATAAAGAAACCCTTGGATCGATCGAGAACTCCTTGATAAACAAACCTGGGTTTAGCATGGTTTGAACACCTTGCCATCTTGAATCAATAATCTCGATCCCACCTGAGCTAGAAGTACCCACATGATCATCGATAGTAATTGTGTTAGATGAAGACACTCTTGGATCAATCGAGAACTCCTTGATAGGCAAAACTAGGTTTTGCATTGGTTGAACCCCTGGCCATCTTGAATCGACGGTCGTGATCCCTCTTGAGCTGGAAGTACCCATATGATCGCCAATAGTAACTATATTAGATGAAGATGCTCTCTGATCAGTTGAGAACTCCTTGATGGGCAAAATCGGATTTGGCATGTGTTGAACCTCTTTCCCTCTTGAATCGACAGATGAGATTCCTCCCGAGTTGAACATACCTGCATGATTAATGATAGTAACCACATTAGATGAAGAAACCCTTTGATCAATCAAGAACTCCTTGATGAACAAACCTGGGTTTAGCATGGGTTGAACCTCTTTCCATCTTGAATCGATTATCACGTTCTCACTTGAGCTAGAAGTACCCACAAGATCGCCGATAGTAACTATATTAGATGAAGATGCCCTTTGATCGATTGAGAACTTTTTGATGGGCAAAACCTGATTTGGCATGTGTTGAACCTCTTTCCCTCTTGAATCGACGAGCGAGACCCCTGCCGAGCTAAACATACCTATATGATCAATGATAGTAACCACATTAGATGAAGAAACCCTTGGATCGATTGAGAATTCCTTGATGGACAAACCTGGGTTTAGCATGGGTTGAATCCCTTGCCATCTTGAATTGATGATCGTGATCTCGCCTGAGCTGAAAGTGCCCACATGATCGTCGATGGTAACTGCGTTAGATGAAGATGCTCTTGGATTGATCAAGAACTCCTTAATAGGTAAAACTAGGTTTTGCATTGGTTGAAACACTGGCAATTTTGAATCGACGGTCGTGATCCCTCTTAAGCTAGAAGTACCCACATGATTGCCGATAGTAACTACATTAGATGAAGATGCCCTCTGATCGGTTGAGAACTCCTTAATGGGCAAAATCGGATTTGGCATGTGTTGAACCTCTTTTCCTCTTGAATCGACAGGCGAGATTCCTCCTGATTTAAACGTACCTATATGATCAGATGAAGAAACCCTTGGATCGATCGAGAACTCCTTGATGAACAAACCTGGGTTTAGCATGGGTTGAACACCTTGCCATCTTGAATCAATAATCCTGATCCCACCTGAGCTAGAAGTACCCACATGATCATCGATAGTAATTGTGTTAGATGAAGACACTCTTGGATCAATCGAGAACTCCTTGATAGGCAAAACTAGGTTTTGCATTGGTTGAACCCCTGGCCATCTTGAATCGACAGTCGTGATCCCTCTGAAGTTAGAAGTACCCACATGATCACCAATAGTAACTACATTAGATGAAGATGCCCTCTGATCGGTTGAGAACTCCTTTATGGGCAAAATCGGATTTGGCATGTGTTGAACCTCTTTCCCTCTTGAATCGACAGATGAGATTCCTCCCGAGTTGAACATACCTGCATGATTAATGATAGTAACCACATTAGATGAAGAAACCCTTTGATCAATCAAGAACTCCTTGATGAACAAACCTGGGTTTAGCATAGGTTGAACCTCTTGCCATCCTGAATCGATTATCACGATCTCGCTTGAGCTGGAAGTACCCACATGATCGCCGATAGTAACTATATTAGATGATGATGCCCTCTGATCGATTGAGATGTCTTTGATGGGCAAAACTAGATTTGGCATGTGTTGAACCTTTTTCCCTCTTGAATCGACGGGCGAGACCCCTCCCGAGTTAAACATACCTATGTGATCAATTATAGTAACCAAATTAGATGAAGAAACCCTTGGATCAATTGAGAATTCCTTGATGGACAAACCTGGGTTTAGCATGGGTTGAATCCCTTGCCATCTTGAATTGATGATCGCAATCTTGCCTGAGCTGAAAGTACCCACATGATCGTCAATGGTAATTGCATTAGATGAAGATGCTCTTGGATCAATCAAGAACTCCTTGATAGGCAAAACTAGGTTTTGCATTGGTTGAACCCCTGGCCATCTTGAATCCATGGTCGTGATCCCTCTTAAGCTGGAAGTACCCACATGATCGCCGATACTAACTACATTAGATGAAGATGCCCTTTGTTCGGTTGAGAACTTCTTGATGGGTAAAATCAGATTTGGCATGTGTTGAACCTCTTTCCCTCTTGAATCGACAGATGAGATTCCTCCCGAGTCAAATGTACCTGCATGATTAGATGAAGAAACCCTCGGATCGATTGAGAACTCCTTGATGAACAAACCTGGGTTTAGCATGGGTTGAACACCTTGCCATCTTGAATCGATGATCGCGATCCCACCTGAGCTAGAAGTACCCACATGATCATCGATAGTAATTGTGTTAGATGAAGACACTCTTGGATCAATCGAGAACTCCTTGATGGGCAGAACTGGATTTGGTATGGGTTGAATCCCTTTCCCCCTTGAATCGACCGGTGCAATCTTGTGTGAGTTGGAAGTACTCACACGATCACCGACAATAACTGCGTTAGATGAAGACGCTCTCAGATCAGTCGACAACTCCTTGATAGGTAGAACTGGGTTTAGCAAAGGTTGAATTCCTTGCTCTCCTGAATCCATGGTTGCGATCCCGCCGGGGCCGGAAGTACCGGCATTAGATGAAGACGCCCCTAAACCGGTCAAGAGCTGCCTCACTCGGAAGTTGGCCCGGTTTTTAATATGCACGAGCACCTCCTTCAACTCATCGAGCATTGGCAGGTCCAAGTTGTCCAAGTCCTCGAGCCACTCCAAGTCCTGTGTCGCCGCCGTGAGCTGCCCGTGGAGCACTGCCTTCCTGGCCTTCTCAGCATCGATCTGATTCCTCAGCTCCATGGCTCGCTGGTTCAAGGTGTCGCCGATTACACTTCGATAGGCTTCATGGGGATACCACCCGGCACTGGAAATCATATTGCTGAAGTGAAAGCGATCCAGCACCCGGTCCACGTTCGGGCAACCAAAGCAGTAAGGCCGACCGATGGGTGAAAAGAGAAGCACAGCCACTTCTGTGCCACACAAACTGGAGAGATCGCTGGCCCTGGTAAACAATCCACATTTTCGCTTGCTGAAGCTGACATAGAGTTTTTCTGCTTTCTCAATCTTCTGCAACGGTATCTTTTGCTTGCCCTTTGAGGTCTTCTTCTTCTTCTTCAGCGTATTCATGTTGTATGACGAACGAAAGTGTCGTGGTTTTTGGACGCCTCTGTTGAGGGCAATATATACTGGTCGCCATCATTGTCTCATATGTAACCTTCCACTGATTACAGACTACTTTTGGGGTGTGTGTGGAGTTTTCGATGCTTTGTCATCAACGCTTCCTGCATTTGCAGCAAATTGATGCTTAAAACACTGCGCCCACACTAGAAACTTGGTAGTCTTCCAAAATCTTAAATCTCCTTTTTCCTTCAATTTAAATTCTATAATTAGAGGTTTTGCCCTTGATAAGATTAATTTTGTTTCCTTGTATGTGTAATCTAACAAGAAATCTTAATTCCCAATTGAAATCTAATTCCTGATGTACGAGTACAATTATAGAATTTAAATTGAAGGAAAAAAGAGATTTAAGATTTACGCGGATAAGTTAGGAGTACAATTTATTTATTTATTTATTATCAAATTTTTTTTAAAAAATATTTTTTTCTTTTTGGGAAACTCTCCTTTTTTTTTTTTTTTTTTATGTCTCTCTTAACAATGAAGGAATAGGTTTTACCCAAGCGATATGGTATTATCTCAAGAGCTGGATAGATAGTATCTGTATCACACTCTCAATAATATATCGAGTAGTGTCTCTCCGTCACTAACGTGAAAATACATTATACTCATTAAAGAACGAAAGAATCATTTAGTCGTTATGTCTGAAAACCCAATCCTCGAATGGAGACACCCTATCAATATTGGTATGTCAGTCATTTACAAAGAAACATACTCCTCGTATACCATCTAATGGCTTAATCATTCATTTTAGTTACATAGTCTGATTTCATATTGAAATTTCATTAATCTTATTGAAATTCATATTAAATACATCACATAAATCTTTTAAATGTATTAATCATCAATAATCATAAGGTATCAATCTCATCACAACCCGTAGTCGAACTGAACTGGAATAGTCTAATTGACTTGAACCGAATAGGTTTTCGGCTAAATTGCAACTAAACTAACGTCAAATTCATATAAAAATATCATGGAATCAGCCAAAATGGATACGAATCGGTCTAATTTGGTATAAACCAGCTTGAATTGATGAGCGATCGAGAATCACTTGATCAGCAAAAATTCTATTGAATCATTCAACCACTATGCAAGGTTATTGATTGGTCTCAAGGGTTGCGGTAGGGCTTTGGGCTACACTTAGAGCAAACCACAAGTGCGAGTAAGCATTATTTAATATATTTTAAAATATTATTAATTAATATATGGTCCGACCAGTTGATCCAACAGTTGGACTAGAACATGAAGCATCCTGACTATGATGTGGTCGAACTCGACCATGAAGGATCCTTCGACTATGATGCGCTTGAATTCGATAATGCAGCATCATTCAATTACGAAGTGGTCGAACTCAATTACGAAGCATTGTTTGATGACGACGCAATCAAACACAACCATAAAGAATCTTCCGACCATAATGCAACCAAAACCGACGATAAAGCATCATTCAATGATGGTACAATTAACGTCGACCATGAAGCATCATCGACATTGACATGACCAAACTTGCCCATGATGCAATCAAACTTGGCCATGAAGTGTCATTCAATAATGATAGGATCAAACTCAACCTTAAAATATTGTCCGGTAATGACATAGCTGAACTTAGCCAAGAATCATCATTTTGACGATAACATTGTCAAATCTGATTGTGAAGTATTGCCGTAATGACCCACCTAAGTCGACAGTAGATGACATTCATTAGATGACCTACTGAACAAAACATCATGATCACCTGAACCCTTTAATGTATTGAAACACTATGGAGGGAGATGATAAGGAGTTCTGTCAGGTATGCAATTTGATGACAAGTTGTATCTTAATATGCACCTCGTCAGCTAGACACATCGACCAAACCATCCTACAGTGATGCCAACTCAACACCAACATGAAGGTTGATTTAGCATTAGGTTAGATCAAGTCTTTCGCATGTGTCAGACAATCGAAATATGAGTTAACAAGCGGTGATTGTTTGGTTTAACATTTGGTATAGTGGAGTAATTGAGTCAGTATGCAGGGTTTGATTTGTAAATGGTGTAGTTGACCAACTGAGTCAATATATTGAGCTGTATGGATCTACAATCATTAATTTGGAATTAGGTACTTCTAAATAATAGTTTAATCATATTAAGTTAATGAGTTAGAAATTATATTGCCAAACTAAAATTGCTAAAGTAGTCTTACATTATCTATCTGCAAAGGGTAACCTAGTAAAAATCTCGTTCGAAGTCTCCAAGAATCTATAAAATAGTAAATTATTTAGTTTAGAGAATAAAGGGTGAACAAGTCTTGACGTCTTACAAAGAAGATAGTTTTACAAACAATCCAGCAAACACGTAGTGTGCAAGAGAGAAAAAATAGAAAGGAGAAAATAAGAATTTTAGAAGACAAACAAACCATCATAAGTTCATAAACAATTGCTCATCAAGTGTCATGTGCGTTAGTAAATCCCCGTAAGTTGTACTTGTCAACTTGTAAATCTAATCAATGCTCAATAATACCTTAAATCCCCATCCAATTCTATGCCACCTGAGTGATTTTAGGGTGCTGAGATGATTGATATTTTACGCTACATCGTAGCTCGCAAAAAATAAGTCATTTCAAGTGAAATTGAGTCATTTTAGGATAGTTTTGCTAATTTTAATGAGCGATCGTCTTGTAACTCTATAAACTATTTTTTACTCATAGTTTTCAAGCAAAAACACATAAAAATAAAATAAAACATGCTACTCAACACATGCACAAGCAAACAAAAACAACAAAACATGTTGATGAAGGTGTTGCACGATGACCGACATTCTCCCTCATTTAAACTGTCGATACGCTCATTAATACTTAATAATAGATTTTGATGATTGCTTCTTTGTGTCATAGGGTGTCTTCAGGCTCATAACTAATTTTTATTTGGGGAAACTTTCATCACTTCACAAAGTACTCGATTTGCTATGCTTCGTTGGATAATTTTATTTTGTGATGTGCTAAAATGACTTCAACTCATTTTTCATATGAGGCTCAAGTGAGAGGTAACTAAGTTGGAATATTTTGGGAAGCAATGATAGACTTTCAAATTGCTCGTATGAAAGATATGAATTTTGAGTCACATCAACATATATAAATTGTAAGAGATATTATTTACCTTGCTGATAATTAAGAATGACTCTTCGTAATTAAGAATGTCTCTTATATACTTTATGCCTAAAGAATTGAAATGATATTATGACACTTCACCAACATTAAGTTGTTGACTTTTAAATTCTATTATAATATAATAATACCAATATCATAAATTATAATATTTTCACTCTAACGAAAAAGAGAAGGACGGTTCAATGCCACATCTTATAAGTTTTTACAGGAATGTAAGACCAATATACCTCAATACATTAATTGCATAATTCAATCAAAAAACCATGCACCCAAAAGGCATTCATAAGCCGCTTAACAATTCCAACGGCTTCTTAGGAATCCATAATATTCTAGTCCCAATTTTTTACATATACACTAAATGTATGTCAAAACATAAATAATTCTTTATACAAAATTATGCTAATCCTCGAATCTGAAAATTCTGAGTACCATTTTAGGTTATCTTTGTGTATAGGTCATGCTAATCTTCTCTGTTTAGAACCATTTCTCGACAACTCCCTACCGGATGAAACTGGGTTTAGCACAGGTTGAAACCCTTGCCATTCTGAATCAACGATGACCATCTTGCCCGAGCCATTAGACGAACACACCTTTTGATCCATCTCCCTGTCGGACAAAACCTGAACCTCTTGCCCTTCGACTGTCGCAATCTTGGCCGAGCGACAAGGACTCACGTGATCACCGATTGAAACATCAATAGGTGAAGACAGACTTGGATCGGTCAAGAACTCCTTGATGGGCTGAACTGGGTTTGGCACAGATCGAAACCCTTGTCCTATCGAATCGACAATCGCGTTCCTACTCGAGCCACTAGTACCTGTGTGATCGACGACGGTAGCTGCGTTGGGTGAAAACGCCCTCCAATCGGTCAAGAACTCCTTCGGTAGAACTGGATTTAGGACGGGTTGAAAGCTTTGCCATCTTGAATCCACGGTTGCGATCCCGATCGTGCTGGAGTTACCCACATGATCGTTGGTGATAACTGCATCAGGTGAAGATGCCCACGGATCGGTCCAGAACTCCTTGATGGGTGGAATCGGGTTTAGAATGGATTGAAACCCTTGCCATCTTGAATCGACGTTCATGATCCCACCGGAGCCGGAAGTACCCGCGTGATCGGCGATAGTAGCTGCCTCAGGTAAAGATGCCCTCGGATCAGTCGAGAACTCCTTGATGGGTGGAATCGGGTTTAGAATGGATTGAAACCCTTGCCATCTTGAATCGACGTTCATGATCCCACCGGAGCCGGAAGTACCCGCGTGATCGGCGATAGTAGCTGCCTCAGGTGAAGATGCCCACGGATCGGTCCAGAACTCCTTGATGGGTGGAATCGGGTTTAGAATGGATTGAAACCCTTGCCATCTTGAATCGACGTTTGTGATCCCACAGGAGCCGGAAGTACCCGCGTGATCGGCGAAAGTAGCTGCCTCAGGTAAAGATGCCCTCGGATCAGTCGAGAACTCCTTGATGGGTGGAATCGGGTTTAGAATGGATTGAAACCCTTGCCATCTTGAATCGACGTTCATGATCCCACCGGAGCCGAAAGTACCCGCGTGATCGGCGATAGTAGCTGCCTCAGGTAAAGATGCCCTCGGATCAGTCGAGAACTCCTTGATGGGTGGAATCGGGTTTAGAATGGATTGAAACCCTTGCCATCTTGAATCGACGTTCATGATCCCACCGGAGCCTGAAGTACCCGCGTGATCGGCGATAGTAGCTGCCTCAGGTAAAGATGCCCTCGGATCAGTCGAGAACTCCTTGATGGGTGGAATCGGGTTTAGAATGGATTGAAACCCTTGCCATCTTGAATCGACGTTCATGATCCCACCGGAGCCGGAAGTACCCGCGTGATCGGCGATAGTAGCTGCCTCAGGTAAAGATGCCCTCGGATCAGTCGAGAACTCCTTGATGGGTGGAATCGGGTTTAGAATGGATTGAAACCCTTGCCATCTTGAATCGACGTTCGTGATCCCACCGGAGCCGGAAGTACCCGCGTGATCGGCGATAGTAGCTGCCTCAGGTAAAGATGCCCTCGGATCAGTCGAGAACTCCTTGATGGGTGGAATCGGGTTTAGAATGGATTGAAACCCTTGCCATCTTGAATCGACGTTCATGATCCCACCGGAGCCGAAAGTACCCGCGTGATCGGCGATAGTAGCTGCCTCAGGTAAAGATGCCCTCGGATCAGTCGAGAACTCCTTGATGGGTGGAATCGGGTTTAGAATGGATTGAAACCCTTGCCATCTTGAATCGACGTTCATGATCCCACCGGAGCCTGAAGTACCCGCGTGATCGGCGATAGTAGCTGCCTCAGGTAAAGATGCCCTCGGATCAGTCGACAACTCCTTGATGGGTGGAATCGGGTTTAGAATGGATTGAAACCTTTGCCATCTTGAATCGACGTTCATGATCCCACCGGAGCCGGAAGTACCCGCGTGATCGGCGATAGTAGCTGCCTCAGGTAAAGATGCCCTCGGATCAGTCGAGAACTCCTTGATGGGTGGAATCGGGTTTAGAATGGATTGAAACCCTTGCCATCTTGAATCGACGTTCGTGATCCCACCGGAGCCGGAAGTACCCGCGTGATCGGCGATAGTAGCTGCCTCAAGTAAAGATGCCCTCGGATCAGTCGAGAACTCCTTGATGGGTGGAATCGGGTTTAGAATGGATTGAAACCCTTGCCATCTTGAATCGACGTTCATGATCCCACCGGAGCCGGAAGTACCCGCATGATCGGCGATAGTAGCTGCCTCAGGTAAAGATGCCCTCGGATCAGTCGAGAACTCCTTGATGGGTGGAATCGGGTTTAGAATGGATTGAAACCCTTGCCATCTTGAATCGACGTTCATGATCCCACCGGAGCCGGAAGTACCCGCGTGATCGGCGATAGTAGCTGCCTCAGGTGAAGATGCCCACGGATCGGTCCAGAACTCCTTGATGGGTGGAATCGGGTTTAGAATGGATTGAAACCCTTGCCATCTTGAATCGACGTTCGTGATCCCACAGGAGCCGGAAGTACCCGCGTGATCGGCGATAGTAGCTGCCTCAGGTAAAGATGCTCTCGGATCAGCGGAGGACTCCTTGATGGGTGGAATCGAGTTTAGAATGGATTGAAACCCTTGCCATCTTGAATCGACGTTCGTGATCCCACAGGAGCCGGAAGTACCCGCGTGATCGGCGATAGTAGCTGCCTCAGGTAAAGATGCTCTCGGATCAGCGGAGGACTCCTTGATGGGTGGAATCGAGTTTAGAATGGATTGAAACCCTTGCCATCTTGAATCGACGTTCATGATCCCACCGGAGCCGGAAGTACTCGCGTGATCGGCGATAGTAGCTGCCTCAGGTAAAGATGCCCTCGGATCAGTCGAGAACTCCTTGATGGGTGGAATCGGGTTTAGAATGGATTGAAACCCTTGCCATCTTGAATCGACGTTCGTGATCCCACCAGAGCCGGAAGTACCCGCGTGATCGGCGATAGTAGCTGCCTTAGGTAAAGATGCCCTCGGATCAGTCGAGAACTCCTTGATGGGTGGAATCGAGTTTAGAATGGATTGAAACCCTTGCCATCTTGAATCGACGTTCATGATCCCACCGGAGCCTGAAGTACCCGCGTGATCGGCGATAGTAGCTGCCTCAGGTAAAGATGCCCTCGGATCAGTCGAGAACTCCTTGATGGGTGGAATCGAGTTTAGAATGGATTGAAACCCTTGCCATCTTGAATCGACGTTCGTGATCCCACCGGAGCCGGAAGTACCCGCGTGATCGGCGATAGTAGCTGCCTCAGGTAAAGATGCCCTCGGATCAGCGGAGGACTCCTTGATGGGCAGAACCAGGTTTAGCACGGATCGAAACCCTTGCCCTATTGAATGGACGTTCG
This sequence comes from Musa acuminata AAA Group, assembly GCF_036884655.1. Classification (NCBI taxonomy): domain Eukaryota; kingdom Viridiplantae; phylum Streptophyta; class Magnoliopsida; order Zingiberales; family Musaceae; genus Musa; species Musa acuminata. Next base: position 1,204,499 of record NC_088331.1, read on the forward strand.
CGATCCAATCGAGGCTGGAAGTACCCACATGATCATCGACGGTAACTGCGTTAGATGAAGATGCCCACGGATCGGGCTGAACCGGGTTTAGCATGGGTTGAACCCCGCCCGGGCCGAAAGTACCCGCGTAAGATGAAGACGCGCCCGAACCGGTCAAGATCTGCACGACTCGGTTGGTGGCCTGGGTTTTAATTTGCAGGAGCATCTCCGCCAACGCATCAAGCATCCGCACGTCCAAGCCGTCCAAGTTGTCGAGCGACTCCAATCCTGATGACACCGCCGTGAGCTGCGCCCAGAGCACGGTCTTCCTGGCTTTCTCAGCGTCGATCTGCTTTCGCAGCTCGGTGACTCGATGGTTCACGCTTTCGGGTCGATGGGCATGCGAACCGGAAGCGGGAATCGGATTGCTCGAAAGAAACCTATCCACGACCCGCTCCACGTCCGGGCAACCGAAGGAGTAAGGCCGACCGACGGGGGAAAAGACCACCACAGCCACTTCTGTGCCGCACAAAGTGCAGAGATCGCTGGCCTTGGTAAACAATCCATGCTTTCGCTTGGTGAAGCTGACGTAACGAGCTGCAGGTTTCTCTATCTTCTCCAGCGTTATCTTTCGCCTGCCCTTTGAGGTCTTCCTCTTCCCCACCACATTCATGATGTTGTATGGCGTACGTATGTAGGCGTGATGGGTGGGGGTGGGGGTGGGGGTGGCGGTATATATACTGTTAGAAATCATCGTCGCATATGTAAGCTTCCACTGATTTCTAAGTTCGTTTGGGGAGGTGGAGTTGAATTGGAGTTTAGATGCTTTCGCATCCTGCATTTGCAAATCGGTGCCACGATCGCAGTCTTCCAAAATATTATAAATATATTTTTCCTTCAAATTTAAATTCTATAATTAAGAGTTTTTTTACCCTCGATAGATTAATTCGTTTCCTTGTATGAGTAGTCTAACAATAAAACTTAATTCCCAATCGAAATCTAATTCCTGATTTATGCCATCAATTAATTTATTATTAAATTCTTCCTTTGTGGGAAACTCTCCGTTCTTTTATCATACTTAATGATGGAGATCTTAGTGTACTCAAAACCCTTGTTTGTGGCCCATTGAGGCTGCGGTCAAAAACCTTCTATAGTGGTTGAACCAAATCATTTTAGTCCATTCTAACCCATCTAAGATGATTCTAGACCGGTTTTGTTTATACCAAATTAGAATAATTCGAATGTAACTAGACTAATCTAGAGTGATTGAAGACTAGTTTTGTGCTGATTTAATGTTAGTTTTATTATATTTTAGTTGAAAACCTATCCGATTCAAGTCTAGCTAAGGCCCAGTTCGACTAAGGGTTGAGTGGGATTGATACCTAATGATTTTGAAGACTAATTACATATTATCCCTTATACTTGGACTATATTAGTATCGCGATCTTTATACTTAAAAAATTTATATTGAGATTCCTATAGTTCTAAAAGTGAAACAAATAACTTCATTTACTCTAACGTCGTTAGCTATATTGAGAAAAAAACATAATATATGACATCACATATTGAATTGATGAAAGTGATAGGTAAAAAAAAATTTCAATATCCCTTTCATTTCAGATGTTGAAATTATCTTTTTATCGATAAAATCGTTAGGGATCCCAATATAAATTTTAAAACTATAGGGATTCCAATATAAATTTTTTAAGTACAAGGATCGTGATGCTATATGGTCCAAATACAAGAGGTAATCTATAATTAGCCCTGATTTTGATGTTTAACAAATTTAAAAATTTTATCTAATGTATTTGATATGCATTCGAATGAAATAAATGAAATCAAATAAATGCTTGAACCATGAGATAACATATGAGGATTATGTCTCCTTATCGATGGTTGACAAGTCAGTATTAATAGGGTGTCTCCATTGGGGATTAGTGGATTATCATATATAATGACTAAATAGTTTCTTCCAACAAAGGTGAGTTATCATATGTAGTGGTTAAATGGTTCCTTTGTTCTCACGTATCTCTACTTTGATGGATAAGGGGCTCTTGTTGAGTATACGATATGAGTATTTTTTATCCAACTCTTACGAGAATACATAACATATGCCTCAGGGTAAGGTATATTGCCCATCATTACCCAACCTACTATACGACATCGAGATAACCACATCAGATGGTGGAACAAGCTGAGGTGCCCATATCAGGTGATAGAGGGAGGATGCATTTGACCTACTATATGGCTACCGAAGCGCTGACATGACATTAGGTGACAAAGGAAAGTTTTAGCCAACCCACTTTAGGGTCATCAAAATGGCCACATTAAGCGGTGGAGATTAGGTCTCAACTGATCTGACATGGTGTTACCAGGATGCCCACTTTAGATAGTGGAGATTAGGTTACAACCAATCTAGCACAATGCCCCTAAATTGCTCACCTCAAGCAAAGGAGGGTAGATCTCAACTGATCTTGCATAGTGTTGTTGAGATGCCCACTTCGAGAGGAGGTTGGATCTCAATTGATTCGACACGATGCGACTGAGGTGGCCACTTATTGAATTGTTAATCCACTCTTGTTTATGAAGATATCTTGGAACTCTCATATGTTTAGGATTGTCCACAAATGACACACTAAGCACTTCAGATGCTTTGGATCCATCATGCATTAAAGATGTTTATGTTTATGAAGGACACATTGGAAGTTGCGATTCTTTTTTTCACGAAGGATGTGTCAAATACTTTAGTTGCTTTGGATCCATCATACATTAGATATACTTATGTTCATGAAGGTAACATCGGATGTTAGGGTTTCTATCCATGAAGGATGCATCAGGTACTTTGGATACCTTTATTTACAAAAAACATATTAGATGCTTTAGGTGAATGATGCATCGAACATTGGGATGCCTTTATCCTCGAAGGATACATCAAAACTTCGGATGCTTTTTTCATCCACGAAGGGCTCTTTGTATATTATAGATGCTTATACTCTCATTATGCATTTACTTAAAGACAAAATCTAATGCTCCATGCAACAAAAATGTCTTGTTTGCTTATGATCCATTTGCCCTAGATAATAAAATATTTAAAGTGCATGACACATCCTTAGTGTCCAACTTGTATATGATGTGTCCACCTAGGATGAAAAAAAAAAATATCTAAAGAGCTCGATCAATATGATCAAAGTATTCTAATACATCTACCTAGGACAAAAAAAAAAAGAAAAAAAAAAAGTATCCCCTATGTATGTGATACATCCATCCTGTGCAAAAAAGCATCCGATGTATTTGATGAAAGTGTCCTCTTTCACTCGATGTGCTTGTCTAGAAGAAGAAAGCCACCAAAGGATCACTTAATAATTTCCTAGCACATCATAATTGTTGAAGTCTCGAAACAATATTGTGCTTGGGATAGAGAAGCTGTTACCTTCAAGCATAATAGTAGGGCAAATAATATGATTATTATTTATGGGCAATCAAGACTTGACATGCGATAAGCAAAAACAAAAAAACATAATATAAATCATGTTCGAAGAAGATCTTCACAAATTTCATCTAATGATCGCCAAAAACACAAAGAAAGGAAGTTTCCAACGAAAGAAACCTTGGCGGATTGTATTGATTGTATGGACAACATATTATCCACAATTTATTGTCGGCAATGATCCAGCACAGAGCATGAACTAAGGAAAAGTAGTACTACTACTAGTAGTAGTAGTACGATGACAAGACTAAAAGTGATTGTACATATAATTGATGTTCTTGAAATCCATCTGCTCCACGGGTGGTGGGTTCGGCTGTTGAACCACCGGTTCGTAGGGGTTCACCATCCGAAGAGAGTTGGGCGGCAGAACCGGGTTCAATATGGCTTGAATCGGTGGCCATCCGGAATCGATAGCCCCGAACCCGGCCGAGCCGGAAGCACCGGGAAGACCGGCGACCGTGAATGCATTAGACGAAGACGCCCTCGGATCCATGTAGTAATCCGTGATGGGCAAACCAATGTTCAGCATGGCTTGGAAGCCTTGCCATCTCGGATCACCCATCATCATCATCCCACCGGAGCCGGAAGCACCCGCATGATCGACGATCGTTACTTGGTTAGACGAAGAGGGGCCCGGATCGGTCGCGAACCCCCTGGGGGCGGGCAACATGGGATTCATCATCGGCCGAACCCCTCCCGCTGCTGTATCGATGGCCATAGTCCCTCCCGACCCGGAAGTACCTGCATGACCGGCCATCGTACCTGCGTCGGAGGGTACGTTGGACGCCAGCTGCTTGAATCGGCTCTGGGCCCGAGTCTTTAGTAGCTCGAGTGACTCCACGAGCTCATCCAGCTGCGGTAGGCTGATTTTGTCCAGGTCCTCCAGCCACTCCAAGCCCTCGATTGCGACCTTGAGCTGCGCCTCGAGCTCCGCCTTCCTGGCCCTCTCGGCCTCGACCTGGCGGCTCAGGTCCATGACTTGCCCGTTCTTTTCATGGACCAATTTCCTCCGATAGATTTGCTCCTCCTGCGAACCGAACGATGGGAACAGACCTCCCAACAGAAAGCGATCCATGATCGGGTCCACGGCGGGGCTACCGAAGGAGAACGGTCTGCCGGTGGGGGAAAAGACGACCACGGCCACGTCGGTGCCGCACAGAGTGGAGAGATCGCTAGCCTTGGTGAAAACTCCATTTTTCCTCTTGGAGAAGCTGATGAAGAGAGCATTCTTGTCCGCTATCTTCTGCAACTGTATTTTTTGCTTGCCCTTGGAGGTCTTCTTCCTCTTCAACATTTTCTTGTGGCATCAACAAGCACGATCGTGAGTTCTTCCACACGCTCGCCCACCACCTCTATATATATAGTGAAATAAGTACTTTTGGGATGTACACAACAGGCATGCACTCAAAACACTCGAATAATGCACATTAACTCATCGACGGCTTCGCGTTTAGAGAATTGAAGTTTTAGATGCTTCGTCGTCTAAAGCGTCCACCGTATGCAAATTAATGTAGAAAAACACGTTAATATCAATGACTAGAAACCTTGCAACCAATCAATCGTCTACTTTCTTTTATTTGTCTGGTGGACATAAATGTCATTTACTTATTATTTCTTTGTATGATTTAGTCAATGCATGCCGGGGGGGCTTTCAATGCCCATATTATTCATAGTATATTGTGTAAATATAGATTTCCATGCTTCTATTACCTTCCTCACTCGGAAACACAAAGATCATATTGTACACACGATTTTTCTTTACTGATATGCATGTACTACGTAACACGATCCAGTGCTGACGGCAGTGATCATTCCCTTCCATGTTGGACTTGATTGATTCCGAGATGATGCCCACGAAATGGTTGTCATGCATTTTCCTAAACATTCTATTGTTTTTTTTTTCTTTTTCTGTGTGTGTGTATGTGTGCGTGTGTGTGTGTGTGTGTGTGTGTGAGAGAGAGAGAGAGAGAGAGAGAGAGAGAAAGAGAAAGAGTTTTGGTAACCTACCTATCATCAACCTTAATTAATGGTTTCTCATGGTAAGATCTTGGGAATGTATATGCGATGAGCTTATACATATGAATCGTATATTGGCAATCCATCCTTCCTATTCTAATTTACGTGCGAGACGAGCTTACACTTACTTTCAGCATGGTTATGTTTGGTGGGCGTGACGTCATATATAAAAAAGATGAAGAACCTAATGGATTCGAGAATCACATACTTAAGTATAATTACATACTTGGATTATTTATGGTTTGTAATCCAACTCATTTACCTAATGGATTATTAGTGTCGACTCGTATTGTCATAGACAATCACAAGGAGCCCGTAAGGTAGCACATTCGCTTGGAGCAATCCATCATCTCCTTGTTAGCCGTCGTCGTTTTCATGTTCTTAATGGACTATATGATGGTGCAACTAAGTCGACTCTTTGCAAACCGATGATGCTTGGGTGCCACATGAGTTAAAGCAATTGTAGCTAAGCGTATGACACTTAATATTAAAGCAAATAAGTGATCGAACAATTTACCATGTCCCGATGACATGGTGAACGGATCGGGGCTGCATGGGAGGAGTAACCCCTTCACCAATTGTTCTTGAAGGTCAAGTATGACATAATGGGAAAAGAGACAGATCCACTCAAGAGATGTATGATATCCGTATTCAAAGTATAGAGAGCATACCTCTCCTCGAGCGAAGGAAATTGAGTCATAAAGACAACCTAAGCGACACAAAAGCCGCAAAGAACAAATGATAGAGCTTGAGATAACCCTGAGGGCAGATGGAGCTCCTCAGTCTTTTTTTTTTTAACAAACTTTGATATTTCGATCAAGAAAAGAGAAAAATACATCCAAATTAATTTAAGCAAGAGTAAGAGAAAAAGAAAGACGTACCAATTTGTAGTGGTTCGAGTTTTTCAAACTATATCCGATAGATGAAGATCAGTAATAATGTATACTTTTCTTCTTTTCAAGATTTAGAAGAGAATCTTACACTCAAGTTTTTACAAATATCTCACATCTTCTAGAATTTAGTAATTTAGCTAAAACTCAAGAAGATGAAAGACTTCATTAATATAATATTGAGTGCTCAAGATTGATACCCTAACAACCGAGTCTAAAGAAGATATTTATAGTCCAAAAGTCATATGGAGAAAAAATTCTTATCAAATGTGCTAAACAAGAAAGTGGAATTAGCAATAACTATATTGAAAGATGACAAAGGCCATATAGACTATAATCCAACCTTTTATCCGACATAGATTGATTGATAATAGACTCACAATAAAAAAAAAATACATCGATGGACCTTAAGAAAGATACGACGATTTTAAGTCCATGTGGGACTCATTTACAATAAAAGGAATAAGGTGCATCTAACCCGCATCGCATCGATAACCTTCAACACTAACTCTTATTTTTGTTTGCCAAATAAAACAAAAGGTATTAAAACTTGAACAACTTTGATACGATCACTTCCGTTTGCATCACTATGAACCAAAATCTCCAAGGCAGAAGGTAGCTCGACTTTCCAAAAGACAATGCCAGCTTGTATTCTTACAAGATTTGCAAGCTAATTTTCTAGTTGATTACTCTCCCGATAAATATGAGTAATATTCCATTCCAAAAATTGAGAATATACAAAAAAAAAAAAAAATTACATCCTTGATGTTATTCAAAACTCCTCATAGGGGGGTCAATCTTATTAGAAAGGAGACTGACGATCTCAGTTAGTAGTCTTCGAATGCCAACCTGCAAAGCTACTTAGATCCCGTCCTTGATTGCACAAGCTGCCTGTATCCATAGACTAAACGACATCCATTAATGTCTTTGATAATAAACCCTACTCTCCTAAATTCTTGTTGTCCCAAGACCCATCACAGTTCAATTTATGTCAGCTCTCTAATAGAGAGCATGAACTCCCATGAGAGTGTGATAACACTCTCTAGGTAGGTCATCTAGCATATAATAAACATCTCACCCTCTTGTATAGGACATTTGATTGGCCTAAGATGGGGGAGCATGGATAGGATTGTGTGTGGACATATCTTAGATGCTAGTATGATAAGGTGGAGGGACAAAAGCACTTGGGTCCCTTAGAGCCATGGTCGGTGGCAAAATGACCTTGGAAGAGCATATCTATCAACTTCATATGTACCTTGTCGAAGGTGGAGCAATATGGGTCTATCTCGATGATGGTCGATCAGTTTTTCAAGTGTGCGACTTTCATTGTGGCACTCTTGCATTCATATGGTAAAGGAGGCACACAAACTCGTTATGTGAGATGTGGTGAAGTATCAGGATGCTAAAACATCATCGACGATTAAGTTTTGAGATTCTTGGGACTCTTTTGGATGGTTTTGTTACTGACTTAGCTTCTAACTACACATCCATATGTCTACATTCCCAAACTAATGGCTAAATAGAAAGAGCGAATACTTTTTGGAGTAGTTCCATCAAAAGGACTAGGTGAACTCAACATATGTAACCTAGTTCTCTTACAACTTGCTACAAAGTTATGTAACTAGTAAGAGACCCTTCAAGATACTTATGAGAGAACAATCGACCTCTTCACATATTCTCATAGTCGAATACATTAAAATACGTATGAGAGAACAATCGACCTCTTCACATATTCTCATCGTCGGATACATTAGAAGTAATGCCTATGTTTATTATACTTCAAAAGAATGACATCAAAATATAGAATTATCTCAAGTCTATTTAGAGAAGATGACAAAGAAAATGAAGTGAGCTGATTTGGTAAGGCGACTTCGGGAATTCAAAGTTGATGATAAGGTGTCGGTGAAATTTTGACCAATATCCTTCTAGTTCTTTGGGCAATAAAGAGATAATGCATAAACATAAAGGCCCTTTGTCATCACAAGGTAGGCAATATGTTACATGAAGTTCTAACTCCTAATATGGTTCAAAATATCCGTTTTTCACACAAGCAACTTGAAGCCCTATCACACTAATCCATAGGACCCTTCAAGGAATATCTCAACTCTTCTTTTCTGACAAAGATGTCTTGTGAAAAGCGAGTGGACGCAACATTAGTAGATCGCAAGCGTAAGGTTCTCACTAGTGCATACCAAATTGAGTAATTATTGAGGTGGCAAAACATTTCCAAAATGAAGGCTATAGGAGCTAGTAGATGCTCTATGCCATGAATTGATCATCAAGGCATTTCCAAAGCAAATTAATGGGGGCATCGATGAATGAAATGGCAAAAAATGTGAGACAACTACAACAAGCCTCTGCGACACAGCACCTTCACCCTGTGAGCAGTCTGTCTTTTTGTTTTTCGTCATCACTTGTTTTTTATCTATATAGTTTTATTGATCGTCGATAATGAAAATGATCAAAACAACTCTATTCTCTTATGTTGTGATAGCTTTTCTAGGTCTCATGATAGTGATATGAACGACAATCATCTCAACACTATGAACCTCTCGGGTGGCACCGGGCCAGGTGGAGTTTTAAGATAGTAGTTTGAGAGCTTCAACTTGTGAAATCATTAGCTGCATGTTCATGCAAGTGTGAGACTCTGTCAAGTCTAACATTAGAGACTCTACCATCATTCGGAACAACGACCATCTTTTTAAGAGTTTTTATTGCATTCGATTGTTTGAATAGCGTGAGACTTAGTCTATTGCTTGCATCTTCCACTAATCGTTTTCTTTATAGGTCCTTAACAAACCATATGAAGTTATGACTAGATTCACTATTAGTGACTAGATATCCTTTGGATGATTGATGACTTGGGGTGACTTTGGATGGAGTTGTTATGACTAAGCTTCAAACTAAACTTCTCCATGTGTTTGTATTCCCAAACTAATGGCTAGATGGAAGTAATAAATGTTTCTTTGGAGTAATATCTATGGCATTCTTTTAGTTCCGTCCAAAGGGACTATGTGTAACTAATGAAAGTAGCCTAATTCTCTTACAACTTATTACATGAGAGCTCTATAACTATTAAAAACTCTTTTAAGGTACTTACAAAGAGCAATCAATCACTTCACTTATTCTCACAATCAGATTCATCGTAAGTGGCTCTTATGTTTAAGGAATGATACCAAAATATAGAAATATCTCAAACCCACTTAGAGAAAACTAAAAAATAAAATAAAATGAGCCGATTTAGGAAGACAACCTCGTGAATTCAAGGTTGGTGCTAGTGAAGTTTTGACCAATATCGATCGATTCTTCGGGCAGTAAGGGCACAAAGGATCGGTGCCTAAACATAAATGTCCTTTACCATCACAAGAAGGGCAAGCGATGTATCATTATCGGTTCAACTCCTGGTTCAAAATACACAACATCTTTCTACGAGGAACTTACTGATCTATAGGTGCCTCATGAACGGTGAGTTGAAGCTATATCGGTGGATGTCAAGCTCAAGCTTTATACTAGTGCAAAGTGATGAAACATTGGTAAAACAAATATTAATTGAGAGCTAGATGTTCTACACCATGAATTGATTGTCAAGCCATCATTCCGAAGGGCATCGATAAATTAAGTGAAAGAAAATATAGCATCTTTGTCATTTGTCTTTTTTTTTTTTTTTTTGTTGGTCGTCATTTTTTTCTTTCAAGTAACAAGACATGTAAATGATTAGAACAATAATTTTCTCCTTTGTCACGATTGTGTTTCTCGATCACGGGCTAACGACTCTTAATCATCATAATACTCTTAACTCCTCGAGTGGCATCGTGCCAAGTAGGGCTTTGGATATAGTAGTTATATGTTCATATAAGTGTGAGGCCCTATCAAGTGAGACATCGAAGATCGTACTATCGTTTGAAACAATCATTGTTTGTGTAGTATATATAGTATGTTCATGCACACTTTATTGCTCTCGAATTCGACTAACCATTTCCTTTGTACGTCCTTAACAAATCATACGAGAGGAGAGGTTACAAGTAATGTTCACCTTTTGCAAGTAGGTATCATTTGGATGATTCACGATTTATACCATACTAAATCAGCTCGTAACAGTATGACACAAAAGCTAAATCCGAGTATGTAAACAAACGAAGACTTCCTTCTCTTAAGCGGATGCGGGTAAGGATCCACCAAACCAAAATCCTTGTGCGAATTTTATGCGGTTATCCGCATAAGATCTCCCTGAAGGTTTCACCGTCCGAAGATATATCTTTCTTTAATTTCAAATAGACAGGCGGTTAAGATGAGAAGTGGGAATAAAATGAACGGCATCGAATGCAGGCTTATAGAAATTCCATGCGGATATCCGCATGCAAATTGGCTCGGTGATGCACTCTCGGTACGACCACCGTCATCATCCTCCTCCCATTCTTCTTCTCCCTCTCGTCTTTTGTTATCAGACGCCTCGACTCCATCTGGTTTGTCACCTCTTACCCGCACGTCACTGCTTGCATCTTCAGCTCTCTCTTCTCTGTCTCGCCCTTGTTCACACCCTGATCCTCGAGATCGGAAGGGAAGGATGCAGCCCGGCAGCGAGGCTTCCCGACGTATCGCTAGGATCAATTCTCACCTCCAACCTCCCGTCTCTCAGGTGTTCAATGAGAATTCCTTTTTCCTTTTGCTTTTTTTGAAAAAAGAAGCCGGTTTGATTGCTGCGTTCTGTTGATGGTTTTTTTTTGGTGCCAAGATCGAATCTTGGTGGCGGTCTTTGATCGTTAGGGTAGTTGGGGTTTTCTATTTTGTGTCCTCTACCGCCGTCGTTATTCGAGGGTTTCTTTTAAGAATAGTCTGTTTATTGTCTTGTTTACTTGGAAGCCGATGATTGGGCAAAGAACATGATGGTCTCGGTACGTGTTTGCGTTTCTTTGATGTGATGAGTTTTCATTTGTGTGGTTGAAGATGGAGGAGACCTCCTTGCTGAGGAGAGCGAATTGCCGGTCCAAAGGAGGGGCGTCAGGATTTAAGGTGGCGATTTTGGGTGCTGCTGGGGGGATCGGTCAGCCGCTTGCTTTGCTGATGAAGATGAATCCTTTGGTGTCGGTTCTGCACCTTTACGATGTTGTCAATGCTCCCGGTGTTACTGCAGATATAAGCCACATGAATACTGGTGCCGTGGTAATTGTTTCGACACTCATTGGCTTATCCTGTACTTCTTGCATGAGTTCAAGTTCACGGTAGTTTAATTCAAGCATCTAGCCAAATTCCTCAAATTTAGAGGCCAAATTTAGCTACATTTTTGGTTGGCTTATCCTGTACTTCTTGCATGAGTTCAAGTTCATGGTAGTTTAATTCAAGCATCTAGCCAAATTCCTCAAATTTAGAAACCAAATTTAGCTTCAGTTTTGGCTGCTCCTTTTCTCAGGTCCTATGGTTTATGATGATACTTAATATTGCTTTTGAAAAAATTAGGTACAATAATATACTTCTCATTTGGTCGTCCAGGTTCGTGGCTTTCTGGGCCAGCCCCAATTGGAGGATGCACTTGCAGGAATGGACCTTGTCATTATTCCTGCCGGTGTCCCTAGGAAACCAGGAATGACCAGGGATGATTTGTTTAACATCAACGCTGGAATTGTTAAGACGCTTTGTGAAGGAATTGTTAAATGCTGTCCCAAGGCTATTGTGAACTTGATCAGCAATCCGGTGAACTCTACTGTCCCTATTGCAGCTGAGGTTTTCAAGAAGGCTGGTACTTATGATTCCAAGCGTCTTTTGGGAGTGACTATGCTTGATGTAGTGAGAGCCAATACTTTTGTGGTATGTATCAAATTTAGTTCAGCATTACTTGGGGAGAGTTCTGAATATTGTCAGCTTTAAATGTTGTGGGTCAATTATTGAATTTTGTTTCCTTACAATTTTAGGTTGATGAGACATTGCAATCTTTGTCCAGTTGTAGTGTCATCTCGATGAATTAATTATGCAATATGAGATTATATAAATTCATTCTCTTTATACCAATAATCTCTAGTGACTTATTGATGCCTTGTTTACAGGCTGAAGTATTAGGGATTGATCCCAGGGATGTTAATGTTCCCGTGGTTGGTGGTCATGCAGGAGTTACAATATTACCTCTCTTATCACAGGTGGACAAACTCCCTTATATTACAAATTTCTTTTATGCAGTTCAGTTTTATAAGTTTGTAGGCACTCCCATCAGAAATTTTCTACATTGACTGTGTTCTGTGTTATCACGTTGTGTAGGTCAATCCTCCATGTTCATTTACGCCTGAGGAAATTAGTTATCTAACCAATCGCATACAAAATGGAGGAACAGAAGTTGTCGAGGTAAATTAAGAGAAGTGTTATTCTATTCAAAGTATTACTTGAAACTTTTTTTCGTCAGGTTTACATTCTGCAGTCAAGTTTGGTCACCTTCCTGTAGTATTCCTTTTGTGGAATTTTATGGGGAATGAATTGGCAGAGTGAAGATTGAGGGGAGTGGGCACTTACATATTATTGGTGTTGCAGTTGGTGGTTTGAGAATTGGAGTTGATTAATTGATTGCTGGAGATAAGGTTGTCTGGAACTATTTGCATAATAATGCCTTAGATTGATTGCCTCCCACACCTCGCTCACCCATGAGGGCAAGATTTGAAAATCCATAGAAAAAAGACAGGAAGATGTGCATATATGTGTGTGTGTGTGTGTATATATGTATGTATGTGTGTGTGTGTGTCTGTGTGAGCAACAGTTGATGCAATATACTTTAGGTTTTTGTTTATCACATGGACACGAAGAAAATGAACATGTAAGAGTCTAAAGTTACTATTATTTTTAAAAAAAGAAGCAAACATGTACAAGAGAAATATGATAGAGGTAATACATCAGGTTGTTAGAAGTTGTGAAGACGTAAAGTTTGATAGGAATGGCTGCTTTCTAGTACTCAAAGCTAAATGCAAAAATGAAATGAGTGGATTCAGTTAGGTTTTCAGTTGGCCTAGGTTATAAGTGGACTGGGTTGAGAATAAGTTAGAACTGATTTATGTTGTACTTGGGCTATTTTTTTTAAAAGTTTAATAGTAATACTCTTGGTATTTGTTTGCTGTCAAAAGTATCATGGAGTTGTAATTGGAGCTAGTTTCTGAGTTTTGATAAGAAACCGACTGATTGATTTTCTAGTAGTTTTCTGAAACGATTATACTAGTTTTGAAGGATCTTTAATCCAAATATAGTATCAGGAGTCTTGTCTTTATATTCGAGGGTGTGTCAGATGGGAAGTCACAGGTTTTACATGATTCATTATTAAAAACAGAATCAGGTATTATTTTAAGGCTAAAGTCCATTCACTAGTCCCTTAAAATATCTGTTATCTTCTTTTCTTGACATATTTTCTTATCTGCTGCTGTTATTTTTCTTTACCTATTTCATGTAATTTCTAACAGCAATTCTACTGTTGCTCACTGGTTTTATTTAGTTGAAGAAAACGTTTTCATGTTTGGGTCTGCTATGAATGATTTAGATAACTAAGGATCATTTAAAGCTTCCATGGAGCATTCAATTGAAGAAATTACTCAACAGATTGAGCCGTGATGAAAGATCAACATCTCAGGAATTGCTAAAATTTGTCCTGAGTTTATGATCTTGCTATTTACTCATTTTCTGTTACAAGCACCTATATGGTCAATCTGTGTAGTTGAAGTCTATTCTTTGCAATGTGGGAAAGAACTAGTTTGTCATTGTATGCTCTTGTGAGTTGTGAAGGCCATTGGTGGGAAGCTTAAACGCTGTTGGCACAATCTGGTGCATTGTGTGCAGATTTGTGTTTGAAGGGACTATCCTATAGGGGTTAGAAAGTTATTCTTAGGTGAGGGGTTAGAAAGTTATTCTTAGGTGAACATTGAGTTTTGAGGAAGGACAGCATCAACTTAAGGAATCCCAAAATATGGAAGAGGAGAGGACACTGCCATCACGATTTGAGAAGTAAGCCATATCCTAAGCCACAGATCAACCTAAAATTTATACAGTGGGAAGCCTAGAGACTAATGGCACAATCTGTTGCATCTGTATGTGCTACAAGGGACTATGTAATCTAGGGGCTAGCAAGACAGTTTGAGTCAACATTGAATTTTAGTGAAGAACACCATCAACTTAATGAAATTGCAGAATTGGAAGAGGAGAGGACACTATCATTTCGACTCAAAAAGTGAGCACATACCCTAAGCCAAGGCTGAAGCTAAGTTTTTTACAATGGAAAATCTAGATACTCTTGGCAAAATCTGGTGCATTTGTGTGCAGAGATGTGGTAGAAGGGGTTATGTACCTTAGGGGTTAGCAAGCTAGTCACAGGAACTGCAGCATCGACTAAAAAAACTGTAGAATTCAAAAAGGAAAAAAGACACTCTCAACTCAAAATGTGAGATCATACCTTGAGCCAAAGCTGAAGCTAGTGGTTTGTGTTGGAGAGTAGCAGGTTGTTATCCATCATGGAGAGGATCAGCTGCTGTAATTATGTTATACTAACATGTAGTTCTATGACCAGTACTTACGATCCATGATAAAGATGTTTATTATGTTTGCAACATATTGAATTCTTTTTTGGTAATTTATTCATGTGAAGATTGGGCATGGTAAGAAGCAGTAGGTGGTTTACCAGTTACCAATGTATCAGAGATTGTGGAGAACAATCAAAATAAACATAGCTGAGGTTGATTAGGTTTATCTTGGTTCAAAGATGGGTTAGGAGTTAGGACTAATTAGCATCACGTTTAGCTTGCTTTTTCTAATGTCAGATACTGTACTTATATTTGCTAGTAAATGTGACAAATATATCAGAGTTCAATTAAGTTTTGATAAGCGAGCATTTGATACGAAATCGGTTCATTGATTTTGCAATGGTTTCAAGAGCCTCAAAAGGTCTCAGAGTCATACTTTATGGAACTACAATACTGTTTATTTGTCTCCAGCTGGGAATCAAGTTCTGTGCAATCTTTGCTGACAGGGATAATAGTTTTTTAGCTGAGAGACGAAAGAAAAATAAAAGAGTATCAGACTATGATTCTTTATGTAGTCTTTTTTTTTTTTTTTTTTGTTTGGTTACCCACCTGACAGGGATAATAGGTTTTTAGCAGAGAGATGAAAGGAAAAAAAAAGGAGTATCAGACTATGAATCTTTATGCAGTCTTTCTTTTTGTTTGTTTTTTTGGTTACTCACCAGCATCCTAAAAAGGCTTTTTCCCTGAAGAAGGGAAAAATTCTTCAACTTCAAGCTAGTTCCACAATTTTTATAGTTATCTATTGATTGTAGATGATGCTCAGATATGTGTGTAGAATGTTTTGTAAATGTTGTCAAAGACCATAAAGGTACAGTAGGACTTAAGTTGTGAAATGCCAAAATTAGTTTACATTGATGTAGCCTCTTAGCTGTAGTAGAACAACAAATGGCTAGAGAATCTAATTTAACAAATGTGGCTATATTCTTCAGCTATTAAAGTTACATGTATTTGTTCTTTGTAAGTGCTTTAAAAAGCATAATTTTGTCTCTCTATGGATTTATATTAGTTTCTAGCCACGTTGGTTACTATGACATTTATCTGTTGTCTTCGAAGTTTATATAATCCTAAGGATTGCACAGAAAAAATGTTGAGTCTGGGTTTTACTTCTTGAATGTTGATAAATGCTAAATCGTACATTGTTTAAAATTGCAGGCAAAAGCTGGTGCTGGTTCTGCAACATTGTCAATGGTTGGTGTCCTTCACTTGAGTCTCCATTATATATGTATGTATATATATATATATATATATATATATATATATATGTGTGTGTGTGTGTGTGTACTGTTGAATCCATTGCTTGTATAGTGAAATGTAACCAAATTATGCAGGCATATGCAGCTGCTAAATTTGCAGATGCTTGTTTGCGGGGATTACGAGGTGATGCAGGAGTAGTCGAATGCTCATTTGTGGCTTCCCAGGTCTCCTCCCCTGCCCAACTTTGTGTTTGTTCTCCTTCCATTTTCTATGCTACAACAGTACAACCATGATCTTAATCCTTATGTCCTTTTACTGCTTTTTATATAGGTGACAGAACTGCCCTTTTTTGCATCTAAAGTGCGGTTAGGTCGTTGTGGAGTTGAGGAGGTTCTTCCCCTTGGACCTTTGAATGAGTTTGAAAGGTGTGTCTTGGTTTCATCATTTTCATTTCACCATGTCAACAGTATCTGATTTATCGTCACTTGTGATTACTGTTTAAAAACCAATTATCACTTTTTGTGGTCTCAATTTGTTGACATTTAGTTTTCTTTGAAGCTCTATTTATAAATTTTCCTTCAATTAGGGGTTTGCGATCTTGTGAGTGGTCCATTGGACTCGTGAGATCTTTACTTCAGGCTACATACAACAACTTAGTTGGAGAGCTGCACCTATCTTATCTCTATGTATATTAGGGAGAGCTGCACCTACACAGTTGTAGATGTTTCAAAGTCACTTTTCTTGCAGATATGACGTGCACCTCATGGAAATGCCTATGATTGACATTTCCTATTGTATGCACTTGAACCATACTAGCCTTGTTGACTAGACATCCTTGTTATGACAGGGCTGGCTTGGAGAAGGCAAAGAAAGAGTTGGCAGTAAGCATTCAAAAGGGTGTCTCATTCATTCGCAAGTGATGGAAGTGGAGTGCCCAACTCCTGAGCAGATTGAGCTCATATGTAAGACTTAGATCCCATGGTTGAAGAAATAACTGTGCTGATATTTGTAATGCGGTTACAGATTTGGTAGCCTGATAAACAATAATCACAATAATTTCTCTTGAAGAAGCCTTCTACTGTTCAAATGTACGTTGAGAAAGAAAAAAAGAAACTCTTTATCTTGAATTATGTCATGGGGCAATAAGGGAATTCTCTGTGTATAGAGATTGTTTTGAGATTTTGTTTGTTGCACAGGATTTGAAATTCTGTATGCAATAGATTAGAAATAAATTACAAGAACTTCCTGCAATATTACATTAGCTGTTGATCAAGGTCTTACATTTGCTTAAATTCGGTTATAATGAAAATATATTTTTGAGGTCTTTGTTTGCAAGAAGTTTTTCCAGCAACCAATTTGATATCAAATGTATCTTTGTAGTGCAACCTTTTTTTTATGATAAGATAGTTAGGATGCTCAAGGGATTAGAAGTCAAGGAGATACAATGCCTGTTTTCACCACAGGTCTCAGTTTGAAGCTTCAAGGAAATTAGGGAGACAAAAACCCCTTTATTTTCCGTTCTCATCGAGGTCTTCATTCATGGTGTGGGTTTGGCCTGAGTAGCTTTGGTGACGTTTTTCACGGCATCCTTTAGGCGTTGTCAGGACTTGCCTGGAACTATTGCCAGAACTTTCCATGAAAAAGCTCAGAAATTTATTCAGGGTAAGAAGCTAAGTAACCTGATGTGGTATAAGTGTTAGATGTTGGGAAAGCTTGGAACCTAATTCTTATTGAGTTTGCAAGTGATTAAAGTCAGTGAAAGGTGAGACAAATTTCCAACACAATAATGCATTTTTCAGATCGATGCTGTTGGATGAACTAGAGCCTCTTGATTAGAAACAAAAACACACTACAGGAGAAATTTTGTTATCTACAGTTACTACAACCAACATGTGTGATCTTATAAATGTTCCTTTCGAACTGATTATGTAAATGACATATGGGAAGTGTAGAATTAGCTGGTTTCTCATGCTACCTTTGCAGTTCATTCCCCCAGACTTTACCTTGGAGGTACATCACTTTGGAGGTACATCGAGATTTTCGGTGACTGCACTATTCATCTCTTTCACATCCAGTTGATTTGGTAGGACTGTGTAATATGTATAGACTTAGCAGTATCAACTGACAATTTTCTTCTGTAGCATCAAAAGAGCGATAGAGACATGAAATATTGGCTGACATGGTATTTTGTTTCTTGATATCTCAGATGTAACTTTAGTGTATTTGTAGTATTTTTTTCTTGGTACATACTACACTGATTGGGATTGAGTGGCCATCAGTACTGAGTCAAGTCTTTTTATGTTTTTGGATATGTGCAAAATAGTAATCTGCTATTTGTTTGGGCCATTGGTGTTGTATAACTCAAATAGTAATACTACACTGCTAGCTTGTTGTTTAGTTCTTCTAATCTTGCCATGTTTTTATTGCTTTCAATGCCTGCCAACCCAAAGCTAGCAGTGTCCTCAATGTAGGTGGCTTTGTACAGAGCTTGATCCTGGCCTCCTGAGACTGTTGATAGTTCCCTCAAGGCTACTCTCAACTTTTGGAGCATGCAACCTCAGGTAAGACTACTCAGGAATTATGGCATAGGAACAGTGTCAGGCATCCAAGTATTATGTTAGTGAGACAGATATCTGGGCACTTCACATGCATTCACCTATTGTCATCCACATCATTTCATTCTGGCATGGGTCCTGAGGGTCTGAGGAAGACCCCATCAGCATCATTATGGCACCCGGAAAAGATGCAGACTATTTGAGTTTGTTGAATGGTAGTTCATCATTAATTTCCACTATCAACTGAGTAGTTTCAGACTGCATGTCTCTTTGCCGTCACATAATTATGTGCTGTGTGTTGTGTTGATGGTGTTCCAAGTCCTGAACAAAGGTTTTGAGAGTGATGAAAGTAAACTATGTGCTGTTTCCCAGCATCAATGTTCATCATTTGGGTGGGTGCCTGGAAAATGTTCTACTACACTTCAAATTGGTTTCATGGTTGTTCACCTAGTGTTACTGGTGTTGCAAGTTCATCAATGAAGGCTTCATGGAGTGGCAAACAAGATCAAGTCAGCCCAATGGTAGCTCATCATTTACTCCAAGTATGAACTTAGTCCAGGCACAAAATGATGGATGGTGTGAATGGTGTTGCAAGTCCTGAAGAAAGGCTTCGAGAGTGTTGAAGTGCTAACCTTGTATCATTTTCCTTCATCAATGGCAACTGACAAAGCAGGTGCTGTGTCTCATCATGACAAAGCTTCAGAAGCAATTAGTACAATGTCCATTTTAGCTTTCATGGAGCAAGAAGTTTTGTATGTGATTCTGTCTCATCAACGCCTTTTGTCTTTTGCTTCATGCCATCAAATAAAACAAGACAATCATGCAGAGAAGGGAGGGAGTGGGGTTTCTATACCATGAATTGCTTGCAAGCAAAGACCTAGCAATGGTAGTTCCTCTAGGGAATCCATGATTTCTTGTCATCATGTCTTGAAGACAAATTCCCTCTATAGTTATCTGTGTGGCAAATTTTACGGGATGGGTATTAGTCATAACATCTCTCAATCTCTTAGCATCATCATCTTTATAGTTATTAAAGTTAAAGTGAAACATCTAGATTTTACGGGATGGGTATTAGTCATAACATCTCTCAATCTCTTAGCATCATCATCTTTATGGTTATTAAAGTTAAAGTGAAACATCTAGATTTATTTATCTTAACGATATTAATTTTTCAAACAAAAAGATAAAAGTAAAATATAAAAAAATAATTTTAACATTTTAATTGTTAGTAACGAATGATGTTAGTGGTGATGGATGGTGGCACGCTGAGGCCACGAGTGACTATTGTGGATGAAAAGAACGACGGCAAGAGGTGAGGGTTGCTTTGTATTTGCGTTGATGTCAACGCAGATGCAAATGCTGAACGTCCCATTTTATCACTCTATAGTTGTCAAGCGACAAAATGATCACTTGGCATCTGTGTCGGTATTGATGTAAATGTCAAGTAACTTTTTTGTCACTCGATAATTGTGTTGATGCCGTCATGGATACAAAATGACGAAAATACAACTCAACAACTATATTAGTGTTATGTAGATGTAGAGCAATAAAAAGACCATTCGACAACTACATCATCGTCGACGTAGATGCAAAGCAACCATCATCTATTGTTGTCGCTCTTCTCATCCACAAAGCAACCATCATATATTGTTGTCGCTCTTCTTATCCACAATAGTCACATGCAACTTTCAGCAACATCACTATCCATCACAACTAGAATGTTAAAATTATTTTTATTTTTATTTTTATATATTTATTGATAAAATTAATGATGTTAGGATAATGACGTTAGGATAAATGAATAAGAATGTTAATATAATTTTTTAAAATATAAAAATTAAATTATAAAAAATAATTAATTATAGATATAATTTATAATTAATCTCATTATTCTCTCGTCTATTCTACCTTCATAATATCATTTCTTGTCAGGAGAAATGATTTCTTATCAGGACAAATTCATTCGATGCTGACCACGTGCAACGCACATGCATCTCGGCCGTCCGTCCGTCCGTCCGTCGAGGCTTTTTTGCCACGTGCAGCTTCCCAAATCATCTCATATGTGACGTGTACGCACCCACGGGGGACCCCCGATTTGACCCCCTCGTTTCATAGCCACCAGAAATAAAAAGGAGGATTGGAGCGGAGCCCACGGCGGTCGTCGGCGGAGGATGATTCTCCGGTGATCCAGTGGACAGGTAATGAGTAGGTTTTGGCTTTTGGTAATCGATACGGTCTTCCAAGAGATCCTCCCACGCGTCGGATCGACCTGAGGAGGTGGCAATTTAATGCTGGCCGTCAGATGTCGGCGTCTCCATGCAGATGCTGCCGCGCGGGTGGGTCCCGTTTCCCATTTAAGACAGTAGATTGAAAGCGGGCGGGGAGGGGGACACGCTGCGGGTCTTCCGATCGAGAATTGACGGTGATCGACAGGGAGAGCCCACCACGTGGCTCAAGGTGGAAGGTGCCGGGTGAAACTCGGGTAGGAACCCCCCGAGATATATTTCCTTCATGGGATCAGCGGCCGCCGTTCTCTCTTAAATCCCATTGAGATATTTTTCCTCTAAATTCTCGAAAATACATAGCAAAAAGTATGTCTTTTAGAAGATGAATAGCTCGGAATTTATACTGTGGAACTCGGTATAAATTCATATAGTTCTAAGCTTTTTTCCCACCACATGCCACAGGTTTTTAAGATGGTACAAACATACTGGGAAAAACTTGGAAGAAATGGCACCCAAGTTAGAACATCCGAGTGCACAATGCAATACTGCTAAAAACATAAGAGAGAGAGAGAGAGAGAGAGAGAGAGAGAGATGATCAGAATACTCTTTGGTTTCCAGCCCCCAACCATCTCCAATGTGAAGTCCATAGCACAGTCACATGCATTGCCTAGATGATTGTGTAGCTACTAAATAGTTTCTTTCGGTCAGTCTCACCTCGAGAAGGTCAACCTACAAAGGTTTTGATAGTGGAATCAAACTGGAGATTGATAGTGGAACCAAAGAAGAGGAAACTGACTGGAACTCTTCTTTCTCCTGCCGATGAAGACTGCAGTGAAACAGGTCGTCATATTTCGTGCTTGCACTGAACAGTAGTCAGTCACTGAGAAAGAACTACTACTGCTCACTCTTGCATGGCAGATGGGAGGAAGCAGACAGCAGCAGCAGTGCTCTGCAAGGAACTGCAGCTGCAAATCATGGTCTGAAGGCTTGCAGCAACCTCAAAACTATCATGTATTATTATTGTGTGTGTGTGGGTGGGTGTGATCTACAAGGAGGAAGCATCCACTCACAACAACCATTTTTATTGAATGCTGCCAAATTTTAGGCCAGTTTTAGTGGAACTATGGACTCATTCAAATGCTTTACATTCTATGGAGTAGGGTCTAATCGAGGGAGGAAAATGATTGGGACCATTTCTTCCAGAACTGTTCAGAAGCTTAGGTATCCAATAAATCTTCCTCAAAATAATGATATCCAGCTACATAAGTATATGAATCCTCAGCTTAGATCTCTAAAATTGTCCTCCCAGATACTGGCCAATTTGATATTTCATGTTGTCCCCCCTTGCATCATCACTCTTACATGAATCAGCAGAGCTCAAGGAGGTAGATCTTGTTTCTGCTTGCATGAGCTTTTCAGTATGGAACTCTTCTCGCACAAAACCTTTTCAGTGCCTTCTTTATTATTTCTGTTTGACTCCCTTTGTCTGCTTATTATATCGATGTTGAAATGGTGCCTTATCACAAAAGGAACAATGACACATTTGTTGTTAGAGCTTGGACTTACCTTAGCAGGCATTACTTGGTCAATAATGTTCATTGTTTCCATGCTATTGTAGGCCTCCATGACATGTCGATATCATGGTGATCATATAGAGGCTAAGAGATATCTTGATATCGATGGGAGACCAAAATAACATACCTTATTACAAAGGACTGTCACAGTGCATTATGCAAGTATCGATTTTAATATTCGATTAAAACGGAGTTGTGGGTACTCTAATATACGAAAAATTATCGATTGTATTCTTTCGGGGTGAACCTCACAATAATTCTTTGCAAGATTGAGTAGCCTTTGCTTCTTTATTAGACTTCAATTCTCTAATTCTTCAGTCATATTAACATTAAATGAGCTTATAACACAGAGGGTCAAAACCCCAACCAAGAACACAAACCTAATCACTTACTAGCATTAGCCTTATCCTCCAGAGCAAGGTTGCCATCATCTTGTTGGTTGAAACCTGTCAAGTCAGATAGCTACATGTCATCTACTGTTTTCTCTTGATTTATATGGCTGCTATTTCAATCAGATTTCTTTTGTGATCATCACCATAAGATTACAACATTTAATTCAACATTTCATGTCTGGAATCTCTTCTCACCCTAGCTAGGAGTAGTGACTGAACAAAACTCTAGGAAACAGAGAGGCGCCTGCGTTCTCCATCACTCCCACCATCTCATTCAAGTCCATCAATTCAGCTAAATAACAGGGCACAGATATTTCAATACGATCAGAAACCAGCTCGTGACATAGCCTGCTCCATCTGCTAACAGTTGCAGAAATCAAAGACTCTGTTCCCCTCAGTGTTTGCTCTGCTCTGGTGAGATCAGACTCACAGGAAGTGGGCAGCAGCAGCAGCAGCAGAGTAATAGAAGAGGACTTGGAACAATAAAAAAGGCAAAGTAACTCAACAATCCAACTGTACATGAGCTGTGGCAAATTACACCACCTATTTTAAGGCTATAAATCAAGCAACTGGAAGCAAGAAACGGGACTAAACCCTAATTTCTAGTGTATTAATTGCTAAGCAGATCTGATGGTGGTGAATGTGAAGCTCGTTGCTGTTGATGCTTTCTGGTTTCCTTGACAGGTGAGTCCACAGAGGCCGCAATAGGTGGCGGTGGTTGTGCAGTAACATTGCCACTTGAAGAGTCTTCCCCTTGCTTCAATGACGGAATTGGTAGCTCCGTGAGCATCTGCACCACTTCCCTCATCGTCGGCCGCCCCACGCTCTGCTCCTCCACGCAGAGCATCGCGACGTAGAACACATGCATCACCTCGTGGATGGGCGCAGTCGGAAGCCTTGGGTCCAAGATCTTGGCCACATTCTCTTTGTCGGAGCCCGTCATCTTCCTTACCCATTGCACGATGTCGACGCCATCACCGAATTCACCGACCGGCTTCCTACCGGTCACCAGCTCCAGGAGCACCACGCCAAAGCTGTACACATCGCTCTTCTCGTCCACCTTGAGGGTGTAAGCATACTCTGCCGACAAGAAAAACACTCCATGATGAGACACAAAGCCGGTCATTTGAAAGAAGTAGACTTCAAATTGAACTGAAGAATCTCATGTGACCCAACTACAGAGAGAATTAGATACCGAGATCTAATTAGTCCCAGAAACTGAATCGAATCCAAGTAACAACAGCAGCATAGATACACCTAATCAGGCAAAGAACTGGAGCATGATGAAGCTTCAAAGGACCATAAAGGTAGCACATTTACGAGAAGAAAGTGTAATGAAGGAAGGCAATTGATTGAATGGCAGAGAAAGGAAGGAAACCTGGAGCGATGTAACCATAAGAACCGGCGATGGCGGACATGCACTCGGAAGTGCCCGAGTCCTGTAAGAACTTGGCGAGTCCGAAATCAGCCACGTGAGCTTCGAAGTCGGAATCCAAGAGGATGTTGTTGGACTTGACATCTCGATGAAGGATCAGCGGCGAGCAATCATGGTGGAGGTAGCAGAGACCCTTGGCCGCCTCCACCGCGATCTTGGACCTCGTGAGCCAGTGCAGATGCCCGCCCTTCTTCCCGTGGAGCACCTCGCCGAGGCTCCCGTTGGGCATGTACTCGTACACCAGGAGATTGGTCTCGTGGTTGGAGCAGAAACCCAGCAGCCTCACGATGTGCCGGTGGCGGATCCTCCCCAGAGTCTGTATCTCCGCGCTGAACCCGTGGTCGTGCGGCGATCCCCGGCTCATCGCCGGAAGCCTCTTGACGGCAACCTGTTCGCCGTCGGGCATGACACCTTTGAAGACTATCCCGGCCCCTCCTTTTCCTATGATGTTCTCCTCCTTCAGGCAATTTAGCACGTCGTCGCACGTGAAGTCCAGCCGCTGGAACGCGGTGAGCCTCCACGCACGGGCCTCGCTGGCCCTCTTCAAGGACCGAGCTTTGATGATGGCGGCAACGGCGAAGGCGATGGAACAGATGAGAAGGCCGACGACGAGCAAGAGCTTGAAGGAGGCCGAGAGGGCGCCTTTGGCGCGGGAGGGACGGGATTCGTTGGACATCCCAGGCCGGCACGGGCCGAGATAAGGGCCGCAGAGGTCCGGGTTGCCCACGAAGGACGTGGCGTTGAAGTAGCTAAACTGACCGGTGCTCGGGACGAGGCCGGAGAGGTTGTTGTAGGAGAAATCCACCGCCGTCAGGCTCTGCATTGTCGAGATGGCCGACGGAATTTGGCCCTCGAGGTGATTCCTCGACAGGTTGAGGTAATTCAAGATCCGCAGCGCTGCTATATCCGAGGGAACATTGCCAGAAATTTCGTTCCTGCTGAGATCGACAAACGTCAGCAGCTTGCACTTGCTGATCTCCGGAGTGATCGGGCCGGAGAACCGATTGCCGCTGAAGTCCAACTTGGAGAGCTGCTGCAACCTCCGCACCTCCGGTGGGATGCTGCCGGAAAACGAGTTCTGGCTCAGCAATAGCTTCTGAAGGCCGGAAAAGTTTCCGATGGACGGAGGCAGAGGGCCGACGAGCCGGTTGTTCGAGAGGCAAATCTGTCCGAGACTGGGAGAGATGGAAGAGTCACCGGTGTCCGGGAATCCGCCGGTGAGGAGATTGTCCTGGAACTCCACCTGAGACAGATTGGGCAAGCTAAAGAGGCCATGCGGAATGCTTCCATTGAGGTAGTTGTCCCCCATTCTTATGCGGCTCAAGGATTCGCAGCGGCCGAGTGACTCCGGTATGGAGCCGAAGAGGAAGTTGCCGAGAGCGATCAAAGTTTCGAGCTTGTTACCGTAACAGAGGTCCGGGGGGAGGGACCCCGTGAGCTTGTTTGACGAAAGGTCGAGGAGCTGAAGCTGGCCGTTGGTACCGAGTCGGCGAGGGATGCTGCCAGTGAAGTTGTTCTCCCACATCTGGAGCACCTCGAGCTCGGGGAGGTCGCCAACGAACTCTGGGATGGTGCCGAATAGCTTGTTGCGGAAGAGGTTGAGCAGGGTGAGGTTGCTGAGCCCGGAGAAGCTCGGGGGAATCTGGCCGGTGAGGGCATTGTTCGAGAGGTCCATGGACTTGAGGCTACGGAGGCGGCCGAGCTCAGGTGGGATCTCCCCGGCGAGGCCATTCACCTGGAGGAAGAGGGTGTCGAGGTTCCGAAGGTTTCCCATCTCGGACGGGATGCGGCCAGAAAGGCCGCAGTTGGCGGCGTCGAGGCGGAGCAGGGCGGAGAGGTTGCCGATCTCCGGCGGGACGCCGCCATCGTAGCTGTTGAAGTAGCCGATGTAGAGCTCGCGGAGCGCGGAGAGGTTGCCGATCTCTCGGGGGATGGGGCCGCTGAGCTCGTTGCCGGATATGGCGAGGTACTCGAGGAACTGCCAGTGGCCGTACTCCGGGGGGATGGAGCCGGAGAAGAAGTTGCCGCTGAGGTGGAGGTGGCGGAGAAGGGTCATGGCCGCCACCTCCCGGGGGAGGGGCCCGGTGAGGTTGTTGTTGTAGAGGTCGAGGAGGCGGAGGTCGGCGAGGCGGGCCAGGGCGGCAGGGAAGGAGCCATTGAGGAGGTTGTTGGAGAGGTTGAGGTGGCGAAGGGCAGGAAGGAGGGCCAACTCCGGGGGGATGGGACCGGAAAGGAAGTTGGCGGCGACGGAGAGGCGGAGCAGGGAGCGGAGGCGTCCGACAGCGGGGGGTAGGGGGCCGGAGAGATTGCGTCCAGAGAGGTCGAGGGCGACGACGGCGCTGCTGCTGCCGCAGGTGACGCCTGGCCAGGAACAGTGGTCGGTGGCAGCGTCCCAGGCGGCGAGGGCGGCGCCAGGGTTGGAGAGCTCGGACTTAAGGGAGAGGAGGGCCCGGTGCTCCTCCGCGTAGCCGGCGCTGGCGGCCGCCGCAGAGGACGGGCTGAGGAGGGACAGGAAGAGGAGGTGATAGAACAATAGCATGCCTTCGTTGTGAACTAAACTACAAACTCTCAATGACTGATATATATATATATATATATATATATATATATATATATATATATATATATATATATATATATATATATATATATATATATATATATATATATATATATATATATATAAGACTTCTCGTTTTCAATGTTAAAATGTTAAAAATATTATAGATATTCATATCATTATTAATTCACACGTATTGGTAGCTGTTGTTGGCTTGAAATTTTTTAGGACGTCAAATGGAGAGATATATATAAATGATATTTTAGATGATGGATGATTTACGAAATTTTTACAGAAATTTATTTCCAAAATTTTCAAGGATGAATGTGTAAGACGGTGTTATTTGGCATACTAAATCCTATCAGCTTCGAATTCAATCGATCATATTTACATATCAATTTTTTTTAAGTCCCATGCCAAGTTGGATGATCTGATTCAGATTAATCTATGTCATTTATTGTTTAAACAATAATTTATGATTTAGTTTAATAATTTATCTTATTTAGTGTTAGAAAAAATATCGTAAACGTTTTGGTCAGTCTGATATGATTCGAACCAATATGCATAGGATTGTTTAAAGTATCTTCAAGATAGAAACGTCGTGCTCTCGAGGTATTACCTATACAAAAACTAAGATTAAGCGAGTTCTTCCGACCTGACCCATCTGAGGCTCAAGTGAGTAATATGAAGTATATGAGTGAATGTAAATAATTCAGAAAAATTCTCTATTTTTTTATGTTAAATATAAGCTTTTATACTTAGTCCATAAAGCAAACTATGATTGTTTTTTTCCTCATAAATGACAAGAAGGAAGCTTGTGGTTATCTTTCTCATCATTAATGAT
Organism: Musa acuminata AAA Group; assembly: GCF_036884655.1. Taxonomy (NCBI): domain Eukaryota; kingdom Viridiplantae; phylum Streptophyta; class Magnoliopsida; order Zingiberales; family Musaceae; genus Musa; species Musa acuminata. Next base: position 1,232,187 of record NC_088331.1, read on the forward strand.
GAGAAAAAAGCTTGTAATTATCTTTCTTATTATAAATGATAAGAATTAAGCTTCGTCTTATCTTTTCTCGTTAGGTGTCATATAAAAATGATGTGTCAGATGATTAGTCATCATTATATCCTCTTATTTCTCCCCCCCCCCACCCTGAAGGCATGCTTCGGGGCTCTTTCAAAAGGGACTCGAAGTGTGATGTTTAATTCATCTGATACATGAGTGTTCAGGATTTTCTCTTCCAAGTCGAGTTTTACCAATGCACATGTCTCGGGCACACTTTATTTTGTGCCTCCGTCATGGCGAAGTTTTCTTCACGTGGGTTAGGTTTTCCTGACTCGTATGCCTTAAACACATTTTACCTTATGTCACCGCTATGATAATTTTTTCTTCATGCGGATCAAGTTTTTTTGACTCATGCATTTTAGGCATTTGTTACCTTAAGTCTCCACCGTGATAGATTTCTTTTTCATGTATGTCGGGTTTTCCTGACTTACACGCCTCGGATACATTTGGCCTTGCACCTCCGTTATAGCAGATTTCTCTTCATATAGGTCATGTTTTCCTGACTCACATATCTTGGGCACATTTGGCCTTGCACCTTCGTTATGGCATATTTACCTTAGCACGGGTCGGGTTTTTCAACTCACACGCCTTGAGTACATTTGGTTCTACGCCTCTACCATGGCGAATATATTTTGGAGGGTTAGGCTTTTTGACTCACATGCCTCGAGTATATTTGGTCATACACCTTTACTATAGAGGATCTACCTTAGTGCAGGTCGAGTTTCTTGACTTACACGCATCGGGCACATCCATCCGTACACTTCCATCATAGCGAATTTCTCTTTAAGTGGGTCAAATTTTTCTGACTCATGCATCTCAAGTTCATTTGGCCTTGCACCTATACCATAATGAATTTCTCTTCATATGGGTCAGGTTTTCCCAATACACGTGTTTTGGGTGCATTTGACATTACACATATGTTGTAGCAAATTTCTCTTCACACGGGTCGAATTTTCCCAACTCGCGCATTTCAGGCGTATTTAGTCTTACACCTCTGTTGTAGTATATTTCTAATCACGCGAGTCGGGTTTTTCCGACTCACATGTCTCGAGCACATTTGGTCTTGCACCTCCATCATAGTATATATTTTTTTCATACGGGCCATTTTTTCCTGACTCACGTGTCTCAGGTGCATTTGGTATTGCACCTCCATCGTAGCGAATTTCTCTTCATGTAAGTTAGGTTTTTTTGACTGATGCATCTCAAGCGTATTTGGCCTTGCACTTATACCATAATGGATTTTCCTTTACATAGGTCGAGTTTTCTCAACTCATGCATCTCAAGTGTATTTGGCCTTACACCTCCACCATAGTAGATTTCTCTTTACGTGGGTTAGATTTTCCTGACTCACACATCTCGAGCATATTTGGCCTTGCGCCTCTGCTATGACAAATTTACCTCGGCGCAGGTCAGGTTCTCAACTCACACGCCTCGGGCACATTTGGCTTTGCACCTCCATCGTAGCGGATTTCTCTTTACGCGGGTTGGGTTTTTTTGACTTATGTATCTCGAGCCCATTTAGTCTTGCGCCTCTACCATAACAGATTTCTTTTCATATGGGTTGAATTTTCATAACTCACGTGTCTCAAATGCATTTGGCCTCATGCCTCCGTCGTAGTGAATTTTTCTTCATGCAGATCGGGTTTTCCTAACTCCCTCATCTCGGGTGCATTTGATCTTTCGCCTCCGCCATGGTGGATTTACCTTAGTATGGATTGGTCTTTTTTAACTCACACACCTTTAGTATATTTGGCCCTATGCTTTTGTTATAGTATATATGCCTTGGTGTAGGTCGGGTTTCTCGACTCACAAGTACATTTGGCCCTACACCTCCACCATGGTGAAGTTTAAGTCCTCTCTTCACGGTGGCGGATTTTGAATCTTTCTGTTGTGGTAGGTTTCAGGTTCTCTCTCCACAATGATGGATTTCTCTTCACATGGGTCGGGTTTTCTTGATTTACACATCTCGGTACATTTGACCTTGCATCTTTACAATAGTAGATTTCTCTTCATGCAGGTCAGGTTTTTTCTAACTCATATGCATTTGTCGTATCGAATTTCTTTTTATGCAAGTTGGGTTTCCTAATTCATGCATCTCAGATACATTTGGCTTTGCACCTATACCATAGCAGATTCTCTTTATGCAGGTAAGGTTTTCTCAACTCATGCATCTTGGGTGCATTTGATCTTGCACATTTGTTGTTGTGGATTTTTATTTATGCGGGTTGGGTTTTCTCAGTTCACATATATTGAGCGTATTTGGCTTTGCATATCTGTATACTGGAGGTCTAATTTTCCTGACTCATGCATCTCGAGTGCATTTGGCCTTACGCCTCTACCATAGTGGATTTTTTTTAATACAGGTCAGGTTTTTCTAACTCATGCATTTTGGGTATATTTGGTTTTACACCTCTACTGTAGTAGATTTCTCTTCACACGAGTCAGTTTTTTTGACTTACACGTCTTAGGCACATTTGACCTTGCACCTTTACTATAGCAAAATTTTCTTCACACAAGTTAGGTTTTCCTAACTCATGTGTCTCGGGCGCATTTAGCATTGTGCTTCCATCATACCATATTTCTCTTCATGTGGGTTATGTTCTCTCAACTTATACATCTTAGGTATATTTAGCCTTGCACTTCTATTGTGGTAGATTTACTTTAGTGTAGGTTGGGTTTCTCAACTTAAACATATCGGGCACATTTGGCCTTATACCTCTGTCATGACAGATATATCATAGTATGGATCAGGTTTCTTGACTAACGCGCTTCAAGCATATTTAGCCCTATAGCTCCATCGTGATGAATTTCAAGTCCTCTCTCCACTATAATGAATTTTGGATCTTCTTATCTTAGCAAGCTTCAAATTCTTCCTTCGTCATGGCGGGTTTCAAGTCCTCTCTTCGCTGTGGTAGACTTTAAGTTTTCACTTCGTCGTGAAAGATTTCAAGTCCTCGTCCACCATGACAAGCCTCAAACCTTCTTGCGACAGTAAGCCTCTTGGGATTTGCTCCCAAAGGAATAATTATTTTGATCATAGGAGGAGAGAGACCAGTCTCCTCCTTATAAATCCCCTCCTCCTATAGGGTTGGGATTCATTCCTCTAGGGTCCAGAGTCTTCGAAGCCTCAAGAGTTCTCGGCCTCACCACTAGGGACTCCTTAGGAACGTCTACCCTCTTACCTTGGATCTCGGTAAGACGAGTCGATCTTTGAGTCCTTTATCCCAACATCAATTCTGCTCTTTTGTCTCAGATCAGAATGTCTCTCCTCTCTTATATAAGTTCTTCCCGGTCCTCTAGTTATTAATAGATCAAGGTTTGTGCTCCATCTTCGAATAGTCTAAGGGCAAAGAAAGTCAAGTCCTCTTCATTGGAAGGGGCCTCTCCTATGAACTCGAGAATTTTTTGGGGCTTAGAGTCCATGAGGAGTTCTTATAACTGTGATTTGATTGTAAGCACACCTCTTTTGGATCGCCTGAGAACTAAGTATTTTATCTCCATAAAGTTCAACCTACAAGTTCCCCAACCCAGTCAATACCCTTTCGATCCTATCCTAGGGGTTTTCTGCTTTTTTTTTAACATCATTGAGGTAGGCCTTCATCTTTCTTTTTCACCTAATGTTAGTGTCCTGCCTTCAATGGTGGGAAATATCGCCTTCCCAATTGACATCCAACTCATGGCACTATCTAATATTGTTTATCGGGGAATATCGACATGTCAATATTACTTCAACCTGCATTCTTATTGTCACTTATTTTCGATTGTGTAATGGGAGAAGTAACTATTACTTAGTCGCTCGAGGGGCTTCAAGGCCAATGGTGCCCCTTCCAACAATAAGGGTTGGAAGAAACGTTTCTTCCTCATGAGTTCAAGTTAAGATTAGGGGTTCAACCTTAACTAGTCGGCACATTATATTGATAACACCCCTCCCTTCCAATCGAATAAGGAAGGAAGTAGATTAAGTACTTCGATTGAGATATATATTTTTTTTCCTTCGAGGTAGTCTGAAAGATGAATAAGAAGTGGTTGATCGATACGGGTCTCAGCCTAGCTCCTTGGGGTATGACCTGAACTTTCTCTTACTTTACTTGACCTTTCTTTTTAATATTTGACTTTATAATTTGGATATGTTACATGCATGAATCTGCATGCCTTAAAAAAGGAAGGAGCCTGGCTCTTTGTTAGGTGTGGCAGAGCCCATTCGATTTCAATGATCGCTCACGAGTCATCAATAGATACATTGGATATGCATTGGTCTAAATGTAATGGCAATAACGACCAACCAAAAATGAAATATAAGATTATAGAGAAGAAGACCCCATGCCCTCAAAGGGATGACATGCCTGAAGAGTTAGCTTAGGAAATGGTGCCTCACTTAACTATAGTGCCAGCACCTCTAGGAGGTCAAAGTTTCAAGTCAACCTTGGGAAAAAATTGGGGCAAGCTATGGTTAATGCTAGACCTATGCAAGGGGAAGCCCTTGTTGGTTACAGGTGCCCTACAAGCTAATCACGTGAGTGATGACATATGTGATGTGTTATATGATCTCTTTTAGTTATTATTATTATGATATTTTTAACTTTATATTATATGATAAATATATATTATGATGTCCCTAGACCTATGCAATGAGAATTGGATCATGATGAGATCATAATAATGAGATCAATTCACCTTTAAATATAAATCATTAAATATTCTCGATCATTGGTTACTTGAGAGGGTTATCGAGATAACCGAACTGGTATGCTATATACCCGTCTATATGATGGAGGTAGTTGATCTCATAATTGCTTGTATGGGAATACTAGGGATATGGTATAATGCTCATTAAAAAATGAGTTCATTGAATGATCCGCTTACGAAATGCTAGATGGATAATAATACCTCATCGTAATGAATCCGATAAGTATGAGATTTGAATTGAGAGATGAGTTCTTTGAGAGAATTCAATGAGAGTAAGACTCGGATGGATTACATATAGGCCTGATATCACAATATCTGGTATACAATCTCTGAGATATTAAATGGATGAGGAACTATAGATATATAATAACTAAGGGTAGACAGGTCCAATGGATTAGATCCCCTTGTATCGTCTAGAGATTATGACGTAGTGGCCTGGTACGTCCATAATCGATGAGTTGAGTAAATTATTATGTGAATAACAATTCACTAAGTTAGAAAGAGTTTTGATAGGTGCAACTCACTGTCAGCTCAGTATTGGGCCTAGAGGGTCACATATATATAGTGGATAACGTGACGAATAAAGGATTTGATATGAGATATCCAATAAGCTCATGTTTTAATGAATCCTTGGGAGAGACTCAATAGGGCATATAATAGTTATTGGATGAAGATCCAATATCCAATAAGAATGATCCGTTATGGTTAATTAAAGGAGGCTCTCTATAAATAGGAGTTGGGACTAAAAGGGTCATAGGCTAAACCTCTATTACTGCCTGACTCCTCATCTCCTCCCCCATTCTTTTTGCAACTGGCTGCCCCCTCTCTAGTGTGAGAGGATAACAAGAGGGACTGATCCCTCTTTATATGCTACTGCGTGGTGGTGCATGATCGTGAGGAAAGAACGTGCTGCATGAGGAGGTGCGTCTTTACTGCGTCTATCATGTGGATCACTGCTAGAGAGGAGTTTGCTAGAGGTCATTCATTTATAGACTATGATCTGCAATCTTAAGAGATATACTAGTTTCTCTAGGTGAGAACATCTCACACCCCTTACACGGTTTTGTCGATTTGAGTTTTACGCTCCTGATCTTCGCACGATGATTCAATATGATTATTTTGGGAAATCAGTTTTTATTTTTACTTTTTCGATGTGCATGTAATGCTCCCCAAGGTTTCTCAACAGCCCCTACCCTTCACACTTTGCAAATGGTTGACCTGTTAGGCCTGACCCCGGAGACATTGTTGTAGCCCTAGTTGGAAGGTTTGAGGGAGATGCAAAAGGTGTAGGGTAAAGGTTTGGCTATAGGATAGTATTGTCCTAAGTACTTATGCGTAGGGATGGCGAAGCAACTCTACTACTCCCCTTAAAGCTCCTGATTGACACTTACTATAGAAATGAAGTGGTGGTATGTTAGGCTGCTACCAGCTTTTTTGGCTTCACTTCGTCAACTTGTTCATTTTCAATTTGCAGCATGACCACTATGTGATAGCTTTCATTGATCATGTTTGAGATGCTGGCATCAGCATTCACTAGTAGTCTACTATGGTTGACAATACTCGGGAGGTCAATGAGCTGCAGAAAAGGGGAGCCTTTACTATCATCGAGGTGAAGGCTTGGGCAATCAAACTAATACATTAATTAGATGACACTGAGCAATGCTGGCTGGCCTCACCAAGCAATTGAAGGAGGTCTAAGGCCACAATTGTGCGATGGAGGATGAGCTTTTATGGCTTACCCGAGAGTTGGACATGGTAAATGCATGCAACTTAGAGCTCACTTGGGAGTTATACACGATTAAGATGCATAGCTCGGAGCACATCAAGGAGATTATGAGGCTATTGAGGAGGCTTACAAGCTAAAGGAAGCAATAAAGGGTGAGCAAAGCCGCATACTAGAGTACCTAGAGGAAGCTGTCACTAATTATAAGGGGTCCATGAGATTTTAGAAGGGTCTGGAGAGGGTGTAATGGGTTTCATACTAGTTTGGGTTTAGTAGTGATCCACATGATGGATGAAGCAACGACACACCTCCTCTCATGACTCGTTCTTTCCTCGCCTTCGCACACCACTACCCAATAATAAAATCAAGAATGAGTCGGTCCTTCTTGTTGTTCTCATGCCCTAAACTAGAGCTAATGGCAAGGGAGGAAAAAGAGGGAGGAGAATAAGAGATAAGCAATCAAAGGAGTTTAGCTTATTACCCTTTGGTACCTCTCCTATTTATAGAGAGTCCTCTCAATTTAACTTTAATAGATCCTGCCCTATTGGGTATTAGATCTTCATCCAATAACCTTAGCATATTGGATACTAGATTTTCATCCAATTATCCCTAGCTTAATGAAAATTATATCTCTATCCAAATATCCACTCTAAGCTCTTATTGGGTTTCACCCAATGGATTCAATAAAACATAGGTTTATTATATATTACATATCTAATCTTCTATTTATTGTGTTATTCACCATGTGTGTATGATCCTTTAAGCTCAATATCGAGCTGGCCATGAGTTACAATTGTTAGAACTCCTTCTGACTTAGTAAATTATTATCTCTATAATAATTTATTTAACTTATTGACTATGGATGTACTAGGCCACTATGTCATAGTCCCCAAAAAGGTACAAGGGAATCAAATCTATTGGACCTATTTGCCCTCAATTATTGTGTATTTATAGTCTCGCATCCATCTAATTTTTTAAAGATCATATAGCGAGCATGGCGCTGTCAAGCTCACACGAATCAGATTCTTCCAAAGAACTTCTCTCTCAATTCAAATCTTATGCTTATCGGATTCATTATGATTCGATCGACCTTAGCCAAAGATTTGCCTGAGTGAGAACACATGAGATATTTCTTTTATAATACCAAGAGTGGATGATCATCTATTGACACTCAATTGCTCTCATAAGGTTGGTTTAATTCTTGATGATCAATTATGCTAGATCTGAAACTTCCAAACCTATAAGTCTGGTATCAAAGAGTGAGGTACTCATATAGGGCATCATTTGTATCTCAAGTCTAAGGACTAGATACACAACTAGGACTAGATATAATACTAGGACTATGAAATTGCTGTATGACGATGAGGTATCATTAGCCAACAAGCATTCTATAAGCGGATTATTTAATGAACTCATTTTTTAATGAGCACATGCACTATATCTTTAGTGTCCCTATATGAGTAGCTATGAGATCAGCTACCTCCATCATTTAGATGGGTATATAGCACACCGATCTTTTTTATTATCTCTATGTTCCTCTTGAATAAGTTATGACTAGGAATATTTAGAGTTTATGTTTATAAGAAAATTGGTCTTATTATCATGATCTAATTCCCACTACATAGATCTAAGGACATCATAATATATATTTATCAAATAATATAAAATAAAAAATATCATAATAATAATAATCAATAAGATTATGTAGTATATCACACATGTCATTACTCACGTGACTAGCTTGCAAGGCACCTGTAACTAGCAATATTCAACCTTATTATTAGATATTTTGAATCGAACCATATGGCTTGTTCGTGCACCTACTTGTTCGAACCTTTCCAGATAAATCCAACACCACCCCTTTTTAATGTGATGGAACCATCTATGAATAAGGTCAATGCCGAGGAGGTGTGCTCATCAACTTCAACCTTAGGCCAAGAGATCAGCTCCAATATGAAATATGTCAATGCTTGAGCCTTAATGGCAACTCTCAGTATATATAAGATGTCGAACTTGTCCAACTCTATCGTCTATCTCAGCATCTACCCCAAGAAGTCAAATCATGAAAGGATCTACCTAAGTGGTTAGTGATCACCTATATAGGATGCGCTTAGAAATAGGGACAGAGTTTCCTCATCCATGTACACCTCAACGTTCCTTCTGATCTAATACTTGAACATTTTATTAATTATCCTTTGGTATGTTACCCTCATATTTTTCAATCCAAACGACATGACTATAATAATATATGCCTTGGGCTTTGATAAAAAAAAATATGTTACCTGAGGCACCATCATTATTTGATTATATTCCGAAAATATATCCATGAAGATAAGGAGCTCATAACCTAAGGTAGCATCAACTAATTGATCGATCTGAGGAAGAGGATGACTATCATTCGAACATGCTTTGTTAAGATCGATATAATCAACATATATTCTTCAATTGTTATTAGATTTTTTTAACCAATGCAGCCAAGAAACAAAAGATTGAAGCTATCACTTCATCCTGATATGATACGTCTCTTTGTGTTGCTGTTCATAGCATACTCCTAATATAGACTTTGAAGAAGAATGACAGAGAAGACAGGGAACAGACGGAGGACAAAGAATTGGATACCAGGGTTGATAAGGTCTGCAGATGGATTGGCTTGGTGTGTGCGTGTCTTGTGCCCAAAGAACAGGACACAGGACTCCTGCTGCTGCATTCATCCACCACTGCTGAGTTTGGTGAAGCGAATAATTTTGTGTAGGTGGTCTCAGGTTGGGTCCATCACTGCAAACTGAGGTGGTCCAGAATATGAACTGGGCATGTAAGATTTGACCCGAGCTGGACTGCTGAAAATTTTCATGTGGAGCCATCTTAGTGCTTCTCCATTACTCTTCTCTGATATGTGCTACTATGGTGGCAGTGAGATACTGCTGCATGGCAGGAAACATAACCGAGTTAGATTTGATTAATAGAAAAACGAATAAATCAAAATCAGAAGTTGAAAGAATTAGCCTTCTATAAGGATAAGAAGAAGAATGTCTTCTTTCCAACAAGAAAGAAGAAGAGTGACAGAGAGAAGAAAATTCTGAGTTTGACCTCTATTGTCTTGTACATCAGCAAGTCCTACATCAATTTTTCTGCTCTGCTTGATTTGAGTCATAAGGAATACTATTTATTAGTTACTGAAGCCTTATTTTCAGGTGCAAATAGCAACACAATCTAAATTATTTAGGCCACAAGTAATTGCATGTGACAACAATTTAACACCTACTCAATCAGCCCTCACTCTGGCATAGAATCAACACAAGGGATGCTGTACTTCTTAACACTATCACTTCAGCATGCATGAGTTTGAAATGTGATTGCTATTGGCATATGGCATGGTGTGATGAGCTCAGAGGTTTTGGTTTTGGACTTGGTCGAGGCATGCAGGTACGAGGCAGCAGGAGAAGAAATACCATGATCTTGGCGTTTTCTTTGAGAAGGAGAGGCCAATCCTGCAGACTGAGAGGTCACTGACGAGCAAGACGACGAGAAGAAAAAGGCTAAACAAGAGATTACAACCCCCGCCTGCTCCTTCTGCAGCCACGCGCGCCTCCCTCTCTGTCTCTCCCTCTCCTATCTTACCCAGAGGAAATGACGAAAGGTGTTCGACAGGAGCCTCAGACAAGGCGCTGTCCTCTGAGACGAGCAAAAAGCCATCACGAGCTTCTGAACAATCACAAGCCGCCCTATTCAGGTTGCAGAAACAGAGAGAGAGAGAGAGAGAGAGAGAGAGAGAGAGAGAGAGAGAGAGAGAGTATTGATATCAGGGAAAGCGAGATACTGTACTTCCTTGAAGCTTTTCAGCACTGTATAATGATCATTAGTCCGTGTGGTGTTACGGTCTGATGGGTTGTTGCTTACTGTAGTCGAAGACGCTTAATCTCAGCACCAAGATAATGGCAATCGCAAGCCAAGTCGGATGCCACCGACAACGTGGCTGCGCAGTCTGCCTCCCGTCTCCACCATGGCTGACTGCAGCCAAAGTCTTTACTCTTCGAGGAACATTTCCACACGGGACAGTCTGAATAAGGAATATGCACATCATAAAATAAAATAAATAAACAGAAACGTTTCCCATAGCAATTCGGATTTCTTATCTCATCTTAGGAGAGGCATAGATGAAATCAACACGATATAAAGATATCCCAAATATTTTCTACCTTGTCATGCATAATGGACTATATGTTCGGAGGTCAGATATGAGAACCAATCTTTCAATCCAAACCAGCTAAAATTTTCGAACAGAATGAACCAGCAAAAGAACTCTATCTCAAAAGTTCATATTTAGATCCAAGCCAGCAAAAGCGAAGTTTCATATAAAAGTTATTTTCTATCTTCATTTCTTGCATTCTCAGATGGTCGTCCACTTTGGGATCCATTTTCTTCAAATAAATGTACAACACACAAACACCTTGATTGTCGGTGATGGCAAAGAAAGAAAATTAGAATCCCTGTCCTGGAACTCTTGTGCTACCCATTCCCTTTCCCCAAACATATGAGCAACAAGGAAGTACTAAATCAAAGCGTGAAGTACATGGGTGGCGGATGGACTATTTGAGCCTTGGACATGGAAGTATTTCCAGTTTGAAAGCTATCAATAATTGATTCCTGTATTTCAAATGGCTGGATCTCGGCTATCCTCTCCGGAACTACCCTTCCATTATCTTCAACCCTGGCCAACACCTCGAAGTGCATTATAGCCTTCTCAGGCTTTGTTTTCCATGCAGGAAAAACTGACCAATCAACCTCTCCCTCTCTATCAAGAAGCTTCTTCTCTACCGCAAAGCCCATTTTCACATAGGTTTGTGCAGACACCTGTGCCTTGACCAGTCTGAAGGATCCCTCTTCAGACCCCTTTTTCCCTAGTACTGATGCCAATAATTCCTCAAAACCATGAAGGCTTGGATCAGATCCATTAAGCGATGTCAGAGGCCACAACGTGGTCCTACGAGATCCATCAACTTCGTCAGATGGTTCTGGGACGGAACGAGAAGAAAGCTCAACAAGACCAGGTGCAAGACGCTTGAGCTTCAGTTTGTCATTGGGAGATGCCGAAGGGGATGAAGTGAGGGATGTTGGGCCAACTATTCGCAGTGAAAGGAGCGGTTTCTGGTTGCTACGTGAAGCATGGCGGAGGGCTTCAGCTATGGATAGCAGGGCTGATGCCACAGGACGGTTTTTTGGGTGACTGCGGTTGAGGGGAAGGGGAAGATCAATTGGGTGGCGAAGGCTAATGGACTTGGCACCCTTCACTGTCACCGCTGCACCATCCGATAGGATAACCTTCTTCAGTGCACCAGCTTCCACATCATGCTGCATGGTGGTGACAAACAGCAAAGCATGTTATGTCTCTGGGAATATCTACAAGATCATTGAACATGTAAACCACAATGAAAATAAAATGGTCTTAGGAAGTACAGAAAACCCTTTACAGGCTTTGGTCTACCAATCAAATAGTGATGCCAACACATGGCCACCAAACACAAGGAAAAGAAACATACAAGAAGTGTCTGAAGCAGGACAAGACTAGCATACATATAGAGCAATCTAAGTATGCACATTAAAGAAAACCAAGAGCTGATTAAGATATCTGTTATTTTGTGTAAATGTTAGACACAGGTTGTAATTGAAATTCTTGCCATTCGCAATCATGCAGACATGTAAGTATGAACCCATGAGGATATTTAGAGGCAATATCTGTTCAGATCCACTCTGTATCTAAATATAAATTTAACCAGGTTTGAAGAATCCAAATCCAAACTAAAACCCAATAGGTGGCAGGTTCATATCAGAATCTGTACTAAACAACTAGATATACATGTTAATTGTACATGAATACAACCTTTTAATAATAAATTTCAGCTACATTTTAGTTATAGATGGCTTAAGGGACACCCACAGCTTACACAACTTATCAATCAAATACCATAAATAATTATCAGGCTGACGCATTTTTGTTACAATAATCTGACATATATGAACAAAACATACTTAGCATATCATATTACTGCGTTGTACCCATATTGAATAAGCTATCGAACACGAGAAATCCACATGCCACTCAATATCTTTATGGAACTTTCAGGGAATTATACGAATATAATCAGGTTGGAGTCAGGTCCGTGAAGTTATCAAGTTCAATCGACACCCCCAAGGAAAGTAGGTAGATTCTCAGAACCACCGCAACTGCATCAACGAGTTATCTTATGATTTCATAAACTCACGTATCCTAATTATTTAGTAATGAACATAATTCATGATTTCATTGTTTCATCTACCTTTATCAAATGAAAAAAAAAAGCCTATAAACTAAACATTTTCATAATTTCAGCTACAAAGATAATTCCTGAAAAATTGATTAGAAAATATATATTGTCAGGAGAATTTTGATGTGATTAGAAACATCAAAAGATTGAGTTGAAGCGAATCGCGTACCGGCAAAGAGAGCCTCATGTCGTCCCCGTCTTGGATCCACAGCTCCATCGGGCCGGCGAGCTGAAATGGGGGCAAGACTGGTGAAACCCTATCATCTGACCCTCTCCCAATCTCGGCCAACCCCTTCTCCTCCTCCTCTTCCTCCTTTGCCACCCTAAAGATGGGGAGGTCGACGAAGTCCCATCGGCTGACGTCCTCCAACAGCCTTATCGGGATCACCCTCTTTTCCACCTCGACATCGAACTCATACGCCACCGCCTGCCCCACCAGCGCGTCCCGCACGTCGAACCCGGAGACTTTCAGGTCCTCCGACTGGAACCCTAATCCCTTCACGATCAGGTCCCTCAATTCCTTCAATCAAATCATCAGAATTTCTCAATGCCAACATAACATCACAATCAGAAACCAAATTCAGGGAACAAAATCAAAATTTTAGGGAAAGATCCGTTACTGAGATCGCCTTGGGTGCCGCGGAAGTCAAGGTCTCGGAGGAGATTACGGCGCCCGTCGCTCCGATCGCGAAGACGATGAGGCAGATCGCAACGAATCGAGAGTGGATCGCCATGAGCAACCGAAATCGAGGTTTTGATTCTCTTTTCGAGACACTTATATTCTTCCGATGGAATGGATGTAAATAAATGGCGAGATTTTGGGCTCCAAAAAAGGCCACAGGTGTTTCTGGAAGAACAGTTCTTACTTACCACATATACTTTCCTCATAAATGTACTCCTATAATGATTGCTCAATACCATGGGGGTGGCAGGTACATCTATGGGTTTATTTGTCCAGTGAGACTGGTAGGAGGAAGTTTAGGCGCGAAGTCGATGGCGTGTTCGGCGCCGCGTGGATGGTGGTCTGTGTCAGAATCTAGGATCGGATAGAAAGGGTTCCGCTCCAATCTGCATTTCAAATGGGAAACCTCCAACTACCACATCTCGACCGTCCATTGAGATGGGCCCCACAGGTCGCGGGTGGACCAAACCATCTGTTCCGGACGTACTCATCCCATCACGAGCAGACTGTAGCAAATCTCAGTTTATCCAATTCCCCAACAACATATTAATTATTTTAATCTAAAAAAATATTTATATTTTTTTGAGAAAGGACAGACAATTATTCATTAGTGCAATAAAATATAACATTTACAACCTTGCAAAGAATCTAGGATAAATACAGTGGCAAATTCTGTACAGAAACTAGGATAAATTACAGAGGAAAAAGAAGGAAAAATATGATACAAAAATTTGAGAACATGCCTCATCACAACCCAGGACTGTTCAAAGGCCTCATACCAACTGCTCCAAAGTTCGGCAAAGGATCTGGATGCTTCGTCAGCAAGTTGAGGAAATTATAAGTACCATGTAATCTATTGTTCATCCCACCATTACTCACAGATTCCTCGTTTAGGTGTCTGCAACTTGATCCAGAAGGGGAAACTTCATGCAGGGATTGCCCACTTGCAAAACATGTTTCCTGTTGTCAAGGTCAAAAACATCGGTGAGACCAGAGAAAACTGATGCCTAGGAGATGATAAAACTCTATGCTATTAGGAAGATCAACTAGAACCTTCCAATTAACTGATATCATTCAGAGTTCATGATATCCAAAGACATCAATCTCATAATTGCTTTTTTTTCAGGATCAACTGAGTTGCTTAGCTATTCCATATCATCTACCAAGAAAATGTGGATTGAGAGAAGCCTAATAATTTACAGTTCACTAATTCTCAAAGGAGCACCCAACTTCCATCAGATATTACCTTAGCAGAATTAGGAAATGTAATATACAAAATTTATCTAACAAAAGAGTACCTGTGATTGATGCCGCAAGTCTTTGCTAGAATATGATTGTTCTTTACTGCATGGTGACGGCTGAGCATTCAACACTGGGCAAAGGCGGCATGCTTCTTGAGCAGGTTTCTCGGGAGTATAAAAACATGGATTAAGTCCACCGCTCGACCCTCTTTCTCCCTTCCCGTAATATGCCGAGCATGGGTGATCATGAGAGTGCAAATAGTAAGAAGAATGGTGCTCCTCTCTGCAGACGGTAGGACTGTCAATCTGCGACCCGGCGTAAGCCACAGAGCTATGGCCTTGGTGATGTTGGAAGATGCAGGCATTAGAATGATATGTTTGCATACTTGGACCAGGATGCAACATGTAAGGTGGGTTTCTGATAAGAGAAACAACTGGTGACTGCATCATGCTTAGATAACTAGCTTGGGGAGTAGTAGATTCCTCTATTTTGATCCCTTGTTTGGCAGCAAGATCCATTACTTGCTGTTGGTCAAGCCCCAATCCCAAGAGCACATTCCAAAGCTTTCTCATTGCATCTCTTTGATCATGGATGACTTGATCTCGCATTGCCATCTCAAATTGAAGTTCAGTATTTGTCATTCCCTGTATTTTTTTTTCCAAACATTAGATTATATCATTCTCTAAATAGACTTATGAGTTACAGCATTGTTTCAACACTTACTAGGAGTCTGTACTGACTAAGAATGTGCAGATAAGTTCTGTTGCCATTGTTACTAATGGCTTCATCAATCATATCTTGAAGCTGATGTCGATGTTTCTCGTTTATCTCTATATCCTAAAGAAATGGATGCATAATTGGTAAGTTGTTAAAATAAGCAAGGCAACAACACATTACAAATACTAACCTTTTTGTAACCAGTACCAGCCTCATCATTATCACGGATGTTATCCAAAATAACTTGTCTCCTCGACCTTAGTGCTCGAACAACTGCTCCATCCTTCTCTATAACCTAGGTATACATATAGCCCATTGTTAGAAGTCAAGGTCAGATGTATATAGTAATTATACCCAACTCATCTCGCAAAAGATATATTGCAATGATTAAAAGGGGGTGAGTGACTATAGATGGATCACTATGAAGCTTCGTGCTTCAATTGTCATGCTCACAAACAATAGATCCCTACAAGTGAGTTGGGACACCATATAAAGTTGCATACTTCTACATTATGGGTGAGAATACATGACAGTGCTTTGTACCCATGCCCACATCCTGGCACATGTACAAGACACAGCAATAGTTACCAAGGGGATCTCGTTTATTATCCTGATGTGTCTCGACAGAATATATAGCATTAGCACTCTAGAAGGCAACATTTGACGGGAATAGGCATGCAGCATCATGCTGCGATCTCAAGCATACCTAGTTAGGCTTATTCATAATCCTCCTTGTCATAGTTCAACTATTTCCTTAATTACAAAGATGCTCCCCATTACCACATCCCAAGAGGTCACATTACTTGAAGAATAAATATTGTGCAAGATACTTAGAACATATTTCATCTTGTCTAAGTGACATTCACCATGGAATGGAAAATGTAGGAACCTAACCTTCTTAATTGTATCATGAACAACTACTGGAAAAAGTTCCCCATATTCTACAATGGCCTAGGTGACCTGAGTTATCAAGGTTCGAGTCACAGAAAACAGCCTCCTGCTTGTAGGAGCTTTGTGCACTGGGCTTGCGCTTTTACATTTCATCATGGCCTAGGCACTAAAAACAAGAATTGGACATATGACAATGGAATTTTTAAATATGATTCTCTAAAGGTGTGGAACGTGGAGGCACAAACTAGATATACAACTCCAAAAGAAAAGTAGGTACGACCACAGGTTCTCCAGATTTAATTATTATGAAAGAATTACATATTAATTATGCATTTTTTGTATTCCTAAGGTGTTTCTTTAGATGAATGGAATGTGTAAAATGAATAAATACAAGGAAATACTAAAATTTTAAACCTCTTGCATAGCAATTGCATCATCAAGGTGCTGTAGCTCAGTGCGGTTCCGTATGTTAGTTTCTTCAATCTCAAACAGTGCTTTTTGCAGATTTATGCGTTCCTGTACATTCTCACTTGTTTCACGACTTAATATATTCAACCATGATAGTTCATTGTCTGCAGCTGTTTCCACTTGTTTTATGCTTAACTGAGATTCCTTCTCAGCTAATTCTTTTCTTAGCCGGCTAACCTCAATCTGCACTAGAAAATAAAGTTGAAATCACAAAGGCATTCTTAACCCAAGGAAAAAAGAGTGGATGATTCTGTCAATATGATTACCTGGAGACTATCAATCATTCGTTGATAATCTGCAACATGGGTATGGACTGTCCCAATGTTTTTCTGAAAGAGGAGCAAATCAATGATTATATAGTAGTCATCTCCATGATTTCTGTGTCAAGTCATGAGGATTATCCATACAAATAATAATGCTACACAATTCTAAGCATGTTTTGTGTTACATAGATTCTAGTAATTCTTGTTAACATCAATATGCGAGGGCTAACTATTAAACAGTGAAAGCTTACTTCACCCATCTATCTGCCAATTTAAGTTTATGATCTTTATAAAGCATTGGAAGGAAAAGGCTTATAGGTCTCAATTACTTATACCAATTAAATAATAGATTCAGCCTTACATGAACTTGGGTTTTGATCTCCTTAGCTCTGTCAGCATATTTCAGGGTATTGATAGTGTGGTGATACTGATCATCAGCAGGTGATATAGTTGCAACCATGATTGTTTGAGAATTGCCACTAAGTCCATCCTTTAGGATACGGGTCAACTTGCTGTAAAAAACTTAGTGTCAGTAACACACAACCAAATGTGGTGTCTGAAAAACCATCCACATACCTGTTGCGATAAGGGACATATGCTAGACCCTTTTTCTGTTGCTTGCCAAGGGCATTTATGCAATTTGCCAAGGCAAGCAAAGAACGGTTGATATTAGCTCCATCCCTTAGCTTTTGGCCACCACTATTAGTTTCAGAAGCCCTTTCACTGCATATGGGGTCATTGTCAGTTTCTCGGATTTATGATTTTGCAGAAGCAAATATAAGAAGTCTCCCTAAACAGAAACCAACCTGCCAGCAAGGTCAACTAATGCAAGTTTTCCACGGAGAATCTGACTCTGATATTGGTTTCTCTGCTTTCTTTTTACAGTAATCTCCAGAACTGCATGTGAACTTCAAAAACAAGTTTTAAAAAAAGTAGTTAGGTACTTCATCCAAAAAGGAAAACAGAATTTTAAAAAAAAATTGTTGACTGAGTTACCGTGATGAGGTTGCATTTGCCTCTGTGCTTTCAGTTTTGCGCCTGCTATTTCCAAGATTCAAAAGTTCAAGAATCTTGTCAGCTGATTGAACCTGACGAGAATGGATCAAAATTATTAAAAACTTTGCCAAGAAACCTATAGGTGCAAAACACATGCAGATGACAGAAGTACAAAGTAATAAACTAAGGAGAAAAGAAGTACGAGCATCAACTTATAATTATGGCACTGATCAGACAGATAGATCATGTGCATTCTTAAGGATTTTTTATTGCTTTATTGGATGTCTTGGAATGAAAAAATGAACAAATGTTTCCAATTACAAGGAAAGAGACAATGGCAAGAGTAATAAATAAACAAAAGTTCAGCTGCTTAGAAATGGTAATCAGAAGCCAAATGGGACCAACAATAATTTACAAAAAAAAAAGCCTAGATGATGCAGCTATGAGGGTACTTTGATTCTGATATGACATGCTCAGTCGGAGAAAACTCAATGAAGATAACTATGGCATATTATTTATGTTCCAAACAAAAAATTTGTTGGAAATAGAAATCAGAAGCAAAATGGGACGAACAAGAATTTATTAAAAAGACCTACATCTGCAGCAATAACTGCTATTTTGATTCTGATATAACATTCAGTCTGAAAAAACTCAATGAGGATAACTATGACATGTATTATTTATGTTCCAAACAAAAAATCTATACAAAGAAGAGGAGAGAACCTTAATGCTTCTTAAACCAGCAACTACAATGCCATGCTCAGGATCTTCCCTAAGCTCCAAATGTCCTGATGATTTTTCAAGCAAATCATAGATGACCTGAAAATGCATAGAAAGGAAACCTTTTTAGTGCTTCCTATGTAATAGGAAAAGCAAGGTAAATAATGACAACATTATTCAGTACAAAGAAGCAAAACCATACTTCATTGTATACTTCAAGGAAAGAACAAGAGACTTCGAAGATGTCTGAAGTCTTATCTTTCTTGATAAGGTCAAAAATTGTATGCAAACTAAGAACCATGAGTCCAGGGTCCTTAGGGGTCCCAACCATTGTGTAAGTTTTACCACTGTAAAACAGGTAGAAAATATAAGCATCTTAAATGTATAAATAAAACAATGGTAGTGACTCAAATGCAGCCCAAGGTGCCTGAAAAGTGAAGAGTTGTATTGCAACAAAAGATAAAAACTAGAGTCTATTTACATGAAGCAATGAAGTAAGATACCAGATGAGTCAAATTTGAAATAACATGTACATATGATACCTAATATGTAAAGACCAACAAAGAGATTATGAATAGCTTGTGATTATGTAGAGATACTTATTGCTAGTTGAATTTCAGGTTTCACGACTTTGAACAACCTAATTATATACATAAGAACATTCCAATCTTTGAAAATTAAAACACTCGTATAGTTATGTTGAGAAAGATTTTTTTTTTCTAAAATTAGCCAATTATGTGAATGTAAAAACCTTAACAAAGCAACCCTTTAGCTCATAAAGTTATATGAATTGGATGCACAAAGATAAAAACAGAAACAGCTATTTTAACCAATGAGTTTCCATAGGCAGGCAAATTCTAGCTCCGATCTAATATACATTAGGTTAAATTGTTGCATCTGAATGTATTAATATTAATCCATGTAACTAATATAGACAAAAAATATAACAAGTTCCAATCTTTCTGGTCTTTGTTACACTTAAAAGATCTGTTAACTTCCATAATTAAAAAACTATATTAGAGAACTTTTGCCATCACACAGATGATAAAGAAAATGAAGAAAACTATATCACAACCTAAATACCTTCCTGTTGAACCATATGCAAATACAGTGGCATTAAGACCTTGAATCACGCCAGCAATTGTAGATGATATGTTCCTATAAACATCCTGCAAAAATAAGAAAAGTTGTGGCAATGAATAAGCAGTAGCAAAATGCATGTCAGTCCAAAAGTCTATATACACAGAAAATATGCGTAGCTCAAAATTGTAATGACATAATATGAAAACTACTTAAATTACACAAATAAATTGTACAAGGGCATAAAAAATATTTCCTCCCAAATTAACAATCAAACAAAATTACAACCATCACCACTTAAATTAGAACAGAGAAAAAGGGCCCTTTCTCTCAAAGAGAATAAGTGTAATAATTAGATTCTTTTCCAGGGGAACAACCTTTTGCTAGAAGGAAATGAGGATCAAAATAACATAAAAAAAAATCTGCCAATATCACAAATGGAGATATAATATCTTCACAAAGTGTTGTCATCAAATGTAGGGATGAGTAGATATAACTATGTCGCCAATCATATTTCCTAATGACACCAGCTCTACTGCAACTTAAATAGTGTGATTGACAATATAAAAATGAAAAAATTCTTCATCACCATGTATGCCACAACGAAAACAACTTGGATAAAGTCATGATCCCTGAACAAACAAGTTAGGTATCAGAGAGGTTTTCTGAATAGAGCCAACAATATAATTTTAAGGATGAGTGTCCCAGGTTGAAGTTCAGTAAATATTTAATAATATTAAGAACCAAGGTCTTCGTTTTCCGCCATTGCTGGTGTAAATTGATGCCAGAGTTCAAAGTATTAAAGCTATCTGATGCTTATGATTTTTGCAAGATGAACACACCATCAAACATTACTATCTTGAGGTAATAATTACAGTATTTAACGAAAATAAAAATAATTGATTCTTTAATTATATAAGGCAATCTACAAGCACAGAAAATTGTTGCCATTAACTAGGTAAGCAAGGAGATATATTTCCACTTGCATGTTTGGTTGGAGAAACTACTTGTCCTCTGGTCAGAAATCCTGAAACACCAGCCAAAAACAAAAGAAAAGAAAAAACCAAAAGGCAAAAGAAGACAAGGATCTACGTACTGCATTAGTACATCCAGGTCCAAATACGTGATCAAAGCTATATCTTCTCTCTTTGGTTCGATTTTGGATGAGGTCGAGATAGTCCTTTGACAGGTCGGGGTCCAAGACAATTAAGCTCTGTAACACAAGAAACAAGCATCATCATGCTTTCTATTTAGCAGAAGAAATTATGGCTTCAAAATGATGAAAAAAAAACTAAATATTTTTGTAATTAGCACCTTATCATTGGTCACTTGAATAATATGCCTACTTCGCTTTTGTTCTGCTTCAGTCAATGGCCTGCATTTTACTGCCACCTATAGAAGAAAACCAAAATATCATAGAAAAGAACTCTTCAACAATATTCACAGGATCATCAAACTTCTGCTACTAAATCTTCCCAGAATGAATTGAATGACGTACCAATAGGCTTGCAGTCCTTTTTGATGATGGAGCTCTGATGCTTGGCATTGTCGATCAAAGATCCAGCTCAACCACAAGACACCCTTGTTTTTTTGCTGAAAACAACGAAATGCGCCTAGATTTACCTACCAAACTAATGAAAGATACGATATTTATCTACGCCGCAGATTCTCCCTCACGTCCTAGAGCATATAATCACTAAACAAAGAATCCATCAACGTTTTCACCGAGATTTCCCATTCACACTTTCTTCTCCATCCGTACGTAACACCAAAACGATAACGAAAAGTCAACAGCCACTCACAAACACAAACACTAATTTTCCGAATAATTCTCAAGAATCACAGCATTAAAACCCTAACCGAACAAAATCTGGGCACCAAAATCGACGACTTTGTGTTCAAAGACCACCAAAAAAAGATCATCGACCATCTCGGAAGCCCCTAAATCTGCATTTCCTCCTCGAGAAACGCATAAACCCCCCGACGCACAAGCTCTAAATCCCGATGAAACAAAAGCTAAAGAAAGTGACATCAGAACAACCGGCATTGGCTCCCGGAGCTCGCATTCACCAGGACCAACCGGAATCTTCGGCCTCTGAAGCCAAAAAAAGGCATTAGAAAGAGCCCAAGATTGCGCCTGGGTCCGTCTCAGCGACCGTCCACCGACATGAACGCCAAATTAGCGAAGCTTTAATAGCATCCGCAGTGCTGCTTTTAATTCCTGCCTATAATGGTGGCAGATGAGATGACGGAGGAGGGAATCAGTATTGCTTCCGCTGCTCCGCCGGAACACTTCAACATCATCGCCCCAGCAGGGGGGCTTCGCACCGCACGATTGGCATCAAGATTCGCAAGGCCCGAATCATAGCTCTCCGGACGCAACAGATATCGGACAAGGATTCGTCGGAAGTCACGAGACTGCCACGGACACCAACAATTGCACAATGATGAGCTGGTGGATTTGGTTTGTGTGTTTTGAGCCTCATGGCTTGTCATGATGTCCTCAAATGGATATAATAATATCATATGTAATATTATTATATGACAAGGCAACAAATCATGTACTGCCAAAATAATTAAAAATATTGCATTGGGAGACCCAAGTTTGAGTTATTTTATTCATTTGTTCAAGTGTAATTTTCCATGCTATGTGTTTTCTCCTTTTTTTTTTTTTTGTTTTGGATGGCAAAGAAACACAAACATCATTAGGATTTTTTGTTGAAAATTTTTACCATAAAAAAATGATATATATATATATATATATATATATATATATATGATATCATCATAGGAAGTCATCTTTACTCTTTTGATGATTAAATGATCAAATGTGTTTATTTTTCCAAGTCAAAATAGAAGGTTTCTTTGTTTGGTTCTCAATAAAACAATTTATTATGCTGCCTAAACTACTCCCTCATTAAATCCATTCATGATTCTAACAACACTTGTTAAAAAAAACACTTTGATTCAACATTTAAATCGTATTTCATCTATAGGTTTTGAGTATTTAGAGAAGAAGGTATAGTAGAGGTCATTTATTAAAAATGGCTAAATTCAAATTGCACCATATTTTTAAACCAAGTTGAAAATTCATTTTAGTAGCAAAAAATTTCAAGTATACAATTTTCATAATACCTCTGATGGATGCCAGTAATTTTAAGCTAAATTTTCTATCAGAAATTGTTAAGCTGGCTCTGACGAGTAATTGAATTAGCACAGCCACAGAGATCAACAAAGAGTTGAATCCCAGTAAGTGGCATTCACTAAAATGAATTGAGAGAGAGAGAGAGAGAGAGAAAGAGCAAGTCAAAGTCATTGTAGGACTGATTCTAAGAATGCATATTAGTGATCAGATCGGAGAGCACTTCCCGTCAATCCCTCTCTCTTTCTCTCTAATACATGCTGTCTGAAAAGATCAAGCTGGCTCCTGTGCGTCCTTGAATCTGCCAGCACAGTTGAATTCCAGACAGTGGCATTCACTGAATCAGATGAGAGAGAGAGAGAGAGAGAGAGAGAGAGATCACAAGTCAAAGTCACTGGCCTGGTTGTGACATTGAATGTTTGTGATGGGATTGGGGGGCACTTCCCAGCCATTTGTCTCTGTCTCTCTTTACTTTGAATGGCTTTCCCTCTCCGTGAAAGAAGAGAAGAGAGATGAGGTAGCAAGGAGTAGCCATGCAATGGAAACAAAAGCAAGACAAGTGTTATCATTACGAGCTTTAAAAGATGGATAAAAAGGGACGACGTGGTTGAGAGCAGGGGGAGGCATTGATGGGGGCTTTTAAGGTGGCCGGACAAAAAGGCCGGTGGGTGGAAGCCCCCAGCGGCGACCGGCAAGCCAAAGGCACAAAGAAAGGGAGCAAAAGCTCCAAAGAGATTAAAGGTGGGGTTGGTACGCTCGCCGGGGACCACCGACCAGCTTTCCTCGGGGGACCCACGCGGCTTTCGTACCCCTTTCGTCGCTGCCACAAATTGAACGTCGTCTGGACCGGTCTTGGGTTAATTTTCGGGTCGATGGACCGGGCTGAAATTGATCGGGTAGATAATAATACGTTTAATAAAAAATCAAAAATCGAATTAATAATAATTATATGAAGATTTTTGAGAAAGAAACATTAATCTGATGTGGATTGTGAAGCTGTTCTCTTTACACATATATTTGGTCTGATGGCCGAATCGGATTGACGAAGAGTCTACCGACCGGCTTGGTTTTTTCTTCCGGTTTAAGGGATTGGTCTCGGGTGAAATATTCGAATCATTCCATCCCTTATGTTTGGAATTCAAAGTGCATTATTAATTGGTTTGGTAAGGATTTAGTGTTGTAATACAGTTTAATAGAATAGTTAACTCATTAATTGAGGATTCAAGGACTAAGGCAAATCTATGGATGGGAAATTGCATAAAAATTGACCCAAAAATATTTCGGGAAATTATGGGTACGATAACTGAAGGTAAATCTATGAATGGTAACGTAAATTGCATAAAAAAAATGACCCAAAAAGAAATTAAAAACTAAGGTCCCACCGAGATTTGAACTCGGGCTACTGGATTCAGAGTCCAATGTCCTAACCACTAGACTATGGGACCAATTCGTTACAGAAATGGATCATAATTTTCATATTCGAATAATAAAACTACAAAAAAAGAGAGAAAAGTAGGTCCCACCGAGATTTGAACTCGGGTTACTGGATTCAGAGTCCAATGTCCTAACCACTAGACTATGGGACCAATTCGTTACAGAAATGGATCATAATTTTCATATTCGAATAATAAAACTACAAAAAAAGAGAGAAAAGTAGGTCCCACCGAGATTTGAACTCGGGTTACTGGATTCAGAGTCCAATGTCCTAACCACTAGACTATGGAACCAATTCGTTATGGGAATGGATCATAATTTTCATATCCAAATAATAAAACTACAAAAAAATAGAGAGAAAAGTAGGTCCCACCGAGATTTGAACTCGGGTTACTGGATTCAGAGTCCAATGTCCTAACCACTAGACTATGGGACCAATTCGTTACAGAAATGGATCATAATTTTCATATTCGAATAATAAAACTACAAAAAAAGAGAGAAAAGTAGGTCCCACCGAGATTTGAACTCGGGTTACTGGATTCAGAGTCCAATGTCCTAACCACTAGACTATGGAACCAATTCGTTATGGGAATGGATCATAATTTTCATATCCAAATAATAAAACTACAAAAAAAAGAGAGAAAAGTAGGTCCCACCGAGATTTGAACTCGGGTTACTGGATTCAGAGTCCAATGTCCTAACCACTAGACCATGGGACCAATTGATGAATATGTTTTAGCTTTATATTTTATTTATTTCTGATTTTACCATTCATGGTTATGGTTATGGATTGAGAGATGCGATTAAAGGAAGAAAAATGTTACCGGCGACGGGGGCGGTCGTCGCCTGCTGCCTCCTCCTACCTTTCCCGCTCCGGTCTCTCCAAAGGCGCCACCTGGTCGGTGAAACCGCAATGGCGGAGAGGAGATCGTCCCAGGGTTCCGCTGTTGAGAGCCTCCTGCGCCCTTCCGTCCCAATGGTACCCTCCTCCTTTCTTGATCTCTTTTCTTGATGTCCCCCAAGGGAATCGAGGTTGGCGAGAAATCCCTCCTTCGGAGGTGGTAACTTTCTTTCAATTTGTTGGAGAAACCCCTGTTTAGATTACACAACAGTGGCTTCTACCATCTATAGTGTCTCAAGCATGTAGCTTGAGGCTGCAAATCCATAAAGCCAAGGAAGAATTAACCCTAGGAAATGTGAGATCATAAGAAGAACAATATGGAACAAAGAATAGAGGTGGGGGGAACCAAAAGAACTGATGTGAAAATATGCCGTATATCTTTTGCAACATTTGCTTGCTAAACTTACACTCATTAAATTCACTGACATAAATAATAGCAACATAGTACCATTATATTTATGAGGGGCATGCATGCAAGAGAAAAATCTGTGGAAATAGATGCTGTCATAAGCATCTACATAAAATACCTATATATTATCAGCAATACAAAAACAACAGCGCCTGTATCTCAGTGGATACAGCGTCTGTTTCCTAAGCAGAAAGTCGTAGGTTCGACCCCTACCTGGCGCGCGATTAACTATTTTTTATTTTATCATTTTTGTATCATTCATTGCATTTTTCGAAGTCCCAAACGCACACTGCTATATTGGTTGTTCGAATGTCTAAAATAACCTTACCATCTTGTATGAACTTTGTATTCATATTTCACAATATCTTATTATTGCTTTCTCGCTTTCTTGAATAACTTATATAATTTTATCCTTTACTCATATGATCTTTATATTTTAATTTTTTATATCTTTGCGATTATATATAATATCTGAATCTTACACGTATTTAACTATAACTAGTATGTCGATAAGAACATAAATAATATGTATATATTATTCTCATTTAGTGATATAATTTGTAATGTATATACTTCATATAAATATGATAAATAACATACTCATATTTTTTATTTTTAAGATTGAAGCACGTACTTTTTAAAAATATTATTATTAGTATTCTAAGAAATATGTTATTGAACTTAAATATGAGATTAAGTTACAATAATAAGTATGTATATCTTGGAAGTGGCCATTAAATTTTAATTGATCTTAAATGAATCTCAAGATTTGAATGAGTTTGATCATCATAATTAAGTAAGGAAGTTTAAGTTTTAAATATTATATATGTGAATAATCATAAGTTACTTAGGCATGGATGAAACAATAAAAAAATAAATAAAGAAGCAAATAAAAAAAGAAGTGTTATACTAAATATTGAAATACATAAGTAAGATTAAAGTATGAGTTTAGACAAAAAATATATATCATCAAACCAAATTATAATATTATAATTATATTAGTAAAAAAACATAAAATGAGACGATTGGGACCATAGACCTCAAGGTAATCTTTTAAGTATCTCTACCTTATTTTGACATCATCTTTTTTACCAACCTGATAACACATGATCCTTTCTATTATTTTTCAGTCATTCTCTCAACTTTTCTCATAGAGGCTAGAAAACCCTAGTTCTAAAAAAGATTGAGATAACTCAATTCTTCTCTCGCTATACCTAAGGTTTCAGTTTTATATATTATAGGCTAATTTTTTAATTATTTTTAATTATTTTGTATACATTCATATATGATAGACATGTGGTGTAGGAATATACAAATTTATTACGATGTGCAATATACTTATGTATTATGACATCGATGTGAAAGTACACATATGTATTATGACATACGGTGTGAGAGCACATATATATATTACGATGATATGTGGTGCAAGAGTATATATACATGTTAAGATATACAGAGTAGAAATCCATGAATTTGCTATGCTTCATGCATGTACACATAAGTATTTTAAATTATTTTGATATAAAATTTTATCTTTTTACTATGCATATACTATGTTATAAGATTATGATTATTAAAAAAATCATAAAATGAAATATCTATCATTAAATATTTTATGTTAATAAATTTTAAATATTATATACATGACATCATACACGCTCCCATAAATAAAACTAGAAAAACTTATACTAATACTTCTATTTTATAGATAAAGATATTAATACTCGATCGAAAATGGTTGAATAAAGAAATGACCTATGAACAATATAGATATAAATAATAACCTATGAACATTTTATGTATATAAATTTAAAAAATATTATATTTTCCTTTGGTTAGATATTATAATTATATTTAGGTGTCTTAATATATTTTATTTTTAAAATTATATATTTTCTATTACACTTTTATCAATAACAATAATAAAAAGATAACAATCATATTTTAATCATGCATATAAAATATAACTAAAACTAAAAATAAGATGTTACATTATGTCCACGATGAACGCTGACAACATGATACTTCTCTGCAAACACAATATACTAAAGAGACTAATATACTAAAACCCAAGATGACAGCTTTTTATTCTTTGTTCAAACATGCAGCAAAAATAGATGACAGTTCAATAGTTTTAAGAACATTCACGTTTATCAACACGACGGAACAGAAGTATGAAAAGGGCAGTTCATGACAATTCACTGTTGATACAGGATTGTAATTAAATAAGAATAGACCAAAAGCCTAATTTGGAGGTCTCCAAAACTCAGTAAGCCAAATTCCAAGGCACATAGTCATGGATGTTTGACACACCTACCAACCAAAGAAAAACATAAAATGCCAATGTATTGGAGGGCATTCGCAACATGACATTCATTTTCACAATGGTTTTGGCTTAAGCTAATGGCACTCAACTCATCTTTCTTCTATCCATCTCAGGGTATCTGCAGTGCCTGTTTATATTTGCAGATCAGCCTCCCTCCCATAACATGGAAAATTCATTTCCTTCTTTGTTTGGCCCGTTTCCATGTTTGACGTCCCTTGTTCTTCCACTTCTCAACACCACCAGGTTGGTGGGACTCCTGGATCTCTTGGATCTTTCTTTTTCTGAGAAACAATAGAAATCACGCGTTAGTAATAATTCTAGATCAGAGCAAATGAAGCATTTACAGGGTTATCATTATTTTGAACATTTGACTGACACACTAGACAACCAGAGAGATGGTAAACAAAACAGATCGGTTTAACTTGTCATATCCATCAAGCCCAGTACTCTGATCACAATATGACATCATAAATGCCAAACTGTCGCCCCTATTCGATGAATATTATAGGAATTTTCTTTTCTTACCTATAAGCCTTAAGGGCATCATCATGTAACAGTTCATCAGCCAACGTTGTCTTCCTCTCTTTCTTCGTCAGTCTACCTGAGAAGAACTCAGATGCAGGTTCAATAACAGTTCCTACCTGAACAAACATTAAACAAACATGTCAGTCCATTTGTAAAGACACCATGTCTGCAATCATCCAATAGGTAATCCCAGCAGTGACAGAGAAGGAAGCAACTTGCCTGAAAGTACTTTGGGAGTGCCTTGGAGTTGTCTCCTTTCTTGAAATGCCTTTTCGGATCTATAACGTGTCTCAACTGGAAGAGACAGAAAAATGTCAAGGCCCATAAAAGGTAAAGCAGATGAAAATGTAGATCACTTTCTATATATATGCCGAGAACTTATGGAGAACAGAAACAGGACTATGAACACATTTTACTGAAAACCATATCAAATCAATAATTATAGTCTGTGGATACAAATTTTGATATAGATATTATTTTGTTATGAAATTTTATAACCATGTTAGTTCGAATAGATGCAAATACGAATCAGTTGTGTAATTGATAGATGCTAGAAGCAGATGCAAGGTGGACATAGATGTTACATATTGCACAAACATGAGATATCACCAACAAATGAAATAATTGAAGCAGAGTATTCTCAAGCTTATAAATTATATCCTTCAAAGAAGAAAATTTTGTAAAAGGAATTATTGTTATACACTATTAGCCCCATGGTGAGAGAAAATGAGGGGCTCCTTTGGTGTATATAAGGCTTATTAGTAAATTGGACTAGAGCATTTTGGGCCACATGATTTAAGTTCCATCCAAATCAGACGGTGATAACTGGATAAAAATAAAACAAATATTTAAATAAATAACTATTACCAATGTGGGATTTAGAGAGCGTCAACTACACAATGTTGCCCTTGCAAACAAGGAGGTTGTTTCCATGACCCAATCTTTTGATGAGGTTGAGAAAGAGCAACAATACCACGATGGCAAGGCTCATACACATGATCTACAAGATTTTCTATAGTTAATTTTTTGGAATATGTATAAAAATATCATAATCAAACATTCATGTTAAACTGTTCAACTCCAATCAGGTAAAAAAAAAAAGGATTCAGATAAATATTATCCGAACCACTTTCACTGCCAAAGGAGAAAAAAATAGCCACTAAAAATGAAACAAATGTCATCTTAAAAAGTGTATAGTGTTACCAAAACAAAATGATTACATGTTGTAATCAAGCATAAACTTATTCTAGCAGTACGATGCAGGATCAATTACATCAACACTACCTCAAGAATCAGTGGCAAGAGCTCTGAAACAAATCATAGTCTGCTCAAAAGTTGGAACCAAATAAACCAAAAAGAAAAGTTAAAATCTTCATAGTATATAATATTGTCGGTTTTTAAAGTTGCAATATACAGAAATAAACAACTACAAAAGAGGAACCACTGGCAAAGACATCCATGATTCTGTTAAAAACTGGGAAAACAGAATGAAACCAGTAGCATACCTTCAGAATCTCAAGATCTTTCTTTATCTCAGGGGTAATGGTAAGAGCAGGCATATCAAACCTATAAGAAAGCAATTTGTTAGAGAAACTAAAACTCGAAACATCCTAGAGTTTAGTATCTGCTTACCAACTTCTACCAGCTGTATCTTTCATATTTTTCTTCAGCAACTTATTCATCTTTCGAGGATCCCTAGGAGGTACATATAAGCCATCCACAAGCTCAGTGCCAGGTGTCAAAACAGGATCTTTTGTTTGATTGTGCAACTTCTCTGAGCTGTTTTTTACTCCAAATAAAGGAGGCACCTTAGGAGCCCACACAAGCCCGATCACTGATTTATTTTCTGGCATTCTGATAAAAAAACAAAGACTATATGACCCCCTTATACATGTGAAAATGCATAAATAAGAACTCGTGAAAAAAGTATAATTTGGCAATTCACTAGATAAATAGGAAAATTCATGCTCCATCAAGGGTTACATGTTAGGAAAAAGAAACAAAAACAGCGAGAATCAAAGTGACATAACTACCTAGCTTAACACTGTCCACATAATGGAAAGGGGAGAGAATAAGCAGCAGAGACATAGAGGTTGAAGAGAGAAATTCTTAAATGTGTCAATGGTTTGATTCTCATGCAAGCAAAATCACCTAAGCAATTCAAAGAAAGCAAAAAGCAAAACAAAAGAGTCAAAGTTCACAGCAGATGTCTTCCCCTTTTCTCCATTCATCAGTGCGTTTGTTTATAAACTGCATCAAAAATCAATCCTTTCTGGGCCAACACAGTAAAAATAACAAGAGAACCTTTTTTTTTTTTTTGAAAATATGTACTCCCATAGAATTCTATATCAGGAGGAGACCCCAAATGCTCCATGAGACAGCCACTGGAGATGGAAGTTCATCAAATAACACCAAAAGAAGCATAAGATAAATCAAATTTGTACCGTATACAGTTGTCAAACTATAGCCTAACACCACTTAGACCTAGATTAATATAACACAGAATCACAACAGCTCATAACCAGTGTCGTCAAAAGCGCTAGGCAACAAAATACGCACAGTCCCAAAATACCCGAGGCCCCGAGTGAAGCGAGGTGATCCCAAGTATTATAATTTAAAAATTATATATCATGATTAACAAAAATAAACAGCTGCTGTTAATTAATATAAACAGGGCTGTTCAAGACCCACTAGAGAGCTCCCAGGTCAACCAAACCTAGAAGGCAGCTGCTGTTCTCGCAAACTTAAAACAGAAAAGCAGGCAGCAGTTGTCACAAACTTAGACAAAAATAATCAAATATGATTTATCTAAAAATTGAAACATAACCATAAAAATTGATAAACAGCAAAGAAGGCAGAGGCGAACGGGGAATAGGGAGGGGAAGACGGCAGCGGTGAACGAGGAAAAGGCAGGGGAAGATGGATTGGCGAAAGGCCCGGAGGGAGGGGAGACGGGTGGCTACAGTGAACGGGGCAGAGGTAGGATGGAAGAGGAGAAAGAGAGAGATATACCGGTAAGGAGGGGAAGAAGCCACCGCCGCTGCTGCCGTGAGGAACTCCGCCGCCGTGCAGAAACGAAGGGGAAAAGAGGGATTTCTGCGTTAGGGCCACAGCTCGCGGGTGGGGAAAAGGGATTATAACTGGTTCAACTGAACCAGATAACAAATACTGTTTTGTTCGACTCAACCTGGCTGGGTTACAGCAGTCGGGCACCCGGGCCGCCCAGCCCGTGGGGGCCCATGCGAGAGGTTGGGCCGCGCTGAGTGAACTCGTCCGCCCACCTCGACCCGCGTGGGCGCCGAGGTCTCTCGCCTCGTCTGGGCCCCTATGCCTCCTCGTTTCCTCCGCACCCGTCGAAGACGACCGACCCTGTTTGGAAAGCCCTAGAAAACAACCGCAAGAGAGAGCGGAAAAGATTATTATTATTATTATTATTATTAGGCTTAGCCCAATAGGGAGGGATACTAGGAAAGCGTTGCTTTCTGGGCTATACGACGATACCAGCTTGCTTATCCGCCTTGTGATGAACAGAGGCAGCGATGATCTGGGTCCCACGCGGGTCCCAACGGCTGCTATGGACTCGTGCGGAATTCCATCGACGAGTTGGTATGGCGTAATGGTCATATGACATTTTTAGTCTGAGCCATAAGTGTGCAATTTCTACACATTGAAAAGAAAAAAAAGAAGAGATTTATATTCAATTTCTACACCAGGGAGCATTGCATGTCTCGATGCATTCTTTAGAGACAAGGGCATGTTAGAAAGGATGTGTAAACATTTCCAAGTCCCCATGCATTCGGCGATGTTATCTCAGACATACATCTTAATGAAGAAACGATTAAAGAAAGCAGACATGGAGATCATTATTTTCAAGCTACAGACGTCGTTGCAGAATTTTCAAGGCGATCTCCATTTTCTAGCAGTTTCTCCTTATCATACAACAACTCCTGCAAGGTTCAAGCGAAGAAGAGAATGACAATTACAAGTCAGCAGCAACGACCTATAAAGAAGTAGCATCACCACCTCGATTGAGAACAGTAACACACCTCATGAGTCTCAGTGGCAAACTCAAAGTTAGGACCTTCAACAATGGCATCTACAGGACATGCCTCCCGGCAGAACCCGCAGTAAATGCACTGTCATATCAATATCATACCTAGTAGATGACATCCGATGTCACAAATGCAAGGTTAATCCCGGAGACAACCCAAGATCAAATCACCATACAGAAAACATTAGAACTGACTACCTTGTAGTCCGACGACTGCCATCCTCTCCTTCTTCCGCCTCTATTGTGATTGCTTGCGCTGGGCATATCTGAACATGCGACGTTCTTGTCAAATGTGTCATTGTAGTTTTTTTGTGTGATGCAGGAAAGGACATTCTTGCTAATGCTTACAAACGACAGCTCCAATTACCAATTTTTAGTGCCATATCAAGTGGTCACCGTACTAAAAGATCTATTCCTATCCAAGATGTATGACATCTAGAAACATACCGCTTCACAAAGCTTGCAAGCAATACACCGCTCCTCACCGGTAGGATAACGACGGAGAGCTTGCTCTCCTCAAAAGCGGGGGCTCAAAGGACCCTTCTCAAAAGCGTAATTTATCTGTGGCAAGCAGAGGAGCATAATAAGATCTAAAATCACAGCAGATATAAAGATATAACCCTTTGAGGTGAATAACAAGCATCAGCAGATATGACTTACTGTAACTTTCCTCTCAAAGAAGTACTTTAATGTCAGCATCAAACCATGCACCATCTCAGTCAAAAACAGTGTATTTATACTCTGTTCAAATACTGCAATCAGGTGCCTAAAGTGAGGAGGATATAAACCAAAGGTGCGCTCAAGTTTCAAAGGAAAAAAATCTCAGTTGGTTACCGGCACTCCACTCTCCTTGGCAATCTCCTTAGCAAGCTTCTCTTTCTCCTCGTCATCTAAGTATTAAATATGGGAAAAATTTATAGCTATTATAACCCTTTCAGAACTGATTTAAAAACAGAGAAATTAACTACAAAATTTGAACAACTTGCAGATTTGCCAGGTAAGACAAACTGGGTTATTTTCTTAGTTATGGTAAATGCCATTTGACATGAATGATTAAGCTGTGCAATAAGCATATCAAAATGACTATATAACAAAAATCAACCAGATAAACTGAACTTGCTGCCATATTCAGAGCACAAACATGAACCTTTTCAGTTATAATAAAAACAACAAAATGCAGATAACTAAGTTGCAAAAGCAGATACAAAAGTCATTTTAGTCAATGTAAGACATAGGATCAAACAAGGCTTCAATGATCCACTATTCTTCTGACTGTTATGCGAGTTATCTTGCATGACATTCATGTTTCCAGTCGACTTGATACTTGAGCAGGATAATGACAATATAGCTAGCAGGTAATTGCCAAGTATATTCACAGAAGTTTTCTAAACAAATTTTGCACACTATGGGAAGAAATGTTTTAGATGATAGTAGCACTCACATGCATATCATTTGGAATGAATATTAAAGAACTTATTTGGTCCAGATTGTTTCAAATTTGCCCTTGATAGATATACAGAGCACAGAAGAATCAAGCTCACTCATAATATTACATTCAATCACCTTGATATTATTCGTCATCATCATTCAAATCAGAGAATACACTGCTGTATTTGGTAAATTTAGCTATATATGAAGCTTAAAACCACCATCACTAATCAGGTTCACTAGTGCTATTACAATAATGCTCACTCAGATACCTGCCATCACCATTGTCTAATCAGACAATGTGCATTTGGCCATATAAGAAAGCTGTAACTATCTTAAAGCAATTATTTTACCAACACAATTGAACAAACCTTTAAATTTTGAAGATGCTGGGTGTGAACTGAATGCTTGCCACTGATTTCTCAGCACCAATGAAGCTTGACCAGCTTGGACCTGTAATTATATTAAAATTTTTAATAGACAAAAAATTGTTTTCCTCCCTACCACAGAGAACTATCTATTGCAATCCAATCAATTTGAGTGAGTCAAGTACATAATTTACAGCTAAACCAATAAAACAATAAGAGGCAAGACTATGGTGGAAGTAGACAAATGAACTTTGTAGCCTTCAATTAAGTATTTGGATAGACATTGAATGTAAAAAAAACACAAGAAGAATAAATAATGAAGATTGCTAACAGGTCAGAGAGAGTAAAATTTCATTCATTTTTAAATAATCATGGCATCAACACATAAAATACTAACAATCAGTCAAGATTATCACTGCAAACCAAGAAAAGTATCAAAGTCATCCAAATTCAACTCCAGATTTTGTTATTCTAAAAAATTACATAGTCTACTCTACCATCTTCTGAATCAATTGGGGAAAAGGAGATGTCACCTTTGCATTAGAAATTTATCTAATTTGGATACAGTGCCATCTTTGGTTACATAACCAAAAAAACCCTAAGGTAATTGAAATCATGTTACAGGTTTTCTAAAGACTAATCAGAAGAACGTCAGTCAAAAGGCTTTCTTAAGCATCACAATAAGCATTTGTTAACTGCCAATGGTTTGAGATACCTATATTAAATGTCTGAAGTTCAGTTCCATGCTCTACATTTATACAGAATCCTGTAAGTAGCTGTCAATCCAAAATTCTAGATCACTGAAGAACCGTGTTTCAAAATCAGCTACCATACCAAGGGCCAGGCAGCCAGCAAACTTAATACTGGAGGTTGTAGCCTACTCCATCAGATTGTCAGGTTCATATACACATCCAACTCCACAGCATAAACAAATCTTGTCAAGAAAAAATCTATATAGATGTTCCTGTATATGTTCAGGATCTTGTTCTTACACTAAAAACTGGATTTCCATCCTTCTCTACATTATCATTGAGATGATTATAGGAAAGTCTTCATACACCAAGAGTAGACAATAGTTCTATGATCATACAATAGCATCGTTGAAAAAATGGTTTGTTAACATAAGACACAATGTAGGACAAATTCAAATTTAGCCTGAGTTGTAGCTCTAGCTCATAATTAAAAGTTTATTTTTTCTGATCCTCTCTCCCTTTTAAATTTAGGATATTTTGATTTATATTGGTCTTAAGAAAATCCTCTTTTAGGTATACCTTGGTTTAGAAAAGTTAATAAACAATTAAAATTTAGATTTGAGAAAACTAATTCCCTTCCAAAAAAAGAAATCTTGTCCTATAATCTTACTGTTATAGGAGTCTTTACTCTAATCTGGCATGGATGATTTTGTGAGACCAAAAGGGCATACAACTGATTCTAATTGATTTTGACTTGAATAAAACAAGCAAAGTCAAACTGACCAGTAACTTTGACACGTTTTCTTCTCTTCTCTTTTGCTCTGTCCTCCCACCACATGCATCTTTGAAAGCAAAAGATAAGATCCAACCACTCTATGTTTCTGTTTGGTACTTGAGGTCTTAAGAGATCATAGATGGCTAACGTAACTGGGTGCACCGTCTTACCTTCATCCACCTCAGGCGCTTCTCTATTATCTGTAGATGTCCGACACAAATTACTCTCCGCCAAGGAGTCCAAATAAATTAGGGTTTCTTATTAAATTTGCAATTAATTTCATGATATACCAAAATTCCATATCATATATTCTTAGAATAAAGATTGCCCGGTATAGATTGATCCAACAATAAACGCTGGAGACGAATACGGAAGAATTCTGGTGGCAGAGAAGAGGAAAGACATGAGATCATACAGATTGCCTCGGCCGAAGAGCCTGAATCGCTTGCCGTGCTAGGATCCCCGCCGCCATGGGACGGACTCGAGAGGGAAGAAGACAGCCGAACACGGAGTGAGCGTGGCAGTTCGATCCAATGTGGTAGGAATGGAAGCGGTCACCGGAATGTAACGCTCCGTGCCGGTCACCTCCGGAAACGGCGTTAAACGTTTCCGTGTCCCCTGATGCGTTGACAACCGTCTGTCTGCGAGATCATCAGATACGGCTTTTCCGTTCTCTTTGATGCATTTGTATCGGGTCGGATTTAATATTGGGTCCAATAAACTTATGGATCTAAACCAAGATCCACACCCTGTGGAGTTTTTGGGATGACAGAAGTAGCATATTGCTGCACCGGGTATGAGTGGATCGGATCTTAGACTAACCCTATAGGGCCAAAACATTCGATCCATTAATAGGTCTGCTCCAACCCGACCAGTCCTTTTTGCCATTAGCTTGTTCGTTCTTTGAACTCATTGCTTCCTCGCAGACCTCCTTTGGGAAGACACCGTCTCGCGGCGGCGAGAGATCACCACCGAGCTCAACCGCCGAAGGGCGGCCAAAATGGCCAAAACACTCCTTGATCCACCCCTTTCCTCTTCTCGACTCGCTCTCGTCGCCCTCCTCTCCGCCACCTCCGTCTTCTTCCTCTGGAAGTCCCGCCGCCGTCTCCGCGTCCTTCTCTCCCCCTACTCCTCCATGAATACCCCAAAACCTAGCCCTAGGGGAAAAATCATCTACGCCTCCGCCACCGGCACGTCCAGGTCTCTCGCTGGCCGCCTCTCCGACTGCCTCCGCTCCCACGGCCTCGCCTTCGATCTCGTCGACCCGAGGCACTACGAGCCGGAGGACCTCCCCAAGGAGTCCCTCGTCCTGATCGTGGCCTCCACCTGGGAGGAGGGGCGGCCGCCGCCCGATGCCCAGTTCCTCGCCCGGTGGCTCGCCGAGAGCGCCGCGGACTTCAGGGTCGGGTCGCTGCTCCTGGCCAAGTGCCGGTTCGCGGTGTTCGGCGTCGGGTCGAAGTCGTACGGCGATAGTTTCAATGCTGCGGCCAAGGACTTCTCGAAGTGGATGAGGGCGCTCGGGGCCTCGGAAATGGCGCCGGTGTGGGAAGGGGATGTGGATTCTGGGGATGTCGATGAGGTGTTCGAAGTATGGAGTCGACGGATTGTTGCATTACTGAAGGGAGAGGATTTGAAAAAAGAGTCGGGACATTCCGGTTCTATGGTGGAGAGCGTTGGTTTTGATGAATCTGACGAAGAGGTAGAGGAGGAAGTCCTGGAACCGGTTGTCGTGGATATGGAGGACATTGCTGGAAAAGCTCCTTCGAGGAGACCATCTGTTGCTTTAACGAACGGTTGGGAGAATGGTGTGAAAGATATGGTTACACCGGTTATTAGGGTAAACTTGGAGAAGCAGGTACACTGTGTTGTTCTAGGCTCTCCTGAAAATTGTGTTCTTTTTTTTCTATCTCCTGCACTGGTATGGTTATAAGCATTCCAGATCAACTGTGGAGAGACCTTTCTTATGTTGGGTACTAGAGTATTTTGTTTACAACATAGATTCATCTTTTTTATTTGCCAATTTGACATTTTTTACATAAAATAAATGTCATAAAGGATTGCCTTTCTCTACATGTAGTGAGGTGAACATCAAAATATTATGGAACAGAACTCAAAGGCTTACAATTTATCATGTACTTCGTGTAGAATTATCTATTAGTACTAGGTTCTTCTGGCATTTCGAGAACTGTTTTTTTTTTTTTTTTTTTGCTTTACTATCTCTCAGATATCAAAAAAGTTTCCAAATTAACTATATAACATCTCTTTTGCCAATTACTTCAATGTTGCAGGGATATAAAATTATTGGTTCACACAGTGGAGTAAAACTATGTAGGTGGACAAAGTCACAGCTCCGAGGTCGTGGGGGTTGTTACAAGCACTCATTTTATGGCATAGAGAGTCACAGGTAAAACGATTAATATTTCTCTGTTTTGGTTTGTTGTTACTAGTACATCTGCTAGGTTCTTGTTCTTTTCTTATTTCCTGATCCGGTGATTGTAATGCCATTTTGAACCTTGCTTCTTGTTACCACTTCTCTTAAAAAGTATGTAAGCATACAATATCAACTGAAAGAACTTTTTATTTTTATTTTGAGATGTTCATCACTCTTCAGCATGTACTAATCAGCGTTTGGAGGTTCTTCAAACTCTCTTCTTACTGAAAATATGTAATGTCATTTGTCTTCATGTACTAGTTAGAGTTTGAAGGTCAAAGTATAGTTTTGTTAAGGGATTTACTGAAAACATCAGCAGTGGAATTTCCAATGGATATGTCATTTGTCTTCATGTGCTTATTACGTTGGAGTAATAGATGTAAGATAGCTGAAATGTTTTGGTGATATGACATCCAAATTATATTTACTATGGGTTATTTTTCACATGCAGTCAAGCTTTTATACATATCTTGAACCCAGCAAAAACCACATGATTGGTATAGAAGAATAATCTCTAGTAGCAATTAGCCTTAAGGAACTATAGAGATGTAGGCCTTTGTTGCCCTAGACAAAAACCTATGAAATAAAAATGTTATTGTTGTCATTATTTCTTATTGTGGCTTATATGATGACATGGATAAGTATTTTCTGCATATTTCTTGTGACAATTGCTCCATCTCATGCTGAACTGAGTAAAGCCATTCTAATTTCTTATTTGAGCAGGTGTATGGAAGCAACACCTAGTTTGGCTTGTGCAAATAAATGTGTTTTCTGTTGGAGGCATCACACAAACCCTGTTGGGAAGAGCTGGCGGTGGAAGATGGACAATCCTCTAGAAATTGTAGATGTTGCCATCGATGAGCACACTAAAATGATTAAGCAAATGAAAGGTGTTCCAGGTGAGTGTCTTGCTTCTGTATTGTTCTAATGATGGTAGATTTTAGATCAGTCATGAATCACTGGTAGCCTGGTGTTCCATTTTTGTAATTCACATATGTAAGGTAATGGTTTGCACTTTGTACAATATGTGTGAATAGTTTCTTGATTTTTCAGATCCATGTCCATGTTATGTACTTTTAAGTTTTCTAGGTCTGTACTATCTGAAGTCTCTTGATTATTATATTAATCTGAAATTGTACCCTGATAGCATCTTGTACATTTCTGTTATATATATATATATATATATATATATGTGTGTGTGTGTGTGTGTGTGTGTGTGTGTGTGTGTGTGTGTGTGTGTGTCTGTGTCTGTGTCTGTGTCTGTGTCTGTCTCTGTGTGTGTGTGTGTGTGTGTGTGTGTGTGTGTGTGTGTGTGTGTGTGTGTGTCTCTGTCTCTGTCTGTGTCTGTGTCTGTGTCTGTGTCTGTGTCTGTGTCTGTGTGTGTCTCTGTCTCTGTCTCTGTCTGTGTCTGTGTCTGTGTCTGTGTCTGTGTCTGTGTCTGTGTCTGTGTGTGTGTTGTGGCTCAAACTTCTGTAAATTCATGAGTCCCTTTATTTTATTAGAGCCTCATGTCCTATGCATATTAGGGGAAAAGAAAAGAGTCGTTTGAATTCTCCTATCTTCCCTAATACAAGAACCACAAATTCCTTGTTTCTTCTTATAATCTAGGACTTTGTGCGTAATATGATGCCTTGTACTGCATAGCTTTGCACTCTTGATTCTTTTGTGGTAGCATTAGTTGTTATTTTGGCTTCCTGTTAAAACCTCTAACAAGATGATGTTATTCTTCTTAATGCAGGAGTAAAGCCAGAACGCTTGTCAGAAGGTCTCTCTCCTAGACATTGTGCCTTGTCTCTTGTTGGTGAACCAATAATGTATCCGGAGATTAATACACTTGTTGATGAGTTACATAGGAGACATATATCTACTTTCCTTGTTACAAATGCTCAATTTCCTGACAGGATAAAAATGTTGAAACCCATAACACAGGTTACCTTCTGCCTTCTTAATTATACATTGTTCTATATTATGTTTATGAAGATTGAATTTAGTCTGCTAAAGCTGAAGTTGAATGGCTATTAATATGGTTGCAGCTATATGTCAGTGTAGATGCAGCTACAAAAGACAGTCTAAAGGCAATTGATAGACCACTCTTTGGTGATTTCTGGGAGCGCTTTCTGGTGAATATCTGAAAAATTGAACATAGCATTTTGCATTACACTTCTCTAAAGTGCTTAGCATGCAGTGTATTTGTGTGGAGAATCTTCTGTTAGCTCTTTTTCATTCTTTTGATTCAGGCATATGTGAAATAATCTGGTCAAAATAAGTGCCCATGTAACAAGCACTAGTTGACAAATTAAGATTTGAACAAGTGAGATTGGTCCTAGGGGTTTGGAATAAAGATTGTTTGGATCAAATTGGATGATATGGATTGACAAAAAAAGATCAATATTTATAATATTACAGAAGTAAGAAAAAGTCATTTATACTAAAATATTGACTTTTGTGCATTCATCATGCAAAAAACAAAAAACAAAAAAAACAAAACATAAAAATACAAGTGCTTATTAGCACTTGCATTTTCTTTGCTGACAATTTTATATGGACAGTGGACTATTTAATTATGAACAATTGCCTGCTTATGCATGATCTCCTCTTTTTATTTGACTTTTGATGCCTTATGGACTTCTATATTGGGAGTTTTCTTACAGAAATTGCATGACTATATCAATGGTCAGTACCTTGTCAGAGTAGGAGGGGGATTTCACCAAGTCATAATGTTTTTTCTTCACATTCATTTTGCCTTTTGTTGGATATCATAAGAGGTTGTTCGGTACAAGCATAAACATCGTAGGGAATAAATGAACTATAAGCTAATAGTATATACTTTCTTTTTTGGATTGAGAATAGAAAAAATCACCTTGATTTTCTCGTCACCCAGATATCTATCTATAGAGGATAAATTACTCGATCATTTTGCTAAAATAGGATTTTTGGTCGCATCATATAAATCGACCACTGTGTTTGTTTTGCTCGTTACAAGATAACTTTTTATCCAGTTCTGAAATCAAACAATCCCAAGTATTCATTTGGTTCCTTTCAATTTATGGTTATGAGAACAGTTTGGAAAAATGCAATTTTTGATGTGGTATTTGATTAAATATTATCAGGATTCACTAAAAGCTCTGCGAGACAAGGAACAACGAACAGTTTACCGATTAACATTGGTTAAAGGGTGGAATGCAGAAGATGTAGAGGCATATGCAAACTTGCTTGGTATTGGAAAGCCTGATTTAGTTGAAATCAAAGGCGTGACGTATTGTGGCACGTGAGTTGCTTGTGTGGTTTATTTCCAGCATAGAACTGCATTTCCAAAGGTACTAAATGCTTCTTTTTGCTCATCACAGTTCTGCCACATCAAAGCTGACAATGGACAATGTTCCTTGGCATTCTGATGTTAAAGCCTTTTCAGAGGCTTTGGCAATGAAAAGCAGTGGTGAATATGAGGTCGCCTGTGAGCATGCTCATTCTTGCTGCGTCCTCCTAGCAAAGGTGGATAAGTTCAAGATAAACGGTGAATGGTACACATGGATAGATTATGAACGATTTCATGAGCTGGTAATTTTCTTGAAGTCTTGCTCCTGTAGTATCCCTTGTAATGTTCAGTGATTTACTAATACAAGTTTACTGAAATTGGCAACAGGTGGCTTCAGGAAAGTCATTCAAGACAGAAGACTACATGGCTCGTACGCCTTCCTGGGCTGTATATGGAGCAGAGGAAGGTGGATTTGATCCAGATCAATCTCGATACAGGAAAGAGAGGCGTCATGGAGCTGCAAGCGTGCAGACCTAGCTGGTCACTGTTCAAGTGGCGCTATGTATTTTTCGCCAACCAGCAGGTGCTGAGCCAGATCAGTTTCTTGCGGTAAAGTTTTACTCTTGTTGTTGGGTATGTGTACTGTAAATTGCTTGCAGAATACTTAGGTAGACGATCGGGAAGTTATGATTAGCTACCTGGTCAGATAAATTTTTGCATGTTTTGCCCTCCAAAGAGGAACTTTTTGCTGACACATCTATATGGGGGATCAAGTAGCAGGTGAAAGCATAGTTGTTTTGCCAAACATCTATTTTGATCAATGAGAAGATCAAAATTATAACTACTTTCTCCAAATCTTGAGAGCTTGGATGTCAATATCTTTTCAAAAAGTTATGGGCCCATGTGGAAAGCAAACTATCTTCAAGGAATCATCTCAAAAGCAGGGTAATTTCATGAAAGCTTCCTACTCTTTGTGTGCAGTGCTGACAGCTCCACTAGTATGCTAACTTGTTTTTTTGGTTTATACGTTTGATTCCTCATGACCCTTTAAAGTGAGGTTCTTTGGCACTACAATTTGTAGAAGGCAGTTTCTTCCCTTCTTCATTTGGATTTATCACCCAATTGAATTGGGTCTCTTTTAATGATTGAACAGATTTGGATAGAAATGTCAATATCTAAAGCGGGTCCAAGCAATTTGGCTAAAATTTGCAGAGAATTCAACCTTCTATTATTTCCAGCCATGTTGGGAAATAAAGGATGATTTTAAGTGAACCTTCTATTATAAAGTTAGCTGAACTTATTATAAATAAATTTTGTCTAGTATTTTTGCAAATATGATTTTAGATTTATTATATTAAAATTATGGAGACCGTAGATTTATTGTGCTGCAGAAGTTTAATGTCAAATATCATTATATAGCAATTGAATATGCCAAGGGCATTAATTATATATTATATCTCGTAATTAGGTTACCTTTAATATTTTAAATTTTATATTTTAAAAATTATATTCACATCTTTATAATTACTAAAGTGAAATAACTAAATCTATTTATTTTAATATCATCGGTTTTACTAATGAAAATATGAAAATAAAAGATTAAAAATAATTTTAATAAGTTGGTAGTGGCAGACGACGACGACGGTGTCATTAGGGGGTCGCAGGTATCTGTTGTAGAGGAAAAAAGCGACAACGAAAGGTAAGGGTTGTTCGGTAACTATGTCGATAATGAATACGATAACATAGTCGACGATGAATTCCATAACCCATATTTTTCTATCATGATCAAATACATTCATCGGAAGTTGGACAATTGCTCGCCTATTAGCCTTCCAGAGTTCCGATGGACAATTGCTCGCCTATTAGCCTTCCAGAGCTTTCCTTCCCGATCGACGATAATTGCAACAAAAAGAACTCCTCTGATGAGCCTTTATCTCCCCTTTTTTATGCACATGCCAGAATTGATACAGTAGTGGAGGCAACGACAAGAGTTCCGACAACCTTAGCTTTAGTTTAAGCGATCTGTCCGATGGGTCAACAACGAGGTGGCCACCATCTTTACTATAGATCTCATGACAACCACCACCATCCATGTTGATGTTGACGTAATTGCCGAGCAGCAAAAGGGCCATTGTTGCGTATGATGGTGGACATCGTGGCATCTACAACGAAGGTGATAGTCACCTTACTACTGACCCATTGGGCGGATTACTCGACTCGAAGTTGGGGTGAGCGGTTGTCGCTCCCCCTCACTACCGCGTTAATTCTGATATGGGCATAAAAAAGGAAGATGGGGGACTCATCGAAGGAAGAGTTCTATTTACCATGATTGTCGTCGACTAAAAAGGAAAGCTCTAGAAGGCCAACAGGTAAGCGATTATTAAGCTCTCAATGGACGTATTCGATAGTGGTAGAAAAACATGGATCCCGACATTCGATGTTGAGTACATCATCGTACTCATCATCGATGTTGTTGCTGAGTAGTCCTCACCTCTCGTCATCACTTTTTCATCTACAACAGTCACCCGCGGAGCCCAATGGTGTCATGATCCGTTATCATCGACGTTATCCACC
Source organism: Musa acuminata AAA Group (assembly GCF_036884655.1). NCBI lineage: Eukaryota > Viridiplantae > Streptophyta > Magnoliopsida > Zingiberales > Musaceae > Musa > Musa acuminata. The sequence goes on from NC_088331.1 coordinate 1,276,329, forward strand.
ACCACCAATTGAAATATTAACATTATCTTTTTATCTTTTATGTGTATATTTTTATTAGTAAAATCGATTACGTTAGGATAAATAAATCTAGATAGTTTAATTATAAGAATATCAAAATAATTTTTTAAAGTATATATAAAAATAACTAATTACATGGGTAATCTATAAAACTAACTAATTACGTGAAGAAAACTAAAATTTAGGATGCCACATCGCTCCGAAAGATTTTAGTTGTGAATCATCTCTGGCACAGAGGCGAGAGAAACCGGTATCAAAGGTATCACTCTTTCTCAAATGTGGCAGAGACGACGTGTGAGTCGAGTCCATGAAACCGACCGCAAGAACTCGCGATTCAACTCGAAGGAGGTCCGCATCTGAACCGGCATCAATTCGCTCGGCTTAATTCTCAACAATCGACCGGTTGGTTCACGGAAGCCGGAAGTCCACGAGACGCGGAGATACAGGGAGGGAGCGAGGACTGTGGAGATAGCGGAGTGACGAAGCGATGTCGCCGGGGATGATCAATGCGAACCCCATAGTGCACGCGAAGAAGGAGAGGATCACCCGAGCGCTCGCTCGGAGGATGTCCGTCCCGACGACGCCCTCGTTGTCTTTTATAACCTTCGTCCAACTGATTTCTCTGTTGTTTTCCTCTCGATTGCTGTTGTCGGTGCTGATACCTCACCCAAACGCAGCCGATTCTGTCTCGAATGCTGTTGTCGCAACAAAGCTCTCAAGGTTCTTATACAGACCTTCCGATTCATTTGTCGGAGAAAGCTATCTATCATCGTATCTACCCATTATTGTATTGTATGCCTGAATCGATGAGCATAATGATCATGTATTGTTGGATGCATCATCAAATCCCTCGTGTCTGTGACATGATAAGAACACATCTCCATGCATGTACATCAGTGAAGAGTGCAAGCTGGTGCATGGCCAATCATCCTATTCGTTAGATGTGATCTACAAATTCATCTTTCAATGCCTGCATGAACCATCTGCATAGATAATATCATGAGCTAACATTTTCTTCCCACAGGTTTTTCCTTTTTTTTCATTCTATCAGGAGATGATCAGATAGGATTCCGTATAGTTAATCCTAGTGAACACATCTCCGACACCTGTGACCGCAACTAGCAAAGCCGATAGCGATCGGAGAGTTGTCTCGGCTCCAATTCCAGTTGCAGGAGATCTCAGATCTGCGATCTAAGATCTAGGATATGAGAGCGACCGGGGAGGGGTCCAAGAGCAATGATCGGGGGCTCCGGCTCTTGCTTCGACTCCGAAAGTGGGTCGCGGACAATAAGTTAATATTTAGTCGTCATTTGTGTGAGGCTCACGAAGAATTATTCGTTGTGGGTATGCCTACACGGTTTTGCCCTTTCGAGGTTTGTGAGTCTTAAAAAGCGTCTCTAAGGATAAGGATGACTCGACGGACTTATAAGCTCTTGGCTCCCCTACTTCTCAATCAATATAAAACTAAATACTCTTATCAATGCTCTCCCCATAGGGGAGCCAAGGGATCATGACCCTTCTAGCATCATAATGTTGATGCCATCGATTGGGAATCGGCACAGTTTAATTCTGTCTCGAAGGCACAAGCTCATCTAACAATTGTGCAAGGCGATAGGAGTCTTAGGAATGTCTAGTTGAAGTGATCCTAAGGTGACCGTCGAATGTCGAGATGGTTTTTGAGTCAAACTGACGGGGTGTTGGCCTCCTTAGGGTTCTAGAGATGAGCTAAGGTGTGTCTTGGCTTCATTAAGAACCCTACACAAGCGGTCAGCGTTGAGGGGATTTCCTAACCCGATCCCTCCGATTATAAAGTTAGTACGAGTAGAGTAGGAACAGTAGAAGTTTTACATCGAGTCTCCTCTTCAGACCTTGGGGACCGACTTTTATACCTAGGTAGCTAGCGGAGGGAGACCGACTGTTGATGGGGACCTAGCGTGTATGCCCTCTTGAGGCTCATTTATGCAAATGGTCGAATGGTACGGTTCCTTATCATATGTCGTCAGTGAAGGATGACTACAGAGGCATCGCTTATCAGCACTGGCGACCACTCAGAATAGGCGAACAACGATCGATCGTACCAGTCGATCGAAGAAGGGGCAAACAAGCTTTTTCACAAGGGAGTTATTACTCCCGACGATCGACGTGTGTCGCCTTTCCCAAAATCATAGTATGGTGGGGGCAGAAGGTTCTTGCCTTGTCATCTACCGTTATGACACGGACTTAGCTGGTTTTGCCTAAGTCGTGCGGCACCCTTGCGTGTCCGTCCGCAAAGGTCAGCCTCCCCGAAGTCTCCCATTGTCCCTTAGGACCACCAAAAGAGAGAACGGGTTAGAGAAAACGCCTCAATCGGGATCCACAAGCAAACATGTCCGAAAAACACTTCAAAGACAATGCAAATTACAAATAGACTTTACAAGCTCTGAACAATGGCACAAAAAAGGGTAAAATGGTCCATTACAGACCGAAAAGCTCTCGCGCGTGTCCACATGACACAACCTTTATTTACAAGCCTAAAGAGGCCACCAACCCAACTAAAATGGGACTATTAAGCCTTCGGCCGCCCCTCTACATGTTGTACAAGGCATGAACATGCCAAAAGACACGGACACACATAAGCATTACATCGAACATCTTGTTTAGAAGTTTGTCCGTGACATTCTCCCCCACTTATCCCTTCGACGTCCTCGTCGAAGCCTTTGTGAACACTGCAACTCTTCGCCTTTGCTGAGTCTTCAATCTTCTGCTCCAGCTGCAATGCACCTCCTGGCTCCCAACTGCTCTCCGCTGCTGTTTCTGAGTAGTCGAACCTTTGATCCGCCATGCTGCTTCAACTCGCCAATGACTCTAACTCTGGTGTGGGGTTGGCTGAGTTGTGTTGATCCTCATTGATTCCTGCGGATCTCCCAGATGAAGGAAAAGACCATCCTTACTGCGCCAGTCTCTCATAAATTCCACATGCTGCTCGAACTGGGTGGATGCTTGTTGGAGCTTTAACGAGCATCGTCTCGCAAACTTCTGAAGTTTTGGGTCCTTCCTCCACAACATCTGCTCATTGACTCTTCTTTCAGTTAGTTGTCACATCCAAGTAGGTTCGCATCACTTCCGCTTTCGATTGGCATTTCGTTGGGAAATGAAGTGGACAATCTACTCTCAGTAGCACTGATCACCATTGGTGAGGATTTGACAACTGTTGTCTTCCATTCTCTTCGAAGGGTCTTTGAACTTGTGCAGAGCTCCTCTGCTGGATAGATAAGAGAATTGGGGTACTCGGTTTCGCCCATTCTCTTAAGAGTTGAGAAGGCAAAGGTTACTTGACTTCGCCCGCCTCCTCGAGGTTGTACTTCATGCATCGAGCTGGTTACTGGCCTTCGCCTGCTCTTTGCTCACATTTCTGAAGCACTTGAAGTGTTTGCACTCCTTACATTGAGTTAGTTACTGTGATTCACCTTCTCAATGCCATTGAACTTCTGGAATGCAGGAAGTTTTCACCCCAACTTGGAGTAATTCTCTGATAGATGAGGTCGCCTCTGGGATTGTACCGTCTTCTCCATCAACCCTGCCGCCTACTCCACTGAGTAGCAAAGGTACATCACCACGTACTGCTTGCTTCGTTCCTTGGTCGTGCACTCTTGCATGACCCGAAGTCCTTCACTTACGGCTATCTTGATGAGAAACTTGTTGACACTGGTCTTATGAAGTTCCTCGGCCTCTGCCCTTCAGCCTTGTCTCGGTACTTGGAGATTGCCTCTGCATGCTCCACCTCCTCGGCCCCTTTCACGACCAAGCGCTCTCCCTCCATGAGAGCAAGGGATCAATGACTTTCACGGAAGTCCCGCCTCTGCGGTACCATGGCGCTGCCATGCCCATGGCACTACTATCCGTCGCCTCGCATCTACATCCCTTTTCTTCACAATCAGTAGATATGCCTTCGTGACACTCCTCTGAGTCCACCTCCATTCTCACTGATTGCTTGATTTTGGGTAGCTAAGTCCCTCTGGACTTGTCGTCACTTCCTCGCCCTTTTCGACCCCCTGCTTCAACACCTCTGTGTTCTCCAAGCAGCTCTCCTTTGGTCGATGGAAAGACAGACTGCAACTCCCATGCATGGCCTCTGCCATCGCATTATAGGGTCTGCACCGATTCTGTTCTCCCTAGCTTCCTTGGTAGCAACGTTCGCTTACTCGACCTTGTCCCCTGACTTGTCGGGCTCCCTTAAGCGAATATGAGCTCTGGAGCAGTCCAACTCTCCAGCTGCTTCGATCATACCTCTGCATGATCAAGTCCCTCCATGGAACTCACTGGTACTTGCATTCGAACTTTTTCCCTTAGTGGAACATAGCCCCCATATGCTGATGACCAAGGTTTTCATCCGATGCAAAATTCGATGCACGCCCGGAAGACCCGCCTCTGCGGTACCATGGCCTTCACTCCTTGAATCCATAGCCCTTCTTGCCGCCGTGTTGTTCACCGAAGTGGAGCTTCCAGTAGCTCCCGATCATACCTCCATATGATCTAGTCCCTCCCGGGACTGTGTCGTGTGTATCGCATTGCCACGAACTGTTCCACCACGATCCGCTGCACCATGTCGCCTCCTGGTGACATCTCCATTGCATTCTGATCCTTGTGGAATAAACTCGAATTGTGAACCCTCCATGTGTGGCCTCTGCCAATACATCGCAGGGTCACCTCCACCTTCGATTTTGTTCGCTCCTTTGGCAATCGACCTTCATCCACCCACTCTTGGGTCACACCTAGATGAAGCACTGCTCTAGGACAGTCCGTCGCCTAGTAGCTCCCGAAGTCCACCGACTTCGCTGTAATTTATGCACCATTGTCTGGATCCTGGGCCTCTGCCCCTACCAGCACAATCTCCGCTGCGCACTGCTTCCTTCATGGCAACTTGAATGGCAACACTGTGGCATATTCTTCAAGAGTACCCGCCTCTGCGTCCTCTTGCCCTGTGCTAAGGCCTTCTGAACCCAACTTCGCCTCCGCAAATTGAGTCGCCTTAGTTCCTCCATTAAATGCTCCTCCGAGATAAGGTGCATGTGCCCAAAAGCTCCCTTCGTCTTTGGCACCATGCAAGATGAGTCCACTCCGTCAGAATGGAGGACCCATGGAACAACATGATCCTGCTCTTGCCTCTACAAGAGTTCATGTCCTTGACCTCTGTCTAAGGAAAGCACTGTGCTTCTGCTCCATGTTCCAACTTCTCTGCTGGCTCCCTTCATGTGGCTTGGGTACTTCGCCAAGTTACACCCCAGTTGTTCCGCTCCTCGTTTTTGCATTGAGTCGATAGTGGCCCTCGCGCCCACCATTCCACGGGTCAGCCCTCCCTTGAGTCCGATCTCCAGATCGACTCCAAGTGTGCCTTCATTTAAGTTGCTTTAGGTTGCTCCCCCACTTGATCTCGCAATGCATCCACCAATGCATTCTCTCGAGCGAGATCATGCGACAACTCCTCGCTGCTTGCTCGGTCCATTGAGCTTCGTGGAGTTGTTGTTTGTGAGGTACTCCTCCTCAACATGTGAAGTCCGTCTCACATGATTCTCCCTCTGGAGTGCCGAGACTTATCCCTCCTGGATAACTGTCCTGTTGGAGCAACATCTCTCTTCGTTTCGGAGACCACCATCCCCTTGGACTACTCCGATCTGCTGAACAAATTGTGTATTGTTCTGCCTCTTGCAAACGCACTTGCTAGATTGCGCCTCCACGTCAATACAGCCACCGCTGCACCCCTCCAGGCCTAGCAACATGCTGAACTCGTTGCACACTTCAGCCTCCTCCGGACGTATCCTTCGCATGCCGAAGAGAAAGTTTCAATGCTCCATGGCGCCGAGTCTCGACCGCCTTGGGATGGCCACGAACAATCCATCGTCCGCATACAAGCCCATGCATGAGTACCGAATTCTTCGAGTTAGCAATTCCCCTCACCTCTGTGAGTTTTGCACAACTCTTTCGGTCGCTGAGCAACTCATTCCACTTTGCATGGTCTCGTCCTTTGCCAAGCGCCTCGCTTGCCTTGAGCACCATCAAGTAAAGTTGTCAACGTTGAGCCGTAGCTCAAACTCAGCCATCCCAACCTTTGTGCGCTCCGTATTCTTCCAAGCTTGCATGTTCTCGTGGTGCCTCTTGCGCGAAGGGTTGGCCATTCCCCTGAATGCCAATGTTAGATGCCCGCTCCTCTGAGTGACTCTTTTCCCTACATCTCCATGCCTGTTTTCCCTCAAACGGTCGCGCGTGTGCTGACTGCACTCAATGCAGCCCCGCTAGGTCCCCCACGTTTGCATGTCAAGTGTTTCTATGAGTGCTTGTCCCGCTCTGATACCATATGACACGGACTTAGTTGGTTTTGCCTAAGTCGTGCGGCACCCTTGCGTGTCCGTCCGCAAAGGTCAGCCTCCCCGAAGTCTCCCATTGTCCCTTAGGACCACCAAAAGAGAGAACGGGTTAGAGAGAACGCCTCAATCGGGATCCACAAGCAAACATGTCCGAAAAACACTTCAAAGACAATGCAAATTACAAACAGACTTTACAAGCTCTGAACAGTGGCACAACAAAGGGTAAAATGGTCCATTACAGACCGAAAAGCTCTCGCGCGTGTCCACATGACACAACCTTTATTTACAAGCCTAAAGAGGCCACCAACCCAACTAAAATGGGACTATTAAGCCTTCGGCCGCCCCTCTACATGTTGTACAAGGCATGAACATGCCAAAAGACACGGACACACATAAGCATTACATCGAACATCTTGTTTAGAAGTTTGTCCGTGACAGTTAGGAAAGGGGAGGTGGGCATTTCTCTATCCACGTTAGCATCCTAGTGATAGTGAGTTGGCAGGCTAGTGATTGAGTAAGAGTCGCAATCAGGGAGGGCTTTGGGAGATCTTAAATTAGAAGCGATGATTGGCTCTCGGCTTTGAGAGTGCGTCGAAGGAGGCATCCGAGGAGGGAAGGCAACAGTAGGAAAAGGGGAACGACTTCAACGGTTGCGAGGAAACGAAGCTTGATCCTTGGTGGTATTGATCTTTCTAAATAGAAGAAAGAGTAGCTTCCCTCTCCTATTTTTCTCTTTCCTTCATCAAAGTTCCCTTACACTTTTCGCTACTCGTTCCTTCATCAGAGTTCCTTCATCAGTGTCAAGGGAACTCTGATGAAGGAAAGAGAAGAATAGGAGAGGGAGGAAGCCTTGCTTAGAAGCAAGGAAGCTTTGATATCATGTAGAATAGATGAATATATTATGAAAGGGATTGATTTCATTCATTGAGGTAATGTGTATTTATATAAGTTTGGAGGGAGAGATTTTTCTCGATTCAATTTACGTAATCAAATCAATCACTCAAAATCTATGATTAGGCAAAGTTCAACCAATCAAGTTCCGAGAAACTGAATACAATAGCAAAATCTACCATTGAAGTTGAATATTGAGTCATCGTCACCACTGCTATAGAATTTAATTGTGTCACTAATCTACTACACGAACTTGACATCATCTCCCAATCTACTCCCATAATATATTATGATAACGTCGATGCTACTTATCTATACACTAATCTAATATTCCACTTACACATAAAACATATTATCATCGATTTTTACTTTGTTAAAGATCAAGTAGTCACACATCAACAACGTGTTTCTCACGTTCATATTTAAGACCAACTAATAGGCTCCCTTACAAAGTCTTTCGCTCGTAAGATATTTTAATTACATTGTTGGTATCTTTGACAAAAACCCACTCTTGTAAAGGCATGAAAGAAAATCATGACAGAAGTAGATATAGAATAACATCCGATAAAAGATCATGATAGAAACATACCATCCTTGTATTCCTTATATCTTCAATCAATTTAAAGATCAATCATAAATTTAAATAATAAAAATTTTAAGTACATGATTAAAGAATATATATATATATATATATATCACTTCATTCAATAAAATAACTCTTTTTACCTAACGGTCATACAGAAAGCTCTATGTTGCTTAACCAGCTATTCTCGTCCCAACGAAAGAAGAACGTGACATGGTGGTTTTCGACGAGAATGGGAGTGTAATAATTTCTATTCGTTTATTTTTATTTACTAGCCTTTGATTAGTTCATTAGTTATTATCCAACTGATCTTTCATAGAGCTTGAAAGTTTTATATCAACAACCATCAATAACTATTTTGACTTGAATTGATAGGAGAAAAAACCAGATGTATATTAAACCCCCCCAACATACTCTCTCATGCGCAAAATTAGATTAGACTTGCGTCAGTCAAACCCATAACTATTAGAAAGGACGTGACGTATACTAAACTCTCATCTCCCTCTACTACTAATGCATATGTAAATACACATAAGATCTAAAGAAATCTCTCTAATTCTATCCAACTCATCAGAACAGGTAAACTGTACTTTTCAGTGTCCTCATCCTACTACTATGGTGTTTGGCCCCATTGCCATAACTTTAACGATTCATACTACAGATAAAGAATCGAGATCTTCGAGGTAAAGTCCATCAAATTAGTCGAAACGGTGGTTGGGATGAATCCTTCAAAGCTAAAAGATGTCATGGCTCCAATAGATGGATCAACACAATCCATGGGGGTTTTTGGCTGCTAAAACAAAAAAAAGGAGGAGACGTAACATCGACACCGGCATTTCACCGCCCATGCGACGACACACCACCTCTTACAAGACCTCCCACTTCCTCAGCCGAAGAAGCTTTGCGTGCAAGCTTGGGAAGAAGTCTTCCGCAAGGAGAAGGCCTCTTGCTTTGCTTGGAATGGAGCCAAGGCAGACGCGGACGCACTCATGCAGCAGCTGCAGAATCTAGCGTTCGAGATAAACGTCCCGGTTGAGTAAAAGATGGCCCCACGCTTTTGCTGTGAAATGGACAGTTCACCCGGAAACAAAGAGAGGAGTCACCTACCTGCGTCGGTGAAACAAATAACCATCACGCTGATCTCCACCGGATATCTCAAGGTGAAGGCCATGGAGAACTCCACGGTGCGGCGACAAGGTTAACAGGAGAAAGAAGAAGAGTGTGTCTATGGCGAAGCGACCGGATTTTGCACAGAAGCTGTTGGATGACATCAGGAGGAGGAAGGAGAAGCTGGGATATGTTGCATCGTCATCGGGACAGCAACCGGCGCAGCCACCTGCTTCTGGTATGTTAAAACATCCGTGAGAGCAAAATGGCGAGCGGTGGATGAGTTAATCTAAGCATATGACATAGCTCGACCTTTCAGTATGTATACATTACCTGATTCCAGTTTGAATGGAAGAGAGACCACAAAACAAAAAGACTATTTATTAGAACGTTTAGTTCATCAATCGACGGGCATTTAGAAATATTAATTTCTTGCCTCCCCTTTTTCTAACTTGATTATTATTATGCTCATCGTCTGCTCCACTCTCTTAATTAGGTTTGAGATGGACAAAGAAATTTAAAGTTCCTTATTTATTTTCTTTACAACTTTAATTAGAGGTTTTCTACTATCATTAGAAATGTTTTGGGTGACATATTAATTATGAGCATTCTTTAGGCTAATTGTTGACAAAACCAACCTACTATAGTTTAAGCTTTCTAATTTTTTTTAAATATAAAAAAATTGATTTTATCCAAAACTTTCTCCCTCGAACCTAATTAAGAGTTGCTAGGATAATTGCATAATCTTAGGAGTTTCAAATAAAACAAAAGAACTCAAATTTGCTTAGATAAGAATCCTAGCTATTCACTCACAGACTTACATTCGGTGAATGGGGTAGACAGCTTCCTCCATGATCCGTTTGAACAAGATACTCTGAAACAAGGTCTTCTGAACAGAACTCTTAGGAGGACCTAAGATCCCTTCATCAGACGAGCTTGTTCTATGCTTGAAATAATTCTGCATCTGTAGAAAACAAAAAAGTCATTTTATGACAAAGGCAACGAGCGAGCATTAGTGCCACCGCATTAGGAACCAAATCATGAGTAGCAACAGCATGATCATGAAATATCCTAAAGAAACAAAGCAACAGCAAAGTCTACATTCGATCAGCGCCTACCTTCGCTGTTTCATTCCATATTTTGGGCATAGATGCAGCAGCCTTTGCAACAAGAAATGCATATCAGTGCCATTTCCAGCATAATAACACAAATGATGATATTTTTAAAAGATCTCCTATATATCCCTGGCTTGAGAATTATATGTCTTGCGTAGAAAAGGTATGAATCTTACGGTTGCTCAACATGTTAATCATCTTCTTTGAATAATATTGTAGAGTATCATGTCAGCTCCCGACGGTCGTCCAGAGGAACAGGAGACATAATGAAGAAGAAGAAGAACTATGCAAGTTCCTTAAACACAACTTTTTAAATAATGGAATATGTTCGGCTGTATGCACCATTCAGTGATGTTATTTTTGTTCTTGTTGGCAGAGTTTGCAGAGCAGCAAGAATCCGGTCAGCGCACAAGTGACGGAAATATGGTTCAGCACCAAACATAACAAAACAGCTGCTCCTCAAGTTGCTTCACGGGAGATTGTTCCTGCTGGAAGAGCCACAAGCATTCAGAATTCTGTCGATGTGTCAATGGCACTAGCACTGGCACTCAGTAATAGTGGAAAACTTCATTACATAGCTAAATTTGGTAACGAGCTCATTCCACATAGTGGATCTATATATTATGCAGGAACTGCAAATCAACACTTGTTATACAGCACGAAACATCATGCCGATCGATATCCTTTTTTATCCAACTTGCAAGTCGGTGAAATATCAAAAGGTGTTCAGAAATTGAATAAGATCCTCGAAACCTTCTCCGATAGGACAAATTTTGGAAAGGATTCAATTCAGATTGGAAGAGAATTGTTGAAAGGGGCCATAGATTTGGAAGAGTCGTTGAAAATGCTTGCCACCCTGCAGGAGGCTTCAGATTACATGGTTGGGTCTCAAGGGAGGCAGATCAAATTGCTCGAGGGTGTGGAAGACGATGAAACATCTGACGTCAAAGACAATCGGAAGGCTCTAATGTACAAGCCCAGAATTTCTTTTGATGGGTCCATCAACCATTTCTACAAATTCACCAAAGCAAATGATGATACCATAATTCAAGGGCAGAGAAAAACGCCATCATCTTCTATCAAAAAAAGTATAGCCAAAACAAATTATAGTCAGAGTTCATTAGATGCATCAACGCAAGTCGCTACACACAAACAGTCTCTGAGTTGTGGTCCTGGATCGCTGCCTAATTCCTTGTATTCAGGCATTACACACAAACAAGGCCATGGTGGTGAACCTGGAAACTTCTCAACTGGTAGTGGCAAGTTCTCTGCTTCAAAGAACACCAAGCAGTTGGATCCTAAAAGCCTGGTGAGCAGCAGTGTAAGAATGCCAAATATTGTTGCTAAACTTATGGGCCTTGAAGAACTTCCAATGCCCAAGGCTGAGGGGAAAAAAGTTGAAGGAAAGAAAGAACCGAAGTCTAAGAAAGAGATGGTGATAGGTCAGACGTCAATAGCAGATGAAAAAGTGAGAAAAGAGAACAAGATTCTGAATGAAAACGGTGTTGACGAAACTAAGGACAAAAGCAGCAAGGAGAAGACAAATTATATACGGAACATGACTCCATTGTCAAATCATGCACCAAAGAGGCATCTTGAAATCAATAGGAAGATCGAGAACATCGACATAAACCACAGTTTAAAAGAAGGGATAGCCAAGAAGAATTTGGTACAACTGAGAGAAATGGCAGAAAAAGAAGAAGAGAGAAGAAACATATCTGAATCAGTTCGCCAGCTTATCAGCAAATCAAACCAAGAAGGTGACCTGCAAAGGACCAAAAAGAAGCAACCGTCCATCAGCCATGATGAAACAGCTGGCAATAAAGATAAATGCATGAACCAAAAGGACAATGGCCAAGATTGCTTAGCTCTTCCAAGCACTCAGACAAACACCCGAGGGTCATTGCAAAAAGCAACAGTCAAAGTAAAACCCAAAAATGAAGTTTGTGAAATTGCAAAAGAAAAAGAGCGTGCTACAAACATCAAGTTGAAGGCCACCGCAGCAACAAAAAGTGAACAGAAATCTAGGAAATCTACCGAGAAAATAAGCATGCATAAGATGTTATCTAGCGGCACAGTTGTAGCTATAGAAAGAAATTCAGAAAAGGATAGAAATGTAGAGCAACCAAAAGGACATGCAAAGAGCAGTCATCAAGAGATGCAAAACACACTGGAGAGAACCTCTGCCTATGTTGAATTGGATAGAACGTCATCACATAAGAACTCTGAAGATACGAAGCTCTTACAGACATATTCAAGAACTGATAAAGAGCTGCCTCAAATTCTGGTGAAAACATTGATGAAGCCTGTAAATTTTCCAACTGCAAAGAAAGTAGATACAGCAAACATGAAAGTTCAGAAAGGTGAAAGACATAAAGTTCTAGGGGACAGTTCTGGATATAATAGAACACAAAATGAGAAAAGACAGCAATCATCCTTCTTACATGATCTGGAGAAGAGATGGAAAGAAAGAATCAGTAAAGAAAAAGGAACAAAAGTTAGCTTTCATGAAACAAATTCAGAACAACATCTAGAGCAGAAAACTAAATCAACCTTGGTTTCAGATAATTCTTCAGTTGATGCTGGCAAAGACAATGAAGTATTAGAAGAGGAGACAGTTGCGGAGACCAATGTAAGTTATCCTCTCTCCAATCATTGAAGCAACAAAGTCGATCTGCATTGACTCTGAGCGATGAAAATATCTCTTTTTTGCCCTATGATAAAATAGATCAGTTAAAACCTCAGGCAAAGTAGAAACAAAATCTATCACAGAGAAGAAAACAGATAATCTTACTGATTCATTGTGAATTCATTTTGCTGGAATAATATGAAAACCTCATTATGGCCAGGACACAACTCCATGAAGCTTTTGCACTATATTCTGTTTATTGGCCTGCTAGCATCTCATACATTTTTCTCCCAGGATGATGACATAATAAAATCAGCTTTGGAGGCTTTACCAGAGCAAGAAGCTTCCATCAGTGTAGATTCAGAACCACAACCTTATAACAACAGGGAAAAGCTGACAGAAGGTAACTTAAATATTGTAATTGTTAAACATTGTGTGTGTGTGTGTGTCTATATATATATGCAACATGCAAGCCCAACACAATCAATCTGAATTTTGAAAATTATCATAACAACAAAATTAGAAAAAAAAAAAAAGTTTAATGATTGTATGTAATCTCTTGTTGCAGATGTAAATAACGACAGGCAGCTTAGCAATTGTAATACCCTAAATCAGATGAGTCAGGCAATATCTGAAGTAAATGGACAAGGTTCACTTACCAAGGATGAACATTTCCTCATGCAACTTCTGATTAACAATCAGCATTTCCGCAACACAGCACAAGAAATTTTCAAAATTGATATTCCAGTTGGTGTTCTACAAACGAGCAACCAGGCTTGTCCAAAAGAGGAAAACAAGTTACTTTTAGACTGTGGATATGAGTTACTGAGGAGAAAAGGGAAAAGAGAGGTTACCTGTGCCATGACAAGGCCTCATGCAACAGGGGAAGCTAGATACCTGGATGCACTGGTGAAGGAGTTGAATGATGATCTTGAGAGTCTTAAGTTCCCCAAAGAAACTACATATAATGATGACATTGCTGAATTCCTTCACATGATGCTTGAAAGAGACATTGAAAATAGTAAACCAGATATAAACTGTCTGTGGGATATTGGTTGGAACAGCAGTATATTTGCATCAGTTGAAAAAGACGAAATTGTAAGGGATATGGAGAAGCATGTATTGAATGGACTCATCAATGAGCTAGCTAGAGAGCTAGTCGATGCAACCATCAATGTTTCATAAAGAACAATTCTGAAAACTGCTTCATGCTTTGCATTAATATTGTGGAAATCCAAAATTGCTATTTAGTGGTGTAGCAAGAAAAAGGTTCCCATATATGACCATATGGAGAGTATATGTTTCAACCTAATATCAACCGCTTTCCTACAGTCAATTAGTGCATTCAGGGAAAATCTAGGGTAAAAGCAGCATAGTGAAACTTTCTAACCATTTTACAAACTTTTTTTAAGTACAGTCAGGAACCAATCATAAAAGTGTAGAAAATTACATGATAGGAACAGTGTTCTCATTGAGGTAAAAGGAAATATTGATCTTAATGCATAAATATCAGCATTTCTCTGATACAAATTATAAAAAATAAAATAAAATAAACTTTTCCACTAGCATAGGTCATAAGATTTCCTTTCAGGGATAATACTTTATAGCATAGAATATACATCATTAGCATAGCAGTTTGCCCACTTTACTAGATATAAGCTGGAGCTATGTCTAGCACATATATCTGAATCAAAATTTTCAGCTCCAAAGAAAGTATTAATATGCTTCAGAAAGGTGCCATAAGGATCACTAGTAGGCTTCATCTTCAACCAGCCTTCTTTGAGCTGAATATTATTTGTTACCTTCTTATGTTGCATAGAGCTCAATGGCTGCAAAAAATTCATGTAGCCGAACCCAAAATAGTTGGGACATTATAGCTTTATTGTTGCTAAAACCTTGCCCATTTCCACCTCATAAATCTTAAAGTATGATTTTAGAAATTAAAGGGAAGATCCAAGATGCAGTGCTAGCTTTCGGAACCTATGATGTAATCATGTGGGACCGAGAAAAGAAAAGCTTGATAATGCGATCTGTGTTGAAGTCATGCTCTGACAGACCTACAGCTGCTCTTGGACACGCACCGCCAGTCGTATGCATGATCAATGATCGAGCACAAAGACTGCCAAATCTTCAAAATGAGCCATAAAGTTGAGTATTATATTGAGTCGTTGTCAACATATTCTACGGCTTCAAAAACTGTAACAAATGGCAACTAACAAGAACAATTAGGCAAAGCATGAACGTCACCGAGGGCATTAGAAATCAACCAAAACCACGCATACGAAACAACAACTTGACTATCCCTGTCGAATTAGGTTTTCTTGTGAATCCAACCAATGGAGAACATGTAGACAGCGAAAAGAAATTTCGTATAAAATCACGCAGAACTTAAATCGAATTTCACGAACAAACAACTTGATCAGAAATTCATAACAGGCGCATTTTGTACCTTAAATATCATCGTCAAAACTAGAATTCACGAAGCAAACAAAGAAAAAGAGAACGAGAATAAACTATACCCTCAACAACTGAACAATTGTAACCCGGCTCATCCATTCAAGATCATACAGCAAAAACAACCCATTAAACGATAGCACTAACATAAAACAACAACTAGGGCGATGATGAAATGAGATGATCGTCCGAAAGAGATCCAATACATTAAGCAACAAACCCTCATTAAAACAACGAAAATTAAATCCTCATAACAGAGATGATGGACACCGAAGGAATCGACGAACGAGGTGAGATTCCAAGATCAGAACGAAACCAAGCGAATCTGGGGGTCGTCATGGCGCGTGACGGACCGCTTCGCCCCCGATCGCCGTCTGCTTGAAGGCTTCCGGAGGCGATGTCACCTGATAGGGTGAGAGCGTTTATGGCACCAAAATCACAAGATTGCCACCGGGTCGTTCTAGTCATGATCGGGCGATAATGTGGGGCCGCTTAGGCCATCCAACACAGAGATTGGACCGTTACCTGGGCCTGGTTGGTCCACGGTTGACCGCCGGGTCCAGGTTTGCACATGTTTTGACTTCTTGTTGTCAAAGTCTCACACATGTTCACTTCTTCGACATATGTGTAGGCAAATTTGGGCAGAAACCAAATGCTTCCATCCTATATCTATCAGTTCATTTACAACAGAGCAAAACAAAGACAATTGCATAAAGCACAACATCCTCCAATTCTCCTCCTCTAAACATTTCCTCTGCAAATGACCAACGAAATCACTCTGCGAGCAAATCAAACTAATGAAAGACCTTCACTTATTGCTAGGAACAGAGCCCTCGAGCGGAGCCGTCGTCTACCTTAAATTACAGGCTCAGGAATCATTGTCCTCGAAGAGAAACCATGTCCTGTCTCCTCAGAGCTGTGGAAGAGCTCTTTGTCTTTGGCTTTCAACAGGTCTCATTTCGCCAGAGAGTCCTCCACTGCTCGGTCCACTGTATTCGGCACTGTACTCGGAGCTCGCAACCACGACCCTCCTGACACGGTTCCCGTTGGATGTGTAGGGGCTCGACTCGTAGTCGGAGCCGGAGCTGAAGAGCGTGCTCTGCCCTGGCCGGACTCCCTCGTTCAAGTCCTCGAGTGACACGTCGCCTTCCAATGCCCTCACGATCTGCAATCCTCTCGTCGCATCAGAACCGGTGTGATTCATTTCATGCAACAGAGGATCTTGGAGGAGTTTGGTGATCTCACCTGGCTCATCTTGGGTCGTCGCCTTGCAGAATGGCGAACGCCGGCGGCGGCGCATGCCACCATGCGTGCCATCTCCATGGGATCGTAGTTGCCGCCTAAGCGCGGGTCAGCTAACTCGTCGTAGTGTCCTTCGGCCAAAGCTTGAGCTAGAATAGGCCTCGCCTGTTCAAACATGCGCGATGAGCAAAGTACAACCACGAGCATTTGGCAGAAGAAACAGTATATAATGCTGTCGTAGCACACTGACCCAATCTATCATGGAATCGTCCATGAAGTCGTCCGAGTTGTCGACGGGTCTTCGTCCAGTTATCAGCTCAAGAAGCATCACTGCGAATGAGAAGACATCGGACTTCTCTGTCAGCTTCCCACTCGACGCATACTCAGGAGCCAAATACCTGTGTTCATCAAGGTGGAAGAACATATTAATGGAGTTTGCTCGACTCTAATTAATGCTATCCTCTTGCAGAGCATCTTGCTCACCCGAATGTTCCCATGACACGGGTTGAGACGTGAGTGTAATTGTCCGACGACAGCTTGGCCAACCCGAAATCTGCAACCTGGATATGTTTTATACAGGATTTATGTCTCTGTACGCAGTAACTTAAAGGTCCATTTCATAAGAATAATCATTGTTTCTCTAAACTACAATTCTGATGCTCTCTTCTTGGTTTTTCTACAGATCCTCTTGCTGTTTCTACCAGCATTATTCAAAGAAAGATGAAAGCTGGAATGTCCTTACCATGGCTTCAAATTTGAAGTCCAGAAGAATGTTGGCAGACTTGATATCACGGTGAATGATTCGAGGGTGACCTTCATGACATGATTCGGAACAAGGTTAGACGTTGCAGTGTAGGAGAGGAAGAAGGAAACGCATTCAAATTACTCACAGTCCTCGTGCAAGTAAGCAATGCCTTTGGCCGATCCCAGTGCAATTTTGAGCCTCGTCGGCCAGTTCATTACTGGGAGCCCCTTTCCTGCAATAGATAGCAGAAGGTGACCAAGTATCATAAGAGGCGTATCATACATGATGCCGAAGTTGTCAAGAGCGAGAGCTAACCATGGAGGTGGTGCTCAAGAGTCTTGTTGGGGACAAACTCATACACCAACATCCTCTGCGAACCAGCACTGCAGTATCCGACGAGAGAGACGAGGTGGCGATGGTGGACGCGGCTAATGATATCGACCTCGGCCTGGAATTCCCTCTCTCCTTGCCCACTCCCTGACTTGAGCTGCTTCACCGCAATGTCCTTCCCGTTGGGTAGAACTCCCTTGTGGACGTACCCGAATCCTCCCTGGCCCAGCAGATTAGCATGCGAGAAACCATTTGTTGCAGCTGCGAGCTCCTCGTAGCTGAAGGTACTTTTGTTGAACCCGAGTGCGACGATGGGAGAGGGAGGTGGCAAGGCAGGCCCATGAGGCCCTGAATAGGCTGAGCTAACTTCGCCGCTGCTCATCATCGTCGGACCTGGCTGAACATGCCACCCTCCTCCTCCATGGAAGGAACCGGGAGGTGGCGGCACCTTAACTACATGGTCCATACCCTCGAGTCCATTGTGCCAATTCGGGTGCGGTCCATTGCTGTAAAGCCCACTGTCTACAAGCATAGATACGTAGTCATGAGAAGTACATCAAAACATTGCAAAGAAGATACTTTATATCATGAACAACGATGATGACAGACAGGAATTGGATCAAAGGCTTGCTTCAGTTACCGTATCCTGAAGCATTTGCGTAGTACTTCATTGGATCGTGAGACTTCCTCTTCTTCTTCTTGGAGCAGCAAATGCATGCGATGATCATGAGGACAAAGAACATCCCGATTCCTGCCACGACCCCTATGATAACTGGCAGATTCGCGTCAGATTGGTGGCGTTCGTTTGAGTGGGATGATGTTTTCGGATGTGAATGTTTAAGGGAAGGTGACAATTGTTTTGAAGACGACGATGACTTGTGTGATCGGGATGGAGGAGGCGGAGGCGGAGGCGGAGGCGGTGGCGGTGGCGGGGGTGGCGGCGGCGATGATGAACGATGAGAACCATCTGAGTCAGACGGCGGAGGAGGCGAAGACGAGTTATCATCCGAGTCAGGTGGCGGCGGAGTTGTGCTATCGGTTGGAGGAGGTGGGGAAGCATTCGAAGACGTCGGTGGAGAGGATGACGAAGACGAATCGCTCGAGTTAGATGAAGAACCATCCGGCGGCGGAGCAGAAGACATTTTTTGCGGAGACGGAAGCTAAGATCCAAAGGACTCACCACTCTCCCTCTATCAGAGAACGCAGTATATCAAGACCACCTGCAAAAAGACTCCATGATCAAAAGGCATCAAAACAACAAAGAAGATAAAGCCGCTGCGGAGCGCAATGAACACACGTGACCACATACGTATCCTGTTATCTTCCTTGGAACCTCCTGTAATGTCAGGAGAGGGGAATGGTTGTCAGAGAAGGGCGAGGGAGGAGAAGGTGCGTCGAGCGTGTGGCTTCGTCCTCCTCCAAACACCACCGCTTTAATGCTTGGAATGCAGTGCCATCCAAGTAGCAAACCCAAGATAAGAAGGCTGGAACCGAAGCGAGAAAGGAATGGGATAAACAGAGTAACAGAAGAGAAAGAGACAGATACGAGGAGGAAGACAAACTAGAGAGAGAGAAAGAGAGAGAGGAGCGAGTGAAGACCCTTCAGGTTCCCAGTTTTAGCTGACCGGAAGCCTAATATTGGCCGGCTGTAAACTGCTTCCCGCGCGACCGCTCGACGTACGTTTTCCTTGGCACGTGCGATCGTTGCAATCTCAACGTCAAATGGTTACATTTTCCTAAATAGAATGCTAAAACAAAAATGGCAAATTTGCAAATATATATTCCTCTAAAGTAAATAACTGTTGTTTTCACTACTAAGTTTAACCATATAGATTATGTGTGAATATGTGTAATGGTGATTAATCTTCATCATCTAATTATTAATTATTAACTAAAACCCTAAATAATATTATTAAGATTATAAAAATTAATTTTTGGTATTTAAATATGTCAATGTTAAATGATTATATATTTTTCTAGAAGAAATGCTCAAAACATAATGTTGAAACAAAAAAAAAGGCAAATTGTTTCAACATTATTTTTTGAACATTTCTTTTACACATTTAAGTACCTAAAATTACTTTTTTATAATCTTAAAAAACTTAATGATTTTGAATTATATTAATCTTATTTAGAGTTTTATACATATTCCTGTAAAATCTAACATCCTATACATGTATGTATAGATTTGATTAATCTCTGTTAATTTTGAGTTAGATAGTCAAATAACGTTAATACACTTCAAAAACTCATAATGTTTACAAAAACATTAGAAGCATTTTAGGTATATAAATGTGTTTCTAATTCAAGTTAGTTAATATCAATTATAATTTTGCACAATAAATATTTTACTTATCTGAAAAATCTTTATATTATATATATATATATATATACTTGAGAGGAATAAATGAGAAATCTCCAAAGAAATCAGACTGCAGCAAGAAAAATATAACCCGTAGAAATCCTCTGTTTGTTCTACAAATTCCATTCATGTCTCCTGTTGGGTCTCATATTATCAAACAGATGCAACAATTCCGAATCAATGTCAAACAGAAAACATTTTTTTCCAGCGACAACAAGTTCTTCAAGCCACAGCCAATGCCTTTTAATTGTTGGATGAAAACAGTCAGCTTGCTGAAGAATAAAGAGAAGAAGAAGACCGAAGTATTGCAGAACGGAAAACACCTTTTCGTTTGAGTATCCATTCAGCGCTGCACGCGGCTGGAAGTAGAAGCGCCGGCGGGTTGGCTTCTGATCCCCCTACAATGGATTTCCAAACATATGTATGGAGATATACGAGTGATGAAGATAAATGCTTTGGATGATTGAAAGAATAGAAATATTGGATGGAAGAGAATAGAATGGCTGAAAGTGTATGATGATTTGACGAAAACAAAGTGTAACTCCTCACACATATCATTAAGATTTTGCATCGGCAACACCAAATAGCAAGACTAGAACTCAAAGCCCGCATCATGGAGAACCCACGAAAGCACGCAAAACTTTACGTCGAACACTTGTGGATCAAAGACGTGAGGTCACATAGATCAAGAGCTCGTTACCTCTTCACATGCAGTAGAGTGGCTGTGTAAGGCACGAACTCGACGCTGAAGGTGGCCGGCGCGTCGACCACGAGGAGCCTTGTCGCCCGGCCGGCCATGTCGCGGCCCAGGATGTGCCTCTGACCATCCCACAGCAGCAACTCCTCGTCCCCTTCCATCCTCAGGGGCTTCAGGTTGTTCTCTCTCGACCCTGGCCCGAAGCCGAACGCCCCCCGTAAGGACCACGAGTCGCTGTCGGCCACCATCACCTCCACCATCGTCGATGACTCGGGCGTCGATGCCACCTTCGCGTACGCTACGCTGAGCTGCCCCTCTATCACGCCGATCTCCCACCACGTGACGCCGTCGAGGTCTCTTTCCGGCCTCTCGAACCCCCACCGCTCCTCATTCCTGGGGTCGTACATGAGCACTGTGTTCATGGTCGTCCGCCAGCACGCTCGCCCGCCGACCACCACGCCAGACCCGGGCAACAGCCGTCCCAGGCGCGGAGTCCACTTCGACGTAGCCCACCGCCACTCGTCGGTTGAGAACGTTTCCAAGCCGCAGACATGATGTAGTCTATCGACTTGAGGAAATGCGCACACGACACGGAATTCGGAGACGCGGTTGGACCGGGGCGGATCGTCGATCATCAACACCACCTCTGTGTCGTAGTTGTGCAGATTCCTCGGCATCGGGAGACTGACCCACACGGCGGTGGTGGGGTTGCAGACGTAGTACATCAACGAGAAGCGACCGCGGCAGCAGAGGAGGCCCCGAGCGGAGGCCTTGACGGCGACCGGCTCAGGGAGGAAAGAGAGGGAAGGGTCGGGGAGGGAGGCAGTGGCGTGGCAGAACGCGGCGTACACCACCGTGCCTTGGCTGCTCTGGTATAATAGGCCGGAAACAAGGCGGGGAGCGGCGGCATGGGCGTGCACGAAGGAGTTGCTGGAGATGATGCCGTTCCACCGGCGGGAGACGCAGCGGAAGCGTAGGAGGGATTTCGCCGGGAGGAGTAGGAGGATTCTATGGACAACCTTCTGCCGCGTCATCCCCTCGTAGTCGCGCCCCCACTCTGCCGTCTCATCCCCTCTGCCGTCATGGTCGTCGTCTTGCATCGCTTCTTGATGGCCGACGACTTTTCGCGTCACTTCTTGATGGCCTTGTCGTCTCCGTCTTTTTCTTGCATGAAGTTCTCGCGGTTTCTCTCCGTTACTTAGACGAGTGATTATATATATATATATATATATATATATATATATATATATATTAGTCAGGTAGACAGATCCGATGACTCAACGAAGGCTAGTATAATATGACAAGATGATGAACTAAGCATTAGAGCGATATGATGATTTGGGATCATTGTTGAAGGGGATATAGGTAATTATAGAACATTATGGTTTTTCAAGTACTTGATGAATGGATCAATCTCTATCCTGAGGTAACCCGTCTTGAAGTGAGCTAAGGCAATATAATATCCGTATCGATACAAGGTGACCCCTGGCCTCTCCAAACCCTTTCTCAACCCGACAAAAAAGGCCTTATAGTCGATAGTTGCCTTCTCTTGATACTTTTATATCATGGTCCTTTTAGCCTCTAATGTATCCTTTAAAGCTCCTAACTCGTTGCTCATACTCTAAGTCTGCTCATTCATGATAATTAACTGCTCAATCACACTCATAACCTACTCATTGGGCATGATAACTTGCTTGACAAGCTTAGAGTCATAGGTCCTCATTGAGTCTAGCTCTCGGTAAGTCGTAGCAACTCAACCTCTGTGCTATGATTGTTATGTATCTTCAATTACTGGCCTCTTCTAGTTGCATCGCTAACTTAGCTCTCATAGCCTCTGCTTTAGCGATAAGTTTTCTCTTCGAATCTCGCTCTAATCGAATTCTCTTGAAGAACTCTTTCTTTCTAAATCCGAATGACCTTGACCAAGGATTTATCTGAGCAAGAACACATAAGATATTCCTCTCATGATACCAAGAGCAGATGATCCTCTATCGACATTCAATAGCCCTTATAAGATTAGCTGTCACTCTTGATGACCGGTTGTACTAGATTTGGAACTTTCAAACTTATAAGTATGGTATCAAAGAGTGGAGTACTCATACAGGACAACTTTGGTGCCTCAAGTCTAAGGATCAGGTATACCATTGGGATGATAGAATCACTATATGATAGAGATATCATCAATCATCTAGCATTTCATGAGCAGATCAATCAGTAAACTCATTCTCCAATGAGCGCTTGCATTGTAGCCCTAGTGTCCCAACACGAGCAACTATGAGATTAGCCATCTCTATCATATGGATGAGTATACAACACACTAGTCCGTCCGATAATCTTGATGTCTCTCTGAGTAATATATGACTATCATTATTTAGGGTTTGTGTTTAAAGGTGAATCGATCTCATTATCGTGATCTTATCATGATCTGATTCTCATTGCACAAATCCATGAATATCACAATATATTCATGCAATAAGTAATATAAAGTGAGAAAAATATAATAATAATAATAAGCAAAAAGACTGAGTATCATATCACATATGTCATCACTCACGTGATTGACTTGTAGAATACCTATGACTAGCATCCAAGGTGGGTGAATCTGGTGACAATCTACTCCACCAACCATAATGGAGGGGTCGGGCATCGACCCATTTTTACTCGGGACTAATGGGTTGGTTGTTGACTCCCTCCCCAGTCAAGGTGAGTGCATCAGTCACTAACCTCCTCTACTAACCATGATCAAGGGGTTGGGTATTAACCATGATCAAGTGGATCGAGCACCAACCCCCTCCTTACTCGAGATAGATGGGTTAAGCATTGACCCCCTTTTCACCCAAGGTGGGTGGGTTGGGTACTAACCTCCTCTGTTGACCATGGCGAAAGGGTCAGGTGTCAACCCCCTTTATGTCCAAGGTAGGTAGGTTAGGCACCAACCCCCTCTTCGCCCAAGGCGGATGGGTCAAATATTGATCCCCTTTCCGCCCAAGATGGGTGGGTCAAGCGCCAACCCCCTTCTTGACTTAAAGCAAGCGATCGAGAGTCGACTACAACGGAGGGGTTAGGTGATGACTCCCTCTCCGCCCAAGGTTAGGCACTAACCTTCCCCTTTACTCAAGGTTGAGAGGTCAAAGTCAACTATGGTGGGCATTCTCATTCCTCAAGATGGGGAGAATGAGTTCCCAACTCCTTTTTTAGTATACCTAAGGTACGTTGGTTAGGAACCCCTACTTCTCCCTTAAAGAAGTGATTAAAGGAGTGCAAGTCTAATATGTCAGATGGGCTAAACGTGGTGTTTCAAGACCCTTGCTAAAGAGCCCTTAAAGCATATATTATAAGGGAATAAATGATAGAGAGGATATTATTATCGACTAACCACCATTTGACATGTGTCCTCCACGTAGCCTCTTAGCTAGAAGAATGAGATAAACCTACCCCTCACTAATCTACTCGCATGAATATCAGTCTAGATAGATAGTTATAAGTTATCTTCATCTTTGTCACCTATGTAAAAAAAGGACCAAATCAAAATTGTTAAATACGATTAAAAGCTATCCCCAAATATTATTCGATAGAATATATCATTTCATTGCTACAAGGTATAAAAGCTCACTTTTAACATAGTCGAGAGATTTTTCATTTCTTCGTTACAAGATATAAAAGCTCACTTTTAACATAGTCAAAAGATTTTTTTTTTTTTTTACCATTAGTGATTGCACTCATCCACCATTAATGATTGCACTTGAAGGGATTAGCTTTGGAAACCAATCTTGATCTTGGTTTTTATGCATGTGGCACCTCAAATGACCTCGAGAGCTCGACATTTTTATCCTAGAGGCACCTTAGATAATTTTCATAGGCAAACATCGACAATATCTTCTATGTTAATATTAACACGGTCAAACTTTTTTTTTTTTCTTTTTTTTTCTCTCTTCACCTTTCAATGTTACAACAGAATCTAACTTCAGCATAAAAGGGTGCACAACGAAAACTCGTTGATGGTGCCTCGAGACTAGCATCAGTTTAGGATATATGAACAATAGACGTGACAAAAGTTTTTTACAAAGATCGGATTGGTCATCTCTAAGTCAATCATCGACATCAAATCATATCAAAAGTAAATATGAATTAAAATTTAATTGATGTAATTATATTAACTTAAGTTTAAGCCATCAAAAGTAAATAAAGATATTCCAATATTATTTTAGATTTCATTAAATTAATCTATCGATTATCTCATTTGATCAAATAGTGACATCATTAATTATGAGGCAGTGTAAGTATTCCTTAGAATCAGTCAAATCGATAAATTGTCTACTTCAATAATTCCTTGTTCTATGAGCTTAAGAGAGAGTGTTTATGTCAAACCAATGTTTGATTATCTTTACATCATTCATTCAGAAATATATATGCACATAAATCTTTTCTTAAGTTTGAAATATAATCCATCCAGATCAGAATGAAGTCTCCACAAGCTCTTCCTTTTACCATTAATATATCAAGAAGTGTATGAACACAATTCAAATAATTCTTGGAAGCTTCTCTATCTTTCACCATTATCCATCATAAATTTAAGATATATAAGTCATTATGGCTAGCTTTTGATCCACTGTAACTCTTCCAGCGCACAGCAGTTAAAAGTGTTAGAAAATAGATAGATAAACAAGTTGTAGAAGAAGTTGATTGTTATTAATACTTATCATGCCCCCGCAAGATGGTGCTCCGATCAAGGAGGCCAATCTTGGACTGATGTAATGCAAAAAGTTTACGAGCTAGAGGCTTCGTAAATGAGTCGGCCAATTGATCAGCCGTGTGAACATGAGAAACACGAAGTTGACGGCGGACAACTTGATCGCGTACAAAGTGGAAATCAATAGCAATATGTTTTATGCGGGAGTGGAATACCGAATTAGCGCACAGATAGGTAGCTCCAATGTCATCATAATATATTGTAGGGGTGGAATCGATGTTGAGTTCCTGGAGTAGATTCGTGATCCAATTGAGTTCTGCAGTGGTAGCGGCAATGGCACGGTATTCAGCTTCAGTTGTAGACCGAGCGACTGTCTTTTGCTTCTTAGAACTCCAGCTGATTGGATGAGCACCAAGGAAGATAATATACCCTGATGTGGATGTTCTATCATCAAGGTTACTTGCCCAATCAGTAGATCGGGATGTTAACTTATGAGAGGCATAGGGACGTAACCAAGGATAACATAAACAACCGAACACTCGGAGTTTATGAAGGTTAGGGGGTTTGTGAAATAGTGTGTCAAAGGGGGACCGGTATTGTAGAACTGGTGTAGCCATTCGATTAATTAGGTAGACAGTAGTTTGAAAGGCTACTATCCAAAAAGTTGAAGGCATGGAAGCCTAATGTAGAAGTGTGAGTCCAGTTTCTACTATATGCCGATGTTTGCGTTCGGCAGAACCAACTAGTTGAGGAGTATGTGGGGGAGACTTGAGGTGTTGAATGCCACAAGCTGAGAGATGGGATGCCAGGGCTTGATATTCACCACCACCATCAGAGTAGACTGTTTTAATGGTAGACTGAAAATAGTTTTTGACCAACTTCTGGAAAGTGGAAAAAATGCGAGAAACGTCAGATTTATGGGAAAGAGGATATATCCATGTGTACTTAGAGAAGTGATCTACAAAAATAACATAAAATCGGAACTTATCAAAAGATAAGCTTGGAGCAGGACCCCAAACATCAGTATATATAATTTCAAAAGGTTTAGAAGAGGAAATGGAAGATGAGCCAAAAGGCTGCCGATGACTCTTATTACTAAGACAAGCATCACAATGCATCATAGAATTAGTGGACTTAAAAAGAGGAAGAGAGTTACGAGATAATAATTTCTGCTGAATAAAGGACGAGGGATGACTAAGCCGACGATGCCACACATCAATTGGAGCCGCAATAGAAGAATGAACAGTGGGCTAGGATATTCGAGAGGTTGACGGCCATTCGTAAATGTTGTCTTTATTCGGGCCTTAGACCAATGATGCCCCAGTGCTCAAGTCCTTAACAAGAAATGAATCAGGAAAGAATTCAATGGAAGTATTGTTATGTTTGCAAAATTGAGAAACAGAAATGAGGTTGCGTTTAATATGAGGGGCACATAAAACATTATCGAGGGTAAATGTATTATAGTCAGAATTAAGCGTTGTGGAACCAGTATGAGTTATAGGAAGTCCTTTACCATCACCGATGATGATATCTTCATCGCCGCCATAGGGATTGTGAAGAGACAAATTCTGAAGATCAGCGGTGATGTGATGAGAGGCACCAGAATCGATAATCCAGTTGGATTGGCTAGGTGTCGGAGAAGTTAGGAGATTTGCCTGAGGCCAGTGTGACGGAGCAAGGAGGCGGGGACGAGACCGGCAAACTTTAGCGGAGTGGCCGACTTTGTCACACAGTTGGCAAACGACCCGTCTTTGATGGCTCGGTAGGGCAGGACGCCAAGACTGATGATGGCTGGAGTTGCCACTTTGCGAGAAGTGATGACTAGGAGGATAGGAGGGGTGTTGCATGGAACTCACAGAATCAAGAGGCGCATTAGCCAAACCTTGGGTGATGTTCGACGAGTACCGAGTGCTCTTCCGTTTAGACTTATGACTGACTTGAGCAGTGACAGTTGATCCAGGCAGTTTGTCCGCACGCTTCAAGTACATCTCGTAGTCAGTCAGCTTATCATAGAGATCTTCAAAAGAGACTGGCGAGTCGCGTGCCCGAATTGCAGCAGCCAATTCCTTGTAGTCGGTGTCGAGACCATTGAGAGTATGAATGACAACCTCTTCGTCACATAGGAAATGACCTATCAAGGCCAAGTCATCAATGATAACCTTGATATGTTGTAGATAATCAGAGATACTACTTCCCTCTTGTTTTGTCACCATAAGCTTGGATAGAAGACTGAGCTTGCGAGTACGCGAATGATTTGCCAGGGTGGTTTGCAGTGTAGACCATGCATCAGCAGCTGTCACACATGAAGATATCAAGGGAGCAACGGATCCAGCAACTGAAGCTTGAATAGCTTGGAGGATGAGACGATCTTGACGTAGCCATAGTTTGTGAGCTGGATTGGGTACTGGACTGGGATCGCCGGGGATGTTGAGCATGGCCGAAGGACATCTGAAGGAGCCATCAATGTAACCTAGCAAGTCGTATCCAAATAAAAGATTAGAAAATTGAGCTCGCCAGGACGCATAGTTGCCACCCTTTGATAACTTAAAGGGTATCAGCGTGGCAGCATTGATGGAGATAAGCCCTGTAGAAGAACAAGAAGTGGGAGTCCCTACAGGAACCGAAACATCAGAAGAAGTGAACGAAGACATTTTTTTTTTTTTTATAAGAGGTGGAGAATGAGGGAGGGGGCTGCTGCTATAGATTGCTGCAGCAGATTGGGCAATCTACAACAGTGCCCAAAGTTGTCGGCAGCTGCTGTGGATTGCTGCTTGCTGCACCAGATTGTAGAGGCTGCAGTTCGCCGAAAGATGGCCGCGAAAACTGTAGCGATACTCAAGACTGTGGTTCGCTGCTATGGATTGCTGCTTGCTGCAGCGGATTGTAGAGGCTGCAATTCGCCGGAAGATGGCTGCAAAAACTGTAGCGGTACTCAAGACTGTAGTTCGCCGGGAAATGGCCGCGAAAATCTGCAGTGTTACTCAAGGAAACTACAGTGAGAGAAATCTACAGCAATTAGATGTAGACTGTGGTTCGTTGCTGTGGATTGCTGCTTGATACAGCGGATTGTAGAGGCTGCAGTTCGCTGGAAGATGGTTGCGAAAACTACAACAGTACTCAAGAAAATTGTTTCGCTGTTGTGGTAGAGGAAGGAAGATGCAGCGGTTGCGGTTGCTGCTGGCTGGGAAGCGGCCGCGACAGCGAAGGAGGAAGACGCGGCAACCGTCGTTCGCCGTTCGTAGCTATTGAGGAGGAGGACACCGCCGTTAAGGAGGCGCCGTTGTGTAGAGAGAAGCGACAGCGAAAGCTGCTGCGGTAGAGGAAGATGCAGCAGTTGCGACTGCTGTTGGCCGGGAAGCGAGGAAGACACCGCTGTTCGCCGTTATTGAGGAGGCAGTGAGAGAATGTTTTCCTCCTTGCGTGACGACGACGGAGAGTGTCTGCTGTAGGCAGCAAATATGAGAGGGAGCAAGGCCGACGAAGAAAAGCAAGACCGGCGATGAAGAAAGAGAAGAAGTGGATGAGCAGAGCCAAGACAATGCTCGTTAGCACTGGCTCTGAATCCCTATCTTGTGCTTCTTCAGTGACTCCACTTGAGGCAGCGTGTTACTGTGGCCGCTTGGCTAATACACGGTAATACTGTTGTTGCCAAGGAGGAACTGCTCTGATACCATGTTAGAAAATAGATAGATAAACAAGTTGTAGAAGAAGTTGATTGTTATTAACATATCCTCCTTCCTTTTATACAGGTTAGAAGGGAGAATTTTCCTCAATAGGTTAGAGGATTTCCTTCCTCAAACAGTTAGGGAAATCTCATCTACTTATCAAAAAGTCCTTATCATTAACAATCTGTAATCTTCCAGAATGATGCTGGCTCTCACCTTGCAGGAAGAACATAAAATGAGTCTTCCGATGGCAAGTCCAAGCACAGAGCTCTATTCACAGGCAACAATGTCATGTGTAAGTAGCTATACAGATATGCACTCTGATCGATTGAGAACAATTAGGTACTCAACATATATTATTACTCTTCGGCAGCTATCCACAGCAAAGGCCAAAAGAGATGCAACCAAATTACACACAACAGAAGCATGATTGTTAAACTACATGGATGTGTTCTCCAAGTCAAGGCCTCCAACATCACCGACCAGAACAAAGCCATCAAACAAGGAAAAGGAGACACTATCCAATTTTCTACGGCAGTCTGCATTCTCTGCAGGTCAATGCATTGGAATAGTGGTCCTCATCTTATGTTAGGCTAAATAAATGCAAGTCTCGATTCAGGGGGTGGTGAGAACCTAACACAACAAGAAATAAGAATCCATAGACTGCAATTGCATTTTAGCTGGCATAACTTGTTTGCGTTTGTTCGTTGAAGCTGATCGAAACATCATGAAAGACTTCTTGTCACAAAGAACAAACCCATGGAGATTTTAATTCATTTAACAGATTGTGGTTTTTGTGTTCGGGAATATCTAAATATTATTCCGAGAAATTTTACTTGCTAGAAAGAAAATACCAGTCTTATCAGCTAAGAAAGATAATATTGAAAGCCAGAAAAAGAATATGGAGGAGAGGAAAGAAAACCTTTCTGTTCACTGCTTTTAATTTTCTTGGGTTCACGACATGTTTACATTGACGGTAGCATTCTTGCTGCAATTGCAGATGGGGCATGCGTCCACGGCCGGGCCGCACGCCGCGCACAGGCACAAGTGCCGGCACGGCAGCAGCAGCACCGACGGCTCACCCTCGCGGCAGCTCCGGCAAGCTCTCCCCCAACCCCTCCTCGCGCCGGCCTTCCCCTCCTCGTCGCCATCATCTCCGTTGTCCCCGCAGCAGCAGGACACAGCGTCGCCGGCGGTCAACGCTGCCGCAGCCTTCGCTCTTGCCTGAGTCGCAAGCAGCTGTTCGAGGTTGGTCCGTAGAACCGTGGCCGTGGCCTCGGTGCTCCAGGCCAAGTCCCGCCATATCTGGTTCTCCACGCAGAGGCTCTTCATGCGCCCCTCCAGCGCTCGGTTAAGCTCCCGGAGCCTCGTGATCTCTTCTTCCATGGCCTTGAGCTGCCTCGAGGCGCCTTCTTCCATCGCCGCGACGATCTGCCTCACGAACCGCTTCCGCCGCTCCGCGACCTCCGCCCTCACCTTCTCCGCCTGCCATAGCCAATTCGAAGCCATCAGAAACCGCACCATTCGATCAACAGAAGCCGGAAGCTACAGCTAGCCTCCGGGAGCCCGGAGATTTACGTGCTGCAGGATGAGGCCATCGATGTCGAGCATCTGCTGTTGCAGGTGGGAGGAACTGTCGACACCGCGAAACGAAACTGGGCGCGACCGTTTCCTCGACGGTTCGGTGACGCCGCTATCGGAGGCCACAACAGTGATCACCGGAGCCGGTGAATTATACACGGCGGCCGCAATGGAGTCCGGCGGGGCGCATACCGTTTGCATGTCGTACAAACTCGGCTGGTTCTCCGCACTGTTGATGATTTCCCTGCACGATAATACGCAACACAACCATGAGAAACATAGAAATCCACGACTGATCACATGCACGTACTTACATTGGGAAAGAAAGTTTGAGAGGAATTAGTACCTGTTGGTGAGGAGTTGGGAAGGGAAGACGTGAAGCAGATGGGCTTCGACTGCCATGTGAAAAGGTGTGTTTATGTGCTTGGTTGGTGTTTGATGTATTCTCTTATTCTCTACAGCGGGTGGGAGGTCGCTGGAGAGCAGAGGCTGGTGTGGCAAGGAATGAATGGGGAGGAAGGCAGCATGCAATGGGCATGGCTTTTATACTGATATATATATATATATATATATATATATATATATATATATATATATATATATATATATACAGAGAGAGAGAGAGAGAGAGAGAGAGAGAGAGAGAGAAGGGAAGAAAAAGAAAAGGAGAATCTGCAAAAAAGAAAAGAAGGTGGGGTAAGAGGAAAGAATTGGTCAGTTGGATTGTCCCTTAATTTCTCTCAAAGTCAAAGAAAAGAATTAAGAAGGTGGTTAAGAGACCAAAGAAAGGATATGAGGCTTCTAACTTTGGTTGCCAAAGTCAATGATGGAGTGTGTAACCTATGTTGGGATCAAAATGATGGGTTATTCTTCATTTTCCTTTTTTTAATGATATTTAGGAATGGATATTTTGGAGCTTCTTTGATGCCAATTGTTCATCATAACTAAAAATAATAGTAATGAAGAAGAAACTTGCAGGTTGTAATAACTTCTTGTAATATGATGTTTCACCAATCAATTGTCCTGCCAATGAAATATGGTGATCAGAAATGCACCAAATGATGCTGTCCTTTTGGTGACTTTTAACCTACTCAATGAATGTGATCAATTCCATCATTGACTAAAATATATCTTCTACATTACAGTAGTTTGAAAGCTTCCCTGATATCTGATCAATCTGAGCACAACCTGAATGGACAAGCTGAGGAAAGAAATATATTTTAGTTGCTGTCCTCTAATAAATCATTTGGATATTGTGGTTTTGCTAGGATTATGTGCTACTTTTGAGAAGCAATACCCCTTTCTTTATGCATTCCTGTTGATAACCAGTAAAGCATGATCTCTTTGCCTGCCTGTTCTACCTCACTCTGTGATGAGGGTGGCAGACTCAGTTCCCTAAATCTCTGAAGCAAATCTCAACATTTCAGCATCCAGCACGCAGCAGAGTTTAGGAATGGAGATAGGAAAAGAAACCTTTTGCGATGCTCATCAAAGAGGATGTAAACAGATGCATGTGATTCCCCTCCATTAAATGACTCCATTATTGTTGTCAGTAACATTACAGGGAAAAGGTGAAGACATCACATGACTACTACATGCCATATAGGTGGATTAGCAAAGGGGAAGAAGGGGGCACACACACCCATAACCTTTTACTTGTCCCGACACCAGCTTAAAGATGAATCCTCAAAAGACACAGCTGCCCTACACCCCATGAACTTTTTCCTTTGTTCTGCCATATCCCCCTCCCCCCCATTTGGTGAGAATCTCACAGCTCAATCCCTTCTCCCTCCCTACCTTTCCTTTCCTCTTTGTCTTCTTGTCTTTCTTTTTCTTCTCCTTCATTTCTTTGGTATGTTCAAAGCAAAGGTCGTACATGAAAGGTTGCAGTCAGGCTCCCAGCATGCACCTCCCCAAAGCAAACTTCCACCCTCCTCCTACACTTGAAAGTTCGTTCTGAGGCAGCTTCCCTGCCACCACTGTCATCTGGATGTTTGGTCTCCCACTCCCATGATTATTTCGTGCGCTGGAAACATGCCTTGCTTGCTTACTTTCTGAGATCACGGGAGAAGCCCTTCCAAGGAGTTTTTCGGCTTGGAATCCATGCCCCCACTGTGTCCTCTGGGTACCAAACCAATGGATGCAGAGCCCATGAAAGTGCTGTGGGGGTTCACTTCAACCTAAGCTTCTTTCTCATCTGAGACATGGTCATGTGTGGGTCCTCAAGATCAATCCCCCACCACAGCATCAATGTCTTTGGGAAGCTAACAAGAACCACTCTGACAAAAGAATTGACTACAGTCGAGTAGATCCTGAAGTGGATAGTTTGTATTGCTGTCCAATATAAAATGCTACAAAATCCTAGCATGATCAGTTCTTCTTGGATTCATCTAATGGCCATTGTCGGTAGCACCATTGCCGAATGAAGGAGGGAGGAAGGAAGGAAGGAAGGTATGGGTCTGGGAGCATGGCATAGGAGAGGGGTAGAACAGTCCCCCAGTCTCCTGTTCTCCATCCCAAGCAGCCATTTACGGAGATGTGATGCAGACAAATAAAAAAGAAGACCTCAGATTCCAATCTTCTGTGACTGTTCAGACACTGTGTCTCAAGAGGGTGGTTGGAGTCAGTGACCCCATGGATGCATCAGACAGTATTGTTATTGTTATGGGCGACGATTTGTTGGATGCTGGAAAACATGTCCACTTCAACAGGAATGGTTAGGACAAGCAGGTGATGTTGGTCAAGCATGCCGTTCCTGCAGGGTAGATCTCTGGCGTTTCTGTACCACTTTGCGAAAAGAGATTAACTCGCAAACAAAAGTTGCATAGCAACAACGCATACATTTGATTGTCCGTAGATTCATCCTTACTTGTAGAAGGATTCACATCAATGAAATAGATGCCGTATCATCAAGCATTGTAGTTCTTAATATGATTTAAATGGACTAATCATAATTAACACCAGACATGAGTTTTCTTTCTTTTTCACTTGTTGCAGAGGTGAAGATGATGGGAATATCCATCTTTTGAGATCCGACGGAGGAGTTGTCACTTGAAGAAAGGCTAGTGACAGAGAGGAAGAATGATGTGCATGAGAAGACCGAACAACTAAAATCCAGAAAAAGTCACCAAGAGATTTCAGTGTGACAGTGAAAAGCAACTTCCTGGTGAGAGGTAATAGAAGCATATATATAAAGTTGGCACAGCAGCAAGATATGAAGAAAGGAAAGATCATTTCATCCTATTGGAGTTCATGTAGCTGTTTCAGATTATTAATGAAGAACAGCTGCTTTTTCTTGTTGCATCATCTCAGAGAAGAAGAAAGCATCAACAAAGGAGATACAATCCAAGTTATCCAGCAAGAATCTGATGGCATGGCAACTTCATCATCTTTCAGGACATAAAACTCTTTCAATGCTGCACTGTCTTAAACTGTTAACAAAGCTGGAAACCAACACAAAACAGTCGACTCTTAAGTTTCTTCAAGTCATTACTTATCTGAAACTCCATGGTAGATGAACTGAGGAATTAGTCTTCCCAAAACTGCTTCACAATTCTTTATGCTGAATTGTTTCTGTGGTCGTCAGCTTTCCTTTCTCCTTGGCATCTTTCTTAGAACATATTCTTAAGTTCTTTAAGTTCAGCAAACAATAGCTTGAGTTCTGCTGGATCAATTTGATGGCACTACTACTATGCAACTCCCACCATGAATAGTGAATGTGAATAATGACAGCAAGTGTTTTGTTTGTGATTGAATATGAGACCTACTAGTTCTAGTTCCAATCACAACCCATCGGTTTTGTTCAAATCCTGGTATTGGAAACGGACGTGAATTAGGTTATCCTATACGTATTTGATACATTTCTACGTTAAGGTGACGAACAAATCCTATAAATGATTTTATACTATGAAAATTTTAATTTTCTATATGGATATGAACAAAAACTATCGAACCGCATAAATTTTCTATTAACTTTTTAGTATATTTATCTTTTTGTTTGAAGATAGTTTTGATATTTACCTAACTTTCATTAAGAAAAAAAAAAGTTTAATTTTCTTAAATATGTTTATATATATATGTATATATATATATATATATAGGCAGGCCCTAACGGAACCCGTCGACAGTTAACATCGGGTAATCCAATCCGATTGGTTATAGGATCCATGCGAATCCGAATCCAGATTTGGAGACGGATCCGGATCGCCTGCTGCTGCGTAGCACCAACTTAGGGCTCAACCGGGCCGGCCTCCCTCGTCCGAGATCTGTTGGATAGGAATAGAAACCCTAGCCATCTTGGGCTCGGGAAGAGGGGCCGCTTGGACGCTCGTGCGCGCGTTGCCCCAAATCTAGGTTTCTGGATTCCTATATCAGGAATAGGAAACCGACAAGACAAGGGAGGCGAAGCAGAAGGGCCGTAGCTGCCTTCTCGAGAGCGCAATAACGAATAAGACCAACTCCGGAGGAGGCAGCCGAGAAGCCTGATTCGTTCCCTCGCCCCGTCCCTTTCCTCTCCCATCGTCACTCTCGTTGTGGAGGAGGGGAAGAAGAAGAAGAAGAAGAAGAAGAAGAAGAAGAAGAAGAGGGACATGGGGAAGAAGAAAGGAAAAGGAGGAGAGCAGCAGTCGTCGAGCGTCGTCACCGAGGCCACCCGAGTTCGTATCGGCAAAGTGCTCGAGGAGTTCCGGACATCCGAAGCTGAAGGTACCCTTCGAATTCTTGAACCCCAGACGAAGAAAGATTGCTTCTTTGCTTCGGTGGTTTCTAATCTCTTCAGTATAAACTTCTTGGTCATTTCTGGGTTTTCATCTGGAGTAATGCAATCTCTTCAGTATGCTTGGAAAGTGTACGACTTTATGCTGCTTAGTTCTTAATTGATGCATGCAGATCGTAAACGTTTATATGCTTATTTCTTTTTTATCCTAATTCTCCTTTGTCAAATTTTTTTTATGTTTATTTGAGAATGGGTATCTAATTGCTTGTATGGTTGATTGATGCTCAAAGTATGATATTATGCTTACGTGCGTGATCAAAATGTGAGATTATTCTCGGGTTAAGCATTTTGTTGAAAGAATTGGACGTTGTCTTTCCTTCTAGTTGTCTAGTTCCCCTGAGATGCATGACATTATGCATCACCTCCAAGAAGCATTTTGCAGTGGTATCTGCACCAAGAATCAGCTATTTGCAGGTCTGTGTCAGCTGTGTTTTTTATTGTTTTATGTTCTTTGGCAAATAGTAGTCCTATAAACAAGTCCAAGTTCTTAGGGAGTTCTGTTGTCATCTTTTGCCCTTATCGGTTATTCTCCAGCAATATAGTAGAGTACTTTCGGCTCTAGTTTACCACCTTGGGGGACTTTTCTCTCCCTTATATTGGAGAGACATATAGTCAGGAGGGTTGATCTAAAATTCTCTGGTAGAAGTGGCAAGGGACTGAAAAACTTGCTTAACAAATTCTTTAGTTTGGTTGAGATAATGTGTTATGCATTCATAGTGATGCTTGGTTGAGATTGTCCAACTTCTGAGAATGTCAAAGAAGATTCATCTGATCATCAAAAGTTAATGGACTACCTACAATATGTTTTTTAATAAAATTCGGTTTTTTATGTGGTTTTCAAGATGATGAATTTCTTTTTCATCTAAGAAGGATCTCTAAAGAAGTTATTGTAAAGCTAGTTAAGATCCAGTGGATGATGCTGAATATTTGCATTTAAATATGTGCAATCATCATAATTTAAACAAAAGAAGGTTTGGATTTCCCCTATGATGGAAATGCATGGTCAAAGTAGAAGAGAGGAAGGCATGAATCGATACCGTGTAGAAAATTTCAGATGGGTTATTATAAACTGGGTAAAGGCAAGCTAAAAATCTGTAGAAGGTCATATCCTTTGGGAGTTTAAGCTTGAGAACTATCATCTTATTCCATTATGTCACGGACAAAGTTCTAAACAGAATGTTTGATGTAATACTTATATATGTCTGTGCCTTTTGGTTTGTTTATGCTTTGCACAACATGTAGAGGGACGCTCGAAGGCTTAAAAGCCCCATTTTAGTTGGGTTTGGTGGCCTTCTTAGGCTCGTAAATAAAGGTTATGTCATGTGGACACTTGTGAGAGATATTCGGTTTGTAGTGGACCATTTTGACCCTTTGTTGTGCAATCATTTAGAGCTTGTAAAGTCTGTTTGTAATTTGCATTGTCTATGAAGTGTTTCCTGGAATGTTTGCTTGTGGATCCCAAGTGAGGCGCTTTCTCTAACCCGTTTTCTCTTTTGTAGGTCCTAAGGGACCATAGGAGGTTTCGGGGAGGTTGACCTTTGCGGAGGACACTATGGGTGTCGCACGACTTAGGCAAAACCAGCTAAGTCCGTGACAGATGGTATCAGAGCGGGACAAGTACTCATAGAAACACTTGTCATGCAAATGTGAGGGACCTAGCGGGTTGCGTTGAGGGTAGTCAGCACACGGGCGATCGTTTGGGGGAAAACGGGTATGGAGATGTAGGGAAAAGGAGTCGCTCGGAGGAGCGGACATTTGAGATTGACATTCAGAGGAATGACCAACCCTTCGCGCAAGAGGCACCACGAGAACAAGCAAGCTTGGAAGAATGCGGAGCGTACAAAGGTTGGGATGGCTGAGTTCGAGCTACGGCTCGACGTTGACAACTATACTTGATGGTGCTCAAGGCAAGCGAGGCGCTTGGTAAAGGATGAGACTATGCAAGGTGGAATGAGTTGCTCAGTGACCGAAGGAGTTATGCAAAGCTCACAGAGGTGAGGGGAATTACTAACTCGATGAATTCGGTACTCATGCATATGCTTGTATGTGGATGATGGAATGTTCGCGGCCATCCCAAGGCGATCAAAACTCGACGCCATGGAGCATTGAAACTTTCTCGTCGGCATGCGAAGGATACATTCGTAGGAGGCTGAAGTGTGCAGCGAGTTCAGCATGTTGCTAGGCCTTGAGTGGTGCAGCGGGGACTGTATTGACGTGGAGTCACAATCTAGCAAGTGCATTTGTAGGGGGCAGAACAATGCACAGTTTGTTCAGCAAATCGGAGTAGTCCGAAGGGGATGGTGGTCTCCGAAACTTTCAGAGAGAAGGAAGCGAAGAGAGATGTTGCTCCAACGGGACAGTTATCCAGGAGGAATAGATCCCGGTTTCTCCAGAGGGAGAATCATGTGCAACAGACCGCACATGTTGAAGAGAAGTATCTTAACAAACAACAACTCCACGAAGCTCAATAGACCGAGCAAGCGGCGAGGAGTCGTTGCATGATCTCGCTTGAGAGAATGCATTGGTGGATGTATTGCGAGATCAAGTGGGGGAGCGATCCAAAGCAACACAAATGAAGGCACACTTGGAGTCGATATGGAGATTGGACTCTAGGGAGGGTTGACCCGTGGAATGGTGGGCGCGAGGGCCACCATCGACTCAATGCAAAAACGAGGAGCTTAGCAACTTGGGTGTAACTTGGCAAAGTACCCAAGCCGCATGAAGGGAGCCAGCATAGAAGATGGAACATGGAGCGGAGGCACAGTGCTTTCCTTGGACAGAGGTCACGGACATGAACTTTTGCAGAGGCAAGAGCAGGATTATGTTGTTCCATGGGTCCTTCATTCTGACGGAGCGGACTCATCTTGCATGGTGCCAAAGGCGAAGGGAGTTTCTGGGCACATGCACCTTATCTCAGAGAAGCATTTGATGGAGGAACTAAGGCGACTTAACTTGCGGAGGCGAAGTTGGGTTTAGAAGGTCTTGGCACGGGGCAAGAGGACGCGGAGGCGGGTACTCTTGAAGAATATGCCACAGTGTTGCCAGTCAAGTTGCTAGGCAGGAAGCGGTGCGCAGCGGAGATTAGGCTGGTAGGGGTAGAGGCCCAGGATCTAGACAACGTTCCACCAAGTGCAACGTAATTGGTGGACTTGGGGAGCTACTAGGCGACAAACTGTCCTAGAGCGGTGCTTCAACTAGGTGTGACCCAAGAGTGGGTGGATGAAGGTCGATTGCCAAAGGAGCGAACAAAATTGAAGGTGGAAAAGACCCTGCGATGTATTGGCAAAGGCCACACATGGAGGGATCACAATTCGAGTTCATCCCACAAGGATCAGAATGCAATAGAGATGTCATCAGGAGGCGACATGGTGCAGGGGATCGTGGTGGAACAGTTCATGGCAATGCGATACACATGACATAGTCCCGTGAGGGACTATATCATACGGAGGTATGATCAGGAGTTACTGGAAGCTCTACTTCGGTGAATAACACGACGGCAAGAAGGGCTATGGATTCAAGGATTGAAGGCCATGGTACCGCAGAGGCGGGTCTTCCGTGCGTGCATCGAATCTTGCATCGGATAAAAGCCTTGGTTATCAGCATATGGGGGCTGTGTTCCACTGAGGGAAAAGTTCGAATGCAAGTACCAGTGAGTCCCATGGGAGGGACTTGATCATGCAGAGGTATGATCGAAGCAGCTGGAGAGTTGGATCGCTCCAGAGCCCATATTCGCTTAAGGGAGCCCGACAAGTCAGAGGACAAGGTCGAGTAAGCGAACGTTGCTACCAATAAAGCTAAGGAGAACAGAATCGATGCAAACCCTACAACGTGCTGACAGAGGCCATGCATGGGAGTTGTAGTCTGTTTTTTCATCGACCAAAGGGAGCTGCTTGGAGAACACAGAGGTGTTGAAGCAAGGGGTCGAAAGGGACGAGGAAGCGACGACAAGTCCAGA
Organism: Musa acuminata AAA Group; assembly: GCF_036884655.1. Classification (NCBI taxonomy): domain Eukaryota; kingdom Viridiplantae; phylum Streptophyta; class Magnoliopsida; order Zingiberales; family Musaceae; genus Musa; species Musa acuminata. Next base: position 1,315,508 of record NC_088331.1, read on the forward strand.
GGAACTTAGCTACCCAAAATCAAGCATCAGTTAGAATGGAGGTGGACTCGGAGGAGTGCCACAGAGACATATCTACTGATCGTAAAGAAAAGGGATGCAGATGCGAGGCGACGGATGGTAGGGCCATGGGCATGGCAGCGCCATGGTACCGTAAAGGCAGAACTTCCGTGAAAGGGGCCAAGGAGGTGGAGCATGCAGAGGCAAACTCCAAGTTTCGAGACAAGGCTGAAGGGCAGGGGCCAAGGAACTTAGTAAGACCGGTGTCAATGAGCTTCTCATCAAGATAGCCGAAAGTGAAGGACTTCAGGTCATGCAAGAGTGGTGCTGTACCTTTGCTACTTAGTGGAGTAGGCGACAGGGTTGATGGAGAAGACAGTACAATCCCAGAGGCGACCAAATCTATTAGAGAATTACTCTAAGTTAAGGTGAAAACTTCCTACATTCCAGAAGTTCGATAACATTGAAAAGGTGAATCACAGTAGCTAATTCAATGCAAGGAGTGCAAACACTTCGAGTGCTTCAAAAGTGTGAGCAAAGAGCAGGCGAAGGTCAATAACCAGCTCGATGCATGGAGTACAACCCTTGAGGAGGTGGGCGAAGTCAAGTAACCATTGTCTTCTCAACTCTTAAGAGAATGGGTGAAACCAAGTACCCCAATTCTCTTATCTATCCAGCAGATGAGCGTTGCACAGGTTCACAGACCCTTCAAAGATAATGAAAGATAATAGTTGTCAAATCCTCACCAATGGTGATCAGTGCTATTGAGAGTAGATTATCCGCTTCATTTCCCAACATAATGCCAATCGAAAGCGGAAGTGATGTGAATCTACTTGGAAGTGACAACTAAATGAAAGAAGAGTCGATGGACATTTTGTGGAGGAAGGACCCAAAACTTCGAAAGTTTGCGAGACGATGCTCGTTAAAGCTCCAACAAGCATCCACCCAGTTCAAGCAGCATGTGGTATTTGAGAGACTGGCGCATAGTAAGGATGGTATTTTCCTTCATATGAAGGATCCGTAGGAATCAACAAGGATCAACACAACTCAGCCAACCCCACACTAGAGTCAAAGTCATTGGCGAGTTGAAACAACATAGCATATCAAAAGTTCGACTACTCAACAACAGCAGCGGAGAGCAGCTGGGAGCCAAGAGGCGCATTGCAGCTAGAGCAGAAGATTGAAGACTCAGCAAAGGTGAGGAGTTACAGTGTTGGCAAAAGGCTTCGACGAGGACGTCGAAGTAATAAGTGGGGGAGAATGTCACAGACAAAGTTCTAAACAGGATGTTTGATGTAATACTTATATATGTCCGTGCCTTTTGGTTTGTTCATGCTTTGCACAACATGTAGAGGGACGGTCGAAGACTTAAAAGCCTCATTTTAGTTGGGTTTGGTGGCCTTCTTAGGTTTGTAAATAAAGGTTGTGTCATGTGGACACTTGTGAGAGATATTCGGTTTGTAGTGGACCATTTTGACCCTTTGTTGTGCAACCATTCAGAGCTTGTAAAGTCTGTTTGTAATTTGCATTGTCTATGAAGTGTTTTCTTGGAATGTTTGCTTGTGGACCCTGAGTGAGGCGCTTTCTCTAACCCGATTTCTCTTTTGTAGGTCCTAAGGGACCATGGGAGGTTTCGGGGAGGCTGACCTTTGTGGACGAACACGTAAGGGTGCCGCATGACTTAAACAAAACCAGCTAAGTCCGTGACAGTTAGGTCCTTGTGTTGTAGCACAGGTGCTTTTTTATTGTTGGCTCCTCATGGTAGTCAATTAATTTTCTATTTTATATATGTTGTAGGTTATTCCATGTGCTTTGAACTAAGGATTGAAATATCGTACCGTACTGGAGTTTCGAGATTCGCTCGGTACGATACGGTACTATATACCGAGCGGTATATCGCTTGGTATATATATATATATATATATATATATATATATATATATATATATATAAGTAAAAAATATATTTTCGGTGATGTCGTAGAAAAAAGAGGTGACATCGCGGAAAAATGAGGTGGTGTCGAGGTGATGTCTCCTCTCTCTCTCTCTCTCTCTCTCTGTATATATATATATATATATATATATATTCGGCGACGTTCCTCTCTTCTCCCCATGCGGGGCGACGTCGCCTATGTGTGTGTGTGTGTGTGTGTGTGTGTGTGTGTGAGATACCGTCCGGTAGTGAGCGGTCCGTGTACCGGTTTGTTGGTGGACTGGTACGGGCGGTATTATTCGAAATTGTAGACCTTGTTTTGAACTACCTATGTCAATCAATTATTTATGACTGTTTAGATCTAAATGTATTTTATAAATCCCATAGAAATCGCTTACCTTTTGTTTGTTGTGCAATTATTCTCTTCTTGTAGCATATTTTTGTGGTCTGACAGTCGATGATTATTTGCTTGCATTTGATATCAACGACTCTTGACAAATTTATTGGTCGATTATGATACATTTTACTTTTTTGTGAGCACTTGGATACCAAATTGGTGCATAACTTTTTCTTACTGTATTGTTACTGTTATTGATTTTAATTGGCATTTCATTCTATAAACCAATTAGTTTTGTATCTCAGGAAGCTCAATAAAGATAGGCTAGATTTCCAATTTTATAGTGTTCTTATTCTCTGTCCTGATAAAAATGCATTTTGTAGATTTTATACTGTCAGTTGGTGATATACCATCTATTGGGTATGCATCATAAACTGTTTGTTAAATCAGATTGTTAGTTGTGTTAACATTACTTTAATATTATATATTGACCTAACCAACTATTAAATGTCTGTGTGCTTTACTCTGCAGTGTACACTTTCGAATCAGGTTTGTCAAAACAAGAACGAGCTGCAATTCACGAAATGTGCAGAAAAATGGGAATGATATCAAAAAGTTCTGGGTGAGTGTTAAAGGAACATAGATGAAGACTAAAAGTGCAAAACCATATCTTTATTTCTCAAGATATATCTTTATATCTGCAATAATTAGATAAGGATTCTACAAATTATGAGTCTAGATGTGATATGTCCTGTCTTTCATGCCTGTAGAGCTTGATCCTTATGCTAGTGTTGGAGTTTTATGCATGGTGTGATGCCATCTTGCCTTTCATAGCCAAACCTGTGATGGTGGTATGCAGTTGTATTGGTTTGTAGCTGATTAAACGTAAAACTCTGAAGATATTGTATGCTAAACTCAGCTATTGAAAAATGGTAGAATTTGGTGAAATAGTGAGGCAACAAAGGAGTAGTGGTCTTTTCTTAGAAGGAGATTGTTTTCTAGGCAAATTCTAATGTGCTTTGTTTGTGTAATATTGTACAATAAGATAGACTGAAATTGGTTTATATTTTTTACATCTTTGAACTTTATCTTATCTTTCATCAGTTTCTGTGGATTTTTCTATAGCAGCTGAATGGGGAAGTTTTGGAACCATTCCCCTGCAAATTTTTTAGACTAATTTTTTTGTCAACAATTAGCATTTTTTGGCATCGGTGCATGTTGATTCCTTTCTGTGTGTGTGTGTGTTGTGCTGATCAATATGCCCTTACATAAGCTGGCACGGGCAAAGTTTAATCTACACTTCTATCTGCAGTATTGGCACAGGGGCTAAGGTCTGCAAATGCTTGCCTATTATCTTTTATGGCACATACATTCTGACCTTTACTGGTTGGCATGACAATCTTTGTGTCCTTTGATAAAACTTAATACATGCTATCTGTCATGTTTCTCCTTTTTTAAATTTTGTTATCCTTCTAATACTATTAGAAACAAATAAATGCTTGGATCATTGCTTAGATGCTGAAATGCTGGATTTATTAATTTCAAAGCTAGAGATCTTTCTTTTAATAATTTTTTATATGGCGAACCTCATTCAGGTATGGAGAAAGAAGACGTCTTTCTGTATACAAAAGTAAAAAGAAAAATGGATCCATTAAGAAGGAAGAAGAAATGATCACTTGCTTGCAATTTTCGGAAGAGGTGAAAGAAGTTCTACAAGATCTTTTTTTGCGTTATCCTCCTGATGATGTAGAGAAGAGAGAAGATGCAGTGAACAACTCAAGTGTCAAAGTTGGTAAGGGACAGTGGAAGCAAGATTCTAGTTTTTGCAAACCAGCAATGCGGAAGTCGGATATTGCAAAAAAGGTGGAGCAGCTAGCTTCCAGAATAAATAATTCATCACAGTTGAGAAAGGTCGTTCCTTGTTATCAAATTTAATTGAAAATAATAGTTCCTTTTATTTGTTCATGTCTCTTATGAGATGCTTTAAACATTTCTTTTTTTCTTATTTTTTCATAATTTGTCTTTTGTTGAGTTAAGTACACATGAAAATTCTGCAGATTGTGGAAGATAGAGCTAAACTTCCAATTGCGTCCTTCAAGGATGGCATAACATCAACACTGGAAACTAACCAGGTTCTTCCACCCTAGCAAAATTTCTTTGCATTGTTCAATGAAGCGCGGATGTTGATGTACTTCGACTGTTATGTGATATGTTCCTTAAATGCTCTCAAGCTAAAAACATCACAATATGAGATTAGCAATGTATATTTAAGCAAGTAGTTTGTTTGCGATATGGATTTTGGTTTTTATTCGTAGGAATGAATGGGTTTGATTGCTAGGTAATATTTCCTTAAATCACTTACATATTTAGTTCAGTTGATACTAATATGTAATTGTAACATACAAAATATCCACACACATTTGTTCAGCTACATTGTGAGAGGCTATATTTGATGATAACTAAATTGCATACTTGATTCATAAATAACTAGTAGATCTGTCCAATTAAGATATATGGAAACATGTTCCTAAGTACTCTATGGGCTTTTATCAAGTTTTCTTGTGATGTTTCCAAAAGGAAATGGATTGATACACTTGTTTTTTATTTTTTCTGACTGTATGATGAGAGAACATCGCAGGGAGCAGAAAGATGATGAACAGAAGCTACACCCACCAGAAAAGTGTATAATTTTTCTTAGATTATAATAGTAATGGGGATGTAGAAAGCTCTTTTCTTGGATATAGGTCATAGATTAAAGATTCAAAGTGAATATTTCTTTGTAAGCACTACATAGTACGGACGTTTTAAGTATACCCCTGATTTTTCTGCTTCTTAGTTTATTGGCACAACATGTTTCTGACAGTACATATGATCCAGATGATTCTGTTCTTAGAGATCTTGTCAGCTAACATATTTTTCTTTATCAGGTTGTGCTTATATCTGGTGAGACTGGCTGCGGTAAAACCACTCAGGTGCCAGTTCTTTGATTTGTTTTTGCTTATCTTGCCAAAAAGTTTCTGCTTAATTTTTTAGTGCTTATTTTCCTTTATTTTTTGCATCTCATTTTTGAGATGAAGACATTTACAGTGTGTTTTTTGCATTTGTTATATTTTTATTTATTTATAGCCAATTTGACACGGTATTTTTGTTAATTTTCTTCTCTAAAATGTGGTTGTTCTGTCTATGAACTATTGTGCTTGTTATATTATCATTCTTCTCTGAATAAATAAGACTGCAGGGTCTGTTTTAAAGTCATCTAGTGCTTAATAGTTAATAGGTCATGCAGATATTTGGTCATATGTTAGATTTCCTTATGTTAATTAAGTAAAAAACTCTAGATTGTGCTTGCTGTTTACCATATATGAAAGCGAGATCCAGCTTTATCATCTTTGACAAATCCGATTCTCATATAATTTCTACTGAAATTTGCATTGTTGCTAAATCTTACATGTTTCTTTACAAGAACGGTCCTGTTGTTGTACAAAAGCACATGGTAGCTAATATCAAGGTTCGCAATTTCGTACCGTACCGGAGTTTCAATGTTAGCTCGGTACAGTACGATACTGTATATCGAGCGGTATACCGAACGATATACTGCTCGGTGTATATATATATATATATATTCGGCGTGACGTCGCCTCTCTCTTCTCCCAGGCTCGGCGACGTCACCTCGTTTATATATATATATAAATTTAATAAATATATATTTATATATAAAAGATTATATTTATATATAAAAGATTTTATATATATATATATATATATATATATATATATATATATATATATATGTTTGATACCAATAATAGTCGTCGTTTCAGTATGTCAAGGATACGTATGTATTCACGATTCATAATTATTTAATAGTATATTTTCTATATATCACATGCCGTTTTCAGTAAATAAAAACCGAAAGATGTACGCATATGGTGTGTTACGTTCTGGTACATGATAAGTATTTACTTGTGTATCAATTCAATTGAATCTAGAAAGAAATCATTCTCTTTCGTAAATGCAGAAATATATTATCCTTTTATTTTCTATTATATATATAAGTTTATATATAAATATTTATATATAAATATTTGTTGAAAAAGGTGATGTCGCTTTTTTTATATATATATATATATATATATATATATATATATATATATATATATATATATATATATATATATATATATATCGTTCTGTTCGGTAATGATCGGTTCGTGTACCGGTCAACTGACGGACCAGTACGTATCGCCCATATCGGGCGGTATTTTTCGAAATTGCATTCCTTGGCTAATATAACATGGGTCATGTACTTGGGTCTAACTTTCAATAGATAGTCAAGAGTTGATCCGTGATGCGGAAATGTCTATGGTTCTTTGATGCAAAATTATCATCTTTATTGATTTGATTAGATGATATGGATGATTGGTTGCATGGTCTTGAGGGAGACTTGATCAGTGGAGGCTTTAGTTTAATCAGTTAAAGAGCAAGAATTTTATAAGAAAAAAATTTACAAAATGACGAGAGGTGTCAGAAGTCTTGTGTGATTATTGGATACCTTTGAGATTAAAAGAAAAATTTTATAAGATGATTGTGAGAGCAACAATGCTTTATGCATCTAAGTGTTGGGCAGTAAAGAAAAAACATATATAAAAAGTTTACGTTGTCAAGATGAGAATGTTGAGATAGATGTGTGGAGTTACTAGGAAAGATAGGAAAAGAAATATTTTTATTCGTGAACAACCCGGTATCGTTTCGATAGAGTATAAGATGAGAGAAAATCATTTAAGATGGTATAAGCATGTGCTAGGGCGATCTTCGGATGCAGTAGTCAGAAGAGGTGAAATAATTAATATTAGTGGTACGAGGAGAGATAGAGGAAGAACTAGAAAGACTTTAATAGAAACTATAAATAAATATTGAAATATTTTGAACTTAACTAAACTTATAGCTTTCTATCGATTTCAATGGCGACAACAATCCATGTAGCCGACCATAAATAGTTGAGACTTACGGTTTTGTTGTCATTGTTGTTATTTTTGTTTTTATTGTTGTTGTAGTTAAAGAGCAAGAATTAACTACTTAAGATCAATTAGAAAGAATAGAACTAAAAGATCCATTTCTGGCCAAATAGCTAGGGCCAACAGAGATTAACATTTGTAGAGAATATGTTACCTCTTATAAAGCATAAGGAAACTTGCATAATAGTGGGGAGATAAATATGGGAAAGAAGAAATCAAGAGAAAATTTATTGACTGCAGCTTTTTTTTCTATTCAAAATTTCAGGAACACTTTCTTTTACAAAACAGGACAGTACCAGCACCGACTGGATGTACCAGGTGGTACAGACCCTGTACTGAGTGGTACAGCCCCTGTGCTGGGTATACTGTTTGGTTTGTCCTGCTTTGTGTACTGGTCGGTTGTTGGACCAGTAGACACCATCCATACCGTGCTTGGCGATATTACGAGCCTTGCTTCTAATGTCCTTGAATATACATAATATTAGATGTCATTTTTTAGTCAATGTATGCCTCTCTATTTTGAACTCTTTACTTTTTGGTGAAGATCAGCCATTTATATTTTTCATTTGTAATTTATCTTTTTCTGGTAAAGTAATTTTTCCTTGATGAAAATCAGGTCCCTCAGTATCTCTTGGATTATATGTGGGATAAAGGTGAGGCATGTAAAATTATATGCACACAACCCAGGCGCATATCAGCTATTTCAGGTGATTACTATTTGGTATATATCTTTTGCTCAATATGTTCTCGGCATAGTCACTATCTAAAGCTTTTCTTATTTTTGTGGGCTGTATAGTTGCGGAAAGAATCTCTTATGAGAGGGGGGAAACTGTTGGAGAAACTGTTGGATATAAGGTAAGTGATTTTGCAAGCTCGTACTTGTTAATTAACTGTACTCCTGAATCAAAGTAGGTGTTTTGGCTTTGTTAATAGAGGTTCTGGAAGCCACAGTGTATTTGATAGCATATCTAATTTGATAGTCCATGTAGCTGTTGATGCTTTAGATAGCATGGCACTAGTTAAGTTTTTATTTTTAATATTTCTGATTCTTCATCTTATTTGCACTGGTTAACCTCCCGTTGTATTCTTTTTTACCTTTTTCAGTTATGGTTGAGAAACCAAGGTTGGAAGAAGATCTAACCCATATTTACTTAATCAAATCAGTTTCTTTTTCTTTGTTATGTTGGGTTGGATTGGGTTTGTTCGGGGTTTGGTTGTAAACTTAGCACATCATTTTTTTTTGTTTTATCAATACATATTAAATTTCAGCCATTACTTATGTTGCTAGGCTACTGTTGATACTTTTTTCATTTTAGAATCATACTCTCAGACTTCTGTCCTTTATAAAGTGTTGTAAGAATATTTTAAGCAATTTCAAGTTTACTTTTCTTATGCCAGATTCGTTTGGAGTCCAAGGGTGGGAAGCAGTCATCAATAATGTTCTGCACAAACGGAGTACTTTTAAGATTGCTTATTAGCAGAGGCTCAAACTTGTCAAGTGCAGAAGCTGGAAGAAGGCAGATGGAGGATTGTTTCCAAGGAATAACCCATGTTATTGTGGTAAAGCTTTCTTTCTGTCATAAGGTTTTGTAATCTGGTTCTGCTTTGTATAGGTGGTTATTTAATTGAGTTTTTATGGTAAGAATTATAATTCGTGTAATTAAAGGCCTGTTTCAGTGTTATAATGATCTTTATGGTTTTGATTGGATTTTACAGATTTTCTCTAAAGCAAAGGCTTTTTTCTTTGTGCACCATGTTCAAGAATTTATTATGGAGGAACTCCCTGATCAGTGAACCATTGTGTATGATACAATTTCCTTGTAATCTGCCCAATTTAAAGTTAATGAGAATAGGATTGGGTTTCTTATGTCCAGAATAAAAAGAGAGACTACAATCCTTTTCTTTTCAAAGAATAAGTGTGCTAGGGGAGTGATTTTGCGTGTGTTGAATGTGGGATTAAAAGGGGAAGTGGCATAAATGACAACATTTTAATGCAACTATATGCAGTGCATGTTGCATTATGTGTCTGCAATAACCATTTTTGTTTATTAAACTAAGTTATCTTCTTTGGATCTGCCCAAGTTAAAAATAAAAAAGACAAGTTTGAATATCATCAAAAATGTTAAACATAACAATATTTTTCCCCTGAGAAGAGCAGGAGCAAAAAGAGAGAGCATTTCTGCACGTTGGAAAAAAGAGTGAAGGGGCATAAATGGTGACATATGCAAAACATGCGGCTAACTGTGTAATACCCAAACTGATCTGGGCTAGTATACTTGGTATACTGTTTGCTGGTATGCCGGTGCAAAACAGGTTTTGAAAAAGTCCGAAGAAAAAGGTTGAAAGATAAAATAACTACAGGGTTGTGCAGGTCATGTACTGAGACGTACAGGCCTTGTACTGGGAGTACTAGGTGGTACAAGGTTTGCACAGGATGTACCACCTGGTTTCTCTTGGTCGGCCTGGTGGTAGGATGTTGGTCCAGTAAATGCCACTTGTGCCCAAACATATCTGTGCAGAATTATGAACAATTGAGTTCCAATATGCCATGGTATATGGCCTTTTTATCTTGGTTATATCTCTCTAATCTGTATATATTTGTTGGATTTGTATTTCCTGAATGAATGGCCTGCATGGGTTAGGACAATTTGATAGTGATATGTGGAGTCTTAGAATGGCTTTCCTAATTGGGTATAAGAGGTTTTCATTGTGATGCATCTCTACTATTGAGACATTGAGAAGTTTCCAATTCCCTCTACTACCTATGGTCAATTGATCTGAATTCAAACTGATTGAACAAGTCTTGTATTTTTTTGGGGTAAACTCAAACTAATTATGATATATCTGTATGTTGATTTATCTAGCAATTATTATTTGTTACATTTCTTCTAATACCTGTGACTAATATCTATTGTCCTCTACTTTTAGGATGAAATTCATGAAAGAGACAGATTTTCTGATTTTATGCTGGCAATTATCAGGTATTTGGAAAAAGCCACTTGAATGCTTGAATCGATTTCTGTTTTATTTATATATAAACCATATACTATATATCTCAATACAAATCTTACTGATGCACAAGTTCCTGATATGTGGATCCCTTTTGTTTTAGGAATTCCCTATTTTCATATGCTCTATGACCTGGGAATATAGCAGTCCAGGAATGATTGAATTTTCATCAAAGTCTCTTGTCTGCAATTTCAAATTATTTTGCTCTAATTTTTGCTCCATAAAAATCATGGAAATGGTCTTGCTTGCATGGGCTAGACTTAGCGAGAGTTGTGTGAACTGTTAACTATGTTGCCTTTCGTTGTTTGCTCCATAACAATAAAATAACTGATACAATAATTATTAACAAGTGGGGATAGTATCCCGTCCATTGGTTATACTGTTGGTCATTTTGTTTTGTCACTTTAAGCATCCTGGTTGCATTTTAGAGAGCCATGTGTACCGGGTTCCCCCTTTTTATTTGCTCCATAACAGTGAAGTGTGACCTATACAATGCTGTATATTATGCATCTTTTAAGGAATATTATATGTAGCCTTAACAGTATGTTTTATTGACTCAGGTTTCAAGTTTTAGAAGTTGAAAGACTTTATAAACATTACTTATTTGTTGCTTTCTGTTCTCAACTGCAGAGATTTGCTGCCCTCATATCCACATATGAGATTGGTAAGTACTAATTTGTTTTTTTCTACTTTTTGTTGCATGTCATGCTCATTGTATGACTAAACTATAACTTCTGCACAGTGTGTATTGTTTTATGTGGTCTAGTGTTGATCAATTATCTGTACCTTTAAACCAACAGGTGCTCATGAGTGCCACCATTGATGCTGAGCGATTTTCCAACTACTTCAATGGATGCCCGATTATTCAAGTCCCTGGTTTCACATATCCTGTGAGATATTTGTTATGAGTTAACCATCCACATAAAGTTACACCTTTGCATTAGTAGCCAATTATAACTAAATAATGGTTGCTGAGATATTTCTTCTTCAGGTCAAGATTTTTTATTTGGAGGATGTGCTAACCATCTTGAAATCCGTGGATGGTAATCATTTAAATCACGTGGCAGTGGATGAATCTCAGGAATCTAGTCCCTTGACTGAAGAATATAAAGATGACCTGGATGAAGCAATCAATCTGGCTTTAGCTAATGATGAATTTGATCCTTTGCTTGAACTGATTTCTACTGAGCAAACACCTGGAATTTATAACTACAAGCATTCCTTGACTGGTATATCACCCTTAATGGTATTTGCTGGAAAGGGTAGAGTTGGTGATGTCTGCATGCTTCTGTCTTTTGGTGCTGATTGTTCTTTATACGACAATGATGGAGGGTCTGCATTAGATTGGGCTCAGCGTGGGAATCAACTCCAGGTATATGAAATTATTAAAAAACATATGCAGAAAGATATATCAAAATCAGCAGAAGAGGAGGAACTACTTAACGAGTACCTTGCAAGTATTAATCCAGAACATATTGATACTGTCCTGATAGAACGGCTATTAAGGAAAATATGCAATGATTCTGCAGAAGGAGCTATTCTTGTCTTTCTTCCTGGGTGGGATGACATAAATCAAACCAAAGAGAGGCTGGTTGCTTCACCGTATTTTCGAGATCAATCAAAGTTTTTGATATTCTCTCTCCATTCTATGATTCCATCTGCAGAGCAAAAGAAGGTTTTTAAACGCCCACCTGCTGGTGCTCGTAAAATCATTTTGTCAACCAACATTGCAGAGACTGCTGTTACCATTGATGATGTTGTATATGTCATAGATAGTGGCAGAATGAAAGAAAAAAGTTATGATCCGTATAACAATGTATCTACACTTCATTCTTCTTGGGTATCAAAAGCTAGTGCAAGACAGCGTGAGGGACGTGCTGGTCGTTGTCAACCAGGAACCTGCTACCATCTTTACTCCAAATTTCGAGCAGCATCTTTGCCAGATTATCAAGTTCCCGAGATAAAGAGAATGCCTATTGAGGAACTCTGTTTGCAGGCAAGATACCACTTCTTGCTTTCCTTGCTTTTAGTTAATGCAGATCTGTGGTTTGTTGGCTTGATTTTTTTTCCTGGCAGGTAAAATTACTTGATCCCAGCTGTAGAGTAGCAGACTTTTTACATAAAACATTGGATCCTCCTGTTCCTGAAACTGTTCGCAATGCACTCATTGTTCTTCAAGACATTGGTGCTTTGACACATGATGAAAGACTTACTGATCTTGGAAAGAAGCTGGGTTCTCTTCCTGTTCATCCATCGACTAGCAAGATGCTTCTATTTGCAATTTTAATGAATTGCTTGGACCCTGCATTGACTCTAGCATGTGCGTCTGATTACCGAGAACCTTTCATTCTCCCAATGGCTCCAGATGGGAGGAAGAAGGCTGCTATCGCAAAACTTGAACTTGCTTCTCTCTATGGTGGATATAGTGATCAGCTAGCTGTTGTAGCAGCATTTGATTGTTGGAGGAAGGCAAAAGATAGAGGTCAAGAGTCACAGTTTTGTTCTAGGTATTTTGTCTCATCAAGCACAATGAATATGCTATGTAGCATGCGGAAGCAGCTTCAAAATGAGCTGGCAAAAAATGGCTTCATTCCAGCGGATATGTCCAGTTGTAGCTTAAATGCTCATGATCCAGGTATTCTGCGGGCAGTGCTCATGGCTGGTAGTTATCCAATGGTGGGAAGATTGCTTCCACGTCGAAAGAATGATAAAAGAGCTATAGTGGAGACGCCTAGTGGTGCCAAAGTTCGCTTGCATCCTCATTCTTCTAACTTTAATTTGTCATTTGGTAAGGCGGCTGGCTGCCCACTTATTATTTATGATGAAATTACTCGAGGAGATGGGGGGATGTACATAAAGAATTGCTCTCTCATTGGTCCTTATCCATTGTTGTTGCTTGCAATGGAAATGGTTGTTGCTCCTGGAAATGAAAATGATGATGAAAGTGATGATGATCTAGATGGTTCTAGTCTTGAGGAAGATGAGATGGAGACAACAATATCGCCTGGACAATGTGGAGAAGAAATTATGTCTTCCCCCGACAATAATGTTTCAGTTGTTGTTGATCGATGGCTGAGATTTGAATCAACAGCCCTTGATGTTGCTCAGATATACTGCTTACGGGAGCGTCTGTCTGCCTCTATCTTGTTTAAGGTAAGATTATGCATCGTTTATTAAATCTTGACCTGACGGACTCTTTTCTGTTGCCAATTTATTTGACCATTTAGATGTTTGACAAAAAATTGGATGATTAACAATTTATATTAATTTGCAAAGGTTTTTGTTTCATTACTGAAACATTTATCTATAGACCATCTCAAAATGCTTAGAGCAAAGTTGCACCGACTAATTTCTAGGAAAGTTTTAAAGTCCTTTAACAAAGTTTTAATGAACTCTACTGTGTCAAGCTTGTTACTACTTGCTTATGCATAAAATTAAAGCTTGAAACCTAGATGGATTTCACACTTATGTTTGTAACAAGAAAAGTTGCACATTGAGGAGCTTGTGGCTTACTGAAGAAGAATTTGACTTATTTGACTTTCATCTGGTGATTCATTGAGTTCATATTGACATGGAAGTTTTGCACTTCTACAATCTGCTTTGCTGTAAATAGTTTTCTGTCTTATCTTAGTCTCTGTGAGTTTTATATAGGTTACGCATTACCTCTATGGCAGAGACTCTGGCTTCCTCAACTCTATGGTTCATCAAATGTTCTATTACTCTTCCATGGTCTCCTTATATAAAGACTGTCCTTTGCAGGTAAAGTATCCACAGGCAGTTCTGCCACCTGCATTGGGAACGTCGATGTATGCCATTGCCTGCATTCTTTCTTATGATGGACTACCCAGTGTACTTGCTGATGCTGTGCTAGAACCTCAACCATCAGGCAGAGATGCGGCTGACCCAGGTAGACCTTTTCAGGGAAGAAGATTAATGGGCTTCATTCCGCCTGGGGGATTTCTGAGATCTTTAATTTCAGACAAAGTCCAGGGTTCTCCCTCCCGCAAAGACAGGAAAGCCAACCTTATCAGTCCTGTATCAGCACATTCAATCTCCCATTCACCAGTCAGGTCTCCTTTTCCTGGTCCAGGTTCTGGTAGCGCTGCACCAAGGATAAGATCCTTTAAGAGGCGACGCTAAGAGCTACTATTTTGTCTGCCATCATTTGTCAACTTTAATGATCACCCTTGAGTTCTCATTTAATGGGTAATATTGGATGATCATTCCGAACAGAGGTACTGATCCAAGGTTTATAATCCGCATCAGCTTTCTCTACCCATCTACAAAGCTTGTTTATCTGGTTTGGCGGTTTGATGATGCTGATGGTCCCTCTAACTGCTTTCTTTTGCAGCTTACAGGAAATAGTTGCTGCTTGGGGGGCTTATGAAAGTGCAGGTACGCAAAATGGCCGAAAGCTGACTGCTTTAAGCTGCCAGCACAGCTGCTGAATTTGGACTGTGCTTTTGGGGTTTCACGTCAATGGAATCTATGGTCTCGTATACATCTAACTGGTGAATCTTCCTTGTGCTCAGAATCATCAAAGACATTTTCTATGGTAGCAATATCGGCGAGTTCTGTTATTTTGAGAAAACACTGGCATCCTTAACAGAGCATGTTGTCCGTAGGAAATGATCCATATTTATTTGGAAGAGGAAAAGGACAGTTGTGCAAATGGAACCACAATAAGTTGTAGTTTAGACTAGTCAGTTGAAGAATTTGATTTTTCTGTCACGGATGCGTCCTAATATTTCTTCTAATGATTTAGTGCCCTTGTATTCACATGCCCTTATGCTGGTAATGAAGCTATTTTATACTACTGATATTTTTATTTTATTAAGTATCATGAGTATTGAACTTGATATGTAGATTAAGGTTTTAGGCAATTATTTCATCCAATTAGTATATGTTTAATGATTTAGATTTGGTGTGGACCAGCTGCATTGGTATATTTGTTACATGGAACAAAGATTAAAATAATTAAATATCCAGTTATAGGATGAATGTGCTTGCTGGTTTAGTTGGTAATTTAGTATGATTTATAGTTTGTAAGAAAAAAAAAAAGGAAAAAAAAGATTTAAGTTCTATTAATGAGATTCAGGTATATGAGAATGGTAATAACAGTAGGTCAGGTATTTTCAGGGTATACAGTTCTACTGGATTTACTGGAAAGATTTTAATCTGATGTATGTTAAGATAGGATGATTCATTTTTTTTATGGATTTATTATCATTGCATCATAATATGTATTCTCTCCAAGTTTGTACCTAATTGTTTTTAGATGCAAGTTTTCTCTTGTCTGCACTTTTCACATTCATGAAAAAGTAGGGTTTTTGTGTTGTTTTGGCATCATGATGTCAAGTAAGAAAACAGAAAACTAGTGCAGTGACCACTGTTACCATCAGACCACTCATGAACTTATATTTCTACCATCCTCCTCAGAATTCAGGATGCCAAGAACAAGTTGGTATGGTGCCAAGTTGGACACAAGCTGTCCAGTTTACATCCAAAGGCAGCAATCATAGACAGTGGTGGATGATGCTCTGGTAATTATTGGTCAAACATAAAAGTGGCATCACTAGTTTCTTGGTATGGTATGGTATGGTATGGTATGGAATGCACTTATTGTTGGGTATTGGGCAAATGTGACATATGGAGAACAGCAGCATCCTCTTGTGAAGAAAGTGGTTGTTGATCTCAGAGCAGTGGGACAAAGCTGTGTTTGCTGTCATCCTTTGGTAAGACTTCCATCTGACTCCCAACAACCTCAAAACTGTACATAAATGTTATATCTGCACCTTTGTTGTCAGTGACGAAGCCCGCCCATCAGAAAAGGGCAGATGGAGTGATTGCTAATTGGCTCAACAAAATGTTCACGGCAAAAGAAACATATAACACTCCCAACTCCCGGAAAGGGATATTCTACCTCCCATCGACTATAAAATAATCATTTCATTGTACATCATTCATTATTAAGTCAAATGATACTAAGATATTTCGGTTGGTCGATGCATTATTATATCGAGTAATGGATCTAGTTATTTTTAGTATTTTGATCATTATACTTTGAAAAATTATATTATCTTATAAAACTGAAACATCTATGTTCATTTATCTTAACGATGTTAGTTTTATCAATAAAAACATAATAATGGATGATAATATTGCTAGGGATCACCCGTTGACATCGATGTAATCGTTTAATGACCCTTTCACCGTTCGTCACTATTAACTGAAATATTAAAATTATTTTTTTTATTTTCATATTTACGTTAATAAAATTGACGATGATATGAAAAATAAATCTAGATATTGTACTTTCATAATTATAAAAATATTAATATAATATTTTAAAAATATAAGAATTGATATGTTAAAATAGTACTATAAAAAGATAGTATGTAATTGGCCGATGTTTAATGTTACTTGACAATAATATGCTACAATCGTTGGGAACCCCCAAAACAGTAGAGATGGGGACGATCAAAACTGTAGAACGGAGACCGCTAGTGTTTCTGGGAGATGCAGCAGCAACCACCGCAATCAATGGGGATGGTGGTGTGTGGTCATCAGTAGCATCACCGTGATGGGACCGGAGGAGCTCCGTGCAGGCTCGGCTCAGGACATCCTGGAACGGAATGGAAGGTGACGATGATGCTGGGGCGATGGGTCGTCGGGGCCATTCCTGCACGCGCCATCGCCCTCATCCATCCCGTGGCTGCGTTAAGACGCGAGCTCGGAAACACTAGTCTTCGAGCCAAAGGCCGCGAGCTTGTGCTGTGCGCTCACAGTGCCGGTCTTACGTCTTGTGCAGGTGGTGGGAATCAGCTCACGTGGTGCTGCTGCCACCGGGAAGAAAGAACACTATGCATCGACAGTCGATCTCACCATTTAGAGATGACAAGTAACGCTCCAAAAGTACTATCATCTCTCGAATCCTCGCTCGTGCATCTATGTCGATCGTAAAATCTTCGAGAACAAATTCGTATATTTGAGCTAATTTATATTTCTTTTTTCATTAATTATCTTTAATATTTTAATTTTTATATTTTCAAAAATTATATTAAGATTTTTATACTTATATTAAGATTTTTATACTTATAAAAATAAAATATTTAATCTTGTTTCTTCTCACATCATCATCGACTCGAAAATACCGTAGAGGTTATCACTGAGTACGTACTGACTCTATCTCACTTTAGTTTATCATCGAGCACGTACGATATTTTTATCAATAGAATCGACGATACGAGGAAAAATAAAAATAAATATTTCTAAGTATATAAATTTTAATATAATTTATAAAAATATAGGGATCGAGATGCTAAAGATAGTTAATTACATAAAATAATTTATAATTAACCCCTTATATCCATGTAGAAATCGAACAAAGAATAATTACAAAAAGACTATGATAATATACATTAAATTTAATCCATTGTATAATATTTGAAAAGCACATATTAGAGAGAATATATGTGTAAATAATTGAAATACGTTGGAATGTCTTTTGAAAATAACTTTTAATTATAAGGCGTTTCATCTAAAAACTCAAAACTTATCTATAATTTTCTATTCAAAACATCTTTATCTATTGAAACATCTTATGATTAACGTACCATTGCAAATCTTATATGTCATTTAATGTAATTAAAATTAATTTATTTTAGAAAAAAAATCCCTCTTGACCACATTGGAAGTAAATTTTAAGGAACAAAAACAAGTTCAACCCTATTTGTGTATAGGAATGCCATTTGGCCACATTGGGATTGTCTCCTCCCAATGTTAAAAATCCGAAATAAATATAATTGATCGAATACATCAAGATATTTATAAAAAAATTATCCATTCATCCGAAAGAATCATTAATCATAACAACATATTAGTTAAAAATTAAGATGAGACGGTAAGAATAATTCTAAAATATTGGAAAAATAAAAATCGATGTATCGATATATCGACATATATGAGACTCGCATCGATCTAGTTTTTATGATTGATATCATTCCAATATCTAAAACATCAAATCATGCTAAATAAAAGATTGATGATTAAAGCATCTATACTCTTCCTTTACTTATTCTCTTCTTTTTCTCTCGCTTCATCTCTCTCATGAAAAGCAAAAGGGCATATGAGATGAAAAGATCCAATAATTTTATATTCCTCTAAAAAAAAAAAACACACGACTAAAATAAAGAAAAGAAATAAACCAACTTCACATGAAGTCTTTTATATATAATCGAGCTCGAATATATAATATATATATATATATATATATATATATATATATATATATATATATATATATATATATATATATATATATATATATAGGAAAGTCGGCGACACGCAACGCTCCTCTCTTTGATCTTTGTTTATTCTTCCGCAACCAATCACCTGCGGTAAGCATCACCACTTGGCCTCCGAAATCATGCGGTCACCACGACATCAGCAGCGAAGGATGTGACGATACAGAAACGCGGTCATCGGTCCGATCCGCGCACCGAAGGAGGTCGCCACACTTCTCGCTCCTCTCTGTGAGCTCACTCGCTGGAGGGAATCCGGTGATGTCACCGAGACGGTGAGGGGAAACAGACAGAAGAAGTCGGTCCACGTAGTGCGTGCTGCGGTGGGAGATGGATAACCAATGGGCGGTAGACACGTCGGCGCTGTCCCTCTCCGTTTCTCTGCTTCCTCTTACCGAGATAAAGTTCACGTGTCCGTCACGTGGATTGTCGGGGTGCCACGTGAGGCTCCGATTTAATCTCCTGCTAAATAAGAGGATAAATATGATTATATGGGTGATTAGTACCGAAGAGTAAGATTGATTATTAGTACCATTTCGTTAAGGGCAATAAATAAGATTAATAAATCAATAGATGAAAATAATAATAATAATAATATATATATGTATAAATTTATGACGTGGAAATTAGTGGTGAGTAGAAACTTATCGTCCCCATAGTAAGCTGCGATGATATACGCAACGTCATCCAGCCCTACTACCGGGTGGTGACGACATCCCACACGTCACCCCGCGACTTCAGCATCTAACGGCAACCATCAAAGTCCGGTCACAGCCCCACGCATCCTCCCCCAGAGAGAGAGAGAGGGAGGGAGAGAGAGCCATATCCCTGAAATCTAGCGAAAGAGTTCCCGGACATCCCACTGTAGAGATCGCATTTCTGATCGCCGCGGAAGTACGAATCCGTTTTGTGGGTGCATGTCTTGGTTTCCGCTGAAGTTTTGGTGGATTTCGATGGGTTTCTCTTCGTTTTCCGCTTTGATTCTGTTGGTATTGACGGCTTGATCGGTTTATTGCCCCAGTGATTATTGGGTTTTTGGTGGAATTACTGCGAGAAAGGTGTCTTTTTGATTGAGATTTCTTCTCTGCGCTTCGAATTTCGACGCTCTTAGCAGCAATTGTCCGTGTATAAGGTCCTGGATCAACAAGGTTGGATTTTGGATTGGAGTAGGTGATATCTGCGGAAATTTGCCGAGAAAAGATCGGGTTTTGGAAGCATAGGATGTGAGATAGTCCGGATCTTGGATCTTTAGGAGCAAGATTGTAGGAATCTGGGCTTCTACGCCATGCCTAATGCCACGGAGCCTTCGTCTACCATAAGCTTCGCCTCCTCCTCCTACCTCTCCAATTGCTCGAGTGCCTACCATGCTTCCGTCGCCGCCCCTAACCCCCCGGTCCAGCACGCAGCGCCCGACGGCGGGACGAACCTCGAGGTCTTGAGCCTCAGCAAGCTGAGCTCCAATCTCGAGCGCCTCCTCGTGGACACCGAGTTCGACTGCACCGACGCTGAGATCATGGTCGAAGGGACCCCTGTTGGCGTACACCGCTGCATCCTGGCAGCGCGGAGCCGGTTCTTCCGCGAGCTTTTCTCGCGGGAAGGAAGCGGAGGGGCTCCGCGGGAGGGGAAGCCCAGGTTCGACATGGACGAGCTGGTCCCCGGTGGCCGGGTTGGCCGGGAGGCCTTCATGGTCTTCTTGAGCTATCTGTACACGGGCAAGCTGAAACCAGCCCCACAGGACGTGTCGATCTGCGTCGACAGGTTCTGCGCGCACGACTCGTGCCCGCCGGCAATTGGCTTCGCCGTTGAGCTCATGTATGCGTCTTCTGTCTTTCAGATCGCGGAGCTTGTCTCACTCTTACAGGTTTGTCTTTTAGCTTATTGCCTTCCTTCAGATAGTCTTTTATGTTATGTATATGACCGATGAGTATGACCCTCTAACATGGGACACAGAGATGCCATGAGATTTAGGATTTGTGAGCCTGAGAGGGAGCAAGAAATCAGTGATTGTTTTATCTTGTCTTTGAGATTTAGTGCCGGACATTCTTATGGTGAGAGTTATCGCTAGTTTAAATTTTGAGCTTAGGTAGATGAAGCAATTGATTTCCTGATTGCATACTGTTGAGTAGGACGATGAGGTGTGATTCTATGATGCAATTTTTGAGAAACAAGATATTTAACCCCTGTCTCTATATAACATTTGATTTCTGCCTCAAGTTTCCATACACACATGAAATGAACTCCTGTGGGATCTGATGAAAGACATGAGCAAATTTATGTTAAGTAGGACAATGGATGAAGGAAAAGTGAATTAGTTGGGACGATATTGCGATGGCTTATGCTCTCAAGGAAAACCAGGATTGATGACATCGATGGACATTTAGTTGTTCGGATAGGGAGGTGATAAAAAGTTTTATCAGACACCAGGAATCATTATTGATACTTAAGATGGTGGAGTTTTTTGGCTCTCTGTTATGAATATAAGTCCATGAGTTCTTGCAAGTTGCAAGTTTCTCAATAAATAGATTGTATGCGAAAATTAATTTTTATTTTCCAACTACAAGATTTATTTTCAGTACCACGTGATTACTGCTGTTGTGCAGCAGCAGCAGCCATTAGATCCGTTTTGATTGACTCAAGAACTACTTTAAAACATCACTAGGTAAGTGTTCAAAATGAAGAGTTTTACAGAAACGAGAATTTGCAATCTCCATAGTTTGAAGTCTTAATTAGGACTTGCATGAAATTTTTTGGGTCGGTAAAATCTAGAGAGCATTACTGAAAATTGCATCTATAGTTTTACGAGTACGCAAAGTGCAAACGTGATCGAGATACAGAGAAAAAGGGAACTGTTTGGGAGAGGTGCTATTGTCTTGAGATGACTAATTAATGAAGTCACACGAGTAGTGTAGACTCATGAAAAAAATGCATTTTTGGAAATTTATTATTAGTGAAAATTGTGCGATGAATAAAAGGGAATATGACCGTACATACTGTTGTGAGAAAGATCAGGCAGATTACAGAATTTTGTTTCCCTTCTGAGTTGATTTTGTGACCGCCTATTGGCTCGTATATGTCAATATCCACATTGAGCTAATCTTATATCTTTCATCCAAAAGTTATTTGCTTATATACAATCTTGGTCTGCATCCACAATCTTTGCCTTCAGTTTACTGCTGCGGAGCCAACTTGTTCTTCTTTCTGTAATGCACAGCGTCGACTTCTGAATTTTGTTGAGAAGGCTCTGGTGGAAGATGTAATCCCTATCCTTCAGGTTGCTTCCCACTCAAAGCTTAACCAGTTGCTCACTCACTGTGTACAAAGAGTAGCTAGGTCAGATCTTGATGATATTGCTCTTGAGAAGAAGCTCCCACAAGAAGTAACTGATGAAATTAGATCATTGCGCCGCAAATCCCAGCCCAAGGAATCTAATGTCACTGTGGATCCTGTCCATGAGAAAAGAATTAAAAGAATCCACAGAGCCCTGGATTCAGATGATGTTGAACTCGTAAAGTTGCTCTTGAATGAGTCTGGAGTCACTCTTGATGATACATATGCTCTGCACTATGCGGCTGCTTACTGTGATTCCAAAGTCATCGCTGAGTTGTTAGACCTTGGGTCAGCCAATGTGAACTTGAAGAACGATAAAGGATACACACCACTTCATGTGGCTGCACTGAGACGAGAGCCCAAGGTGATTGTGTCCCTTCTCACAAAAGGTGCGTCTGCATTAGAAACAACAGCTGATGGTCAAAATGCTGTTAGGATATGCAAGAGACTAACTAGGGCAAAAGATTACTTCACAAAGACAGAGCAGGGACAAGAGTCAAATAAAAATAAGTTATGCATTGATATTCTAGAGAGAGAGGTGAGAAGAAACCCCATGGTTGGAGAAGATGCCGTTACATCACCGTTGTTGGCTGATGATCTACACATGAAGCTTCTTTACCTTGAAAACAGAGGTAAGTCTTTTATGGGAAAATGGTGATACAAGTATCAGTCGTCTTCTTTGAAATATATTTGTTCAATATTATCTTCTTTGCAGGGTGTCTTTCACCTGTACATTGAAAGTATATTTACAATATTATATACATCTGTCTTATATGATTCTATAATTATCTTTAAAATAATTATTGCCTTTTCGACGAGTCCTGGCCCCATCTTCTTCATTCCAAATTATGATAGAGTAGCAGGAGGTCACATAAATGCTGGTTGCTTTTGTTGCATCTTCAAGTCTGATTTAGTTTTGGGCAGTAAGATTCGATGGCTTTTATAGTTGGCTAGCACCAAGCATCGCTTGCTTTATCCAGTTCATCTCTAATTGCAGTTAGATAATAGCTAGTAGTCTAGGTCAAGACACAAAATACTTGGCTGTATCGGCTATTGAAACCCCAAATGTGGTGAAACCTGTGAGGAGGAGCCAATCTTGAGTTTTCCTTATGCAGATTGACCAAGTCGGATGAATTTTGGCTTTCATAAGCCAATACTTTATACCTTTGAGCTGTCCACTTGTGGGGAAGCTCTTTATGATTTCCCTTGTTGAAAATTACCCTCCAAAAATAAACCATTTATATCAGAAATGTAATGGTTTTATATCCTATTTATATCCATTGGATGAGCATCGAAATTTAGTTTTGATTTGTATCATTCTTGTGCACAAATTATTTTGGTTTTGTGAATTCCTTGATTCATTTTATTTTAGCTTTTTTATATTTAATATTTCTTTTTTTTTATATACTTAAAAAATGACTTTGTCTCAAAATGCCAATCCAATTAACCACTAACCGATTTCTGACATCAAAATTCAGGTCCTAAATCATTTATTTTAACGATGTGCTCTTTAGTAAACTGATAATTCTTTGAAGATTACTGCTGTAGCCAAAATTGTATCTGAGAATGTGCACTATCTAGGAAAAGACAGATACCACTATTTTATTATTAGATTAGATTGATCCACTTGTGTTACCGGAGGACACTTGCTAATTTTGATCATTTTACTGTTCAGTTGCATTTGCGAGATTGTTCTTTCCTGCTGAAGCCAAGGTAGCCATGGAAATAGCACATGCGGACACAACTTCTGAATTTACTGGTCTTTATAAATCTAGGAGCTCTAGTAACCTGAGGGACGTCGACTTGAATGAGACACCTGTAGTGCAAAATAAGAGGCTGCGCACCAGGGTAGATACCTTGATGAAAACAGGTGATTTGATATGACCAGTTTCTGCCAACAAATGTTTTCTCCTCGTCCACATGATTTTTTTTCTTTTTGTGATTATTGTTTATAATGTTGTAATATATTGCAAATTGATACTCATGCACATGATTGGCAGTGGAATTGGGTCGCCGCTATTTTCCCAACTGTTCACAAGTGCTAGATAAGTTCCTGGAGGATGACTTGCCTGATCTGTTCTACCTCCAGAAGGGCAGCCCTGATGAGCAGAAGATCAAAAAGTTGCGCTTCTGTGAGCTCAAAGAGGATGTCAGGAAGGCATTCAGCAAGGACAAGGCCGGGAGCTTGCTCTCAGGGTTGTCATCCTTGTCGTCCTCATCGCTGCCTAAGGATTAAACAAATCATCACAAGCCTGTAACAAACTGAAGTTGTAGGGATTTTGTGATGTACATGTACAATAGTTTTCGAGAAAAATATGGCATATAGGAAGTTCTTTTAGACGAGTTAACCATAAATGTCTGGACCGAAGACCATGCAGCAAGATCAATAATTATCAGAAAGAATGCTGTTTCCTGCCGCTACCAGAGGCAGGAGCCTGCTGTATTTGTCTCGCCTTTTTGTTTGTGTGTAGAACTCTTTCTTTGAACAAATAATTACCAGAATAATATGCATCTTTTTGCATCACTTCTTGGGTTTTTTTCTTTTGCTGAGATGAAGATCATTTGACCTCGGTCTTACGGTTCGAGGATTTTGCTCTAAATTTGATCAGAATCAAATTCTGTGTGTGACATGATATGGTCCTTCCAATGCATTTTCTACAGTTCAATTATTGCAGTTATTTGCAGCTGCTTGAGATGGTCCTCAATGCAATTTGTAGGTCTTCCTATTCAGGTATTTCATCAATCTCAGCCAACTGATCTCTCATATTTTGTATTGACTATGGTGTTATTCAGGTATCTCATACATGATTGGGAGTGCATAGGAAACCATCCAATTAGCACATATGTTGGTGTCTGATAGTAATCTCCATGTATAGTTGCTTTTAAGTTTGGTTTGTAGTTGGGAAAAAGAAAAAAATCTGACAATTTTAGGGTCTTCATATGTGGATTTCTAAATCACTGCTTTTGGATTTCTAAATCACTGTAAAAATTTTGTGATTATGATATATTTCATGAACCTTTTGATTCAACAAAATACATGTCCAGGGAGATTGAAGCATGGAACTTAGGTACCTCCTTACCTTGATGTTTTACTCCCCATTTACATCTGTACAAACCACCACCAACGCAGGAACTAAACAACGTGAGCATCTCCTCCAATCCACCATCCTCCACCTTCACAAAGTTAATGCTTAAATAGGGTTTGTGTCAGTGCCTGCCTGCCCCATTCCCTGTCCTCCTTCCCCTGAAACAAGCAGCAGTGGGCGCAGCCAAGCAAGGAAGACGCAGCATGCGCATTCCTTCTCCTCCTTGAAGGGCTTCCACCGCCGTTCATTGCCTATAAAGACCCTCCTCATCGCATCTCAATTCCCGTCGAAGACGACACCGAGAGGAATGGCGCTGTTCATTCCCCAGACCACCACCACCACGGTTTCCCTCTTTCTTCTCCTTGCCACCACATTGTTCTCCCTCCTCCATGCAGCCGGTGACAGGGGCCATGGCTCACTGGTACTGGGTCTGACCCATGTCAGAGCTGTCTCACCTCCTCGAGTTGCAGCTGTGACCACGGACATGATCGAGCCTCTCAGAGGATTCAGAGATGGCTATCTGATTTCCTTGAACCTGGGCACGCCACCGCAAGTCATCCCGGTCTACATGGACACCGGGAGCGACCTCACTTGGGTCCCCTGTGGGAACATCTCCTTCGAGTGCATGGACTGCGACGACTACCGCCACCACAAGCTGATCGCCGCCTTCTCTCCCTCTTACTCTTCCTCGTCGCTGCGAGACCTGTGCACCAGCCCCCTGTGCGCTGACGTCCACAGCTCCGACAACCCCTACGACCCATGCGCCGTGGCTGGGTGCTCCATCAGCACCCTCGTGAGCGGCGGCTGTCCCCGGCCATGCCCTTCCTTCTCCTACACGTATGGCGCAGGAGGGCTGGTCGTCGGCAGCCTCACAAGGGACACCCTGAGAGTCCACACCCAGTCGAGTGCTGCCACCAGAGAGGTCGCAAGCTTTTGCTTCGGGTGCGTCGGTTCCACGTTCAGGGAGCCCATCGGCATCGCAGGGTTTGGGAAGGGTGCACTCTCCCTTCCCTCGCAGCTCGGCTTCCTCCGAAAGGGCTTCTCTCACTGCTTCTTGGCGTTCAAGTACGTCGACAACCCCAACTTCACCAGCCCTTTGGTCGTAGGGAGTCTTGCAATCTCCTCCAAGGAGTACTTCCTCTTCACCCCTATGTTGAAGAGCCCGACGTACCCCAACTACTACTACATCGGACTAGAGGGCATAAGCATCGGCAACGACACCATGGCCATTGCACCATCGAACCTCAGAAGCTTCGATCCAGAAGGCAATGGGGGGATGCTGATCGACTCTGGGACGACCTACACTCACCTGCCGGAGCCGTTCTACTCTCTCCTCCTCTCGAAGATGGAGTCGACGATCGTGTACACGAGATCGAACGAGTACGAGCGGAGAACCGGGTTCGATCTCTGTTACGAGACTCCTTGCTCCGATGGCTCCTGTTCGGACAATCTCCCCTCCATCACCTTTCACTTCCTGAACAGTGTGAAGCTCTCGTTGCCGAAGGATAACTGCTTCTACGCAATGAGTGCTCCCAGGGGCTCCATGGTGGTGAAGTGCTTTCTCTTCCAGATAATGGATGATGGGGGCTACGGTCCAGCTGGTGTCTTTGGGAGCTTTCAGCAGCAGAACATGGAGGTTGTGTATGACTTGGAGAAGGAGCGAATCGGCTTCCAGCCTATGGACTGTGCTTCTTCTGCTGCCAGATACGGGCTCCATCAGAAGTAGCTGTCGATTCTTCGAGCTTTCCAGTTAGAATAAGAAGTGGAGAAGAAGAAGAAAGTGTGGCTGTGGAGCCCTGAAGAGTCTTCAACTTTCTACCATTGGACAGACATGGCACTTCTTTGGAAGGATTGGGGTGATGAGTGGAAGTTTTCTCATTGTCTGAAGTGATGATGCAATCATGTAAACAATCTATGGATTATTGGAAGACAAACCAATCATGTGTCAGTGTGAGTTGGTGATGGATTGTTAACTCAAAGTATTGTGTTTGAATCAGTTGGAATCAGTTGAATCATCTCTTTCTTCTGATTACTTAACTGTGACCTCCTAAGAAAATGGTGTTTGCTCATCAAACTAAACAAGAATATTTGGTTGGGTTAGAGCAGCTAACAAAGTATTGATGCAGGAACTGCATAAGAATGGAGAATGGGTCTGTCTGCTTAATTCACTGAAAAAGACAAAGAAAAAGAAAGAATCTTCAATCTACTTTGCTTTTGTAATTAACCAGATAAAGGTGCCAATATATTCTTATGCCCATGCTGTGTAAAGCCACTGCCACAGAATAAACTGCTGCTGAAGCTGTCCAACTTAATTTCAGAAAATATATAATATTATGATGTTGACATATTTAAATGCAAGAAGTACATGCAAATGATTCTTCATGGATCATAAGCATGACAGTGAATTTAACTTTATGAAAGATTTCAGAACCATAAAAACACCATATTCTTGTAAATGATTGTGGAATTCGATGAATGTTTGACCTGAAAACACATTAAGTATTCGCAGCTTGCGTCCTACATCCATGAGACTACACAAAGGAGCTATAAACTGGATGATGCATAGAACAAGACACATGTTTTTACTTCACAGAACTAATTGTTGGAATCATAACAGGGGATGGAGAAACTGACTGTTAATTTCTTCTGCACAAATGGCAGATCATTCTTAGGCTAAACTTAGTACACAGCAGTATAAACCATAAGTAACAAGAGAAAATGAGGAGAAAAAGACCTTTATATGTTTATTTGGGTGAAGCCTACTGTTCTTCCCTTCAAAGTGGTCTGTGAACCAGAACTCCCAACGCTGATTTAATTGGATCATCTTAAGTCTTTTCTCTTTCTTGAGATCCTAAGATTGGACCTTTTTACATGTGAAAATCCATTAATACCATGTATTATTATCATTTATTTTTGTTTAAACAAACTGATATATGATACTCAAAAAATGATGTATGAGTTCTCTAAAGTTACAGATGTACTTGCTGGGTGCAAACATTCTACAGTCATGAATCTTGATCAGTTAGATTATACAGATGATATGATTATCAAGATAAACATTGATACTTTGCTGCTACATCTATACAACTAAATAATTTTATTCCAGTTGACTTCTAATCTATGGTACTAGATATGAGATAAATCCTTCTGGGCACAATCTTATGAACAAGTCCGAATAAAGAGTGTTTAGTATAGTATTTATGTATGTTTATATCTTTTGATTTTATTCATGTTTTTATACAGTACATAAAGGATTTATAATAGGCTTGACAATCCTATGTTAAAAGGTTCTTAAGTTGATATTTTCCGAATGAATATATGAAAATCTCATATGATTTAGATAAAATTAACAAAATTCTTGACATAACTTTAAAATATTGAAAAGGTAAGAAATGTCATATTAGACAGGCCAATAAAACTTGGCAAGAAGAAAGATAGATTGAACTGCTATGCATCCATCTCACAAACCTCACCCATTCCACACAGGACAGTGGTTCTCTCAATCAACAAAACAAAGCATCTCTGACACAAAGTAAATGCCACCTCTCCTCAAAGGAGATTTAGTTGTTCAGTATCTCAAATCTCTCTGCACTCACACACTCACTTTCGTGACACTGTTTCGATGTGGTATACACAGAGAGCATCTTCCTCCATGAGCTTCTTCTGAAGCAATCATGACATGAGAGTCACAGCAGAGATTCCCACAGGCCCAGTATGATTCATGATTGGAAGTAAGAATGGGTGATCTAAGATGAGGTTTCCTCCAATGATTCCAAACCAGTGGTGAATGCACAACAAAGCCACCCTTTTCCTTTTCCCCTCCCCCTCCCCTGGCCCAGTGCTTGACATTTATGGCCATGTTCTTGTTCATTTATTCTGGAGCTTCTGCACCCTGCCAGTGACTAAACCAAGGATTGAGCTGGCAAGCATGTTGATGGCAGCAGCCAAGCCGTCCATGGACTGCATACCCATCACTGACTTCGACTCCTCAAGTTTGGCCTTCCTCCTCTCTATGCTTATGAGATCCTTGTGCCTCACCTCCTCCTGCTTCTCACCTGCTTGGAGTGCCTCTGCCATAATGGAAGCACATTTCATGATTGCAGAACTGAGCTCGAGGGTGTTGCTGCTGCTTCCTTCTCCTCTTTTCCTCTTTCTTTGCGGTGAGATTGGATGCTGACTATCTTCGGAATCTGAGCTATCACAGCAAGCCAGAATACAGACCAATAGCAATGTGAAGGAAGAAAGATCACAATATGACCAAGCAGGTAGATTGCTAAAAGCATTAGCAGCAGAGGAAAGAGAGTTACAGACTTTTGAGTGATCAGCAACATTTTGATGCTCTCTGAAACAACTATTTATGCGAGACAGAGTGTCGAACCTGTGGTGGTCACCGGTCGAGCATGTAGTGGAGCTGGTGATCCTGCACCTGGGCCGCGTCTCCTCTTCTCTTCCATTGGTCTTCCAGGGGGGGCAGATGCACCACCGCTCCTCTTCCTCCGCACTACCTCAGTTAAAGCTTCATATACCTCAGGCAAGACATTGGAGGGCAGATTCCTTTCCTTCCTATCGTTCTTCTCGAGGTTCCAATAAGATAAATCTGGGTTTCCTCCGACGCTCGAGCTCGTCTCGTATGCTCTGACCTTGTTGTAATCCCTCATGAGATTGTCCCACCTGTCGTTGCACTGGTTTTGGCTCCTGTAGCAGCCACGTCCCCAGCAGCGATCCTCCACCCATTTCCACCTCATCTCTTGCGGTCTACTGCTGCTGCCTCGAGGCAGCTCCTTCAACCTCTGCTCCCTCCTCTCGCAATCCATCTTCTTTGCCTGGATCAGAACCATTGTCTCGTCGAGCGTCCAGTTCCCTTTCCTGTACTCCCTACTTTTGTCTCCTCTTCCCACCACAACGAAAACATTCTTCTCCATCTCCTCGTGTCTTTTCGTTGTGAGGCTATGGATCGCATGCAGATGAAGTAGAAGAGCGCAGACAAAGGAACATAGGTTGGTGATCGCATGCAGATAAAATAACAAGCAGGAAGATAAAAAGGAACACGGCTTATGGGTCTCACGGAGTCTTCAACCTCCAAGCCTCACTGGGAAGAGAGAAGATGACAAGAACATCATAAGAATATATATATATATTTCTGATGGCATTGGTGAAAGAAAAATTCTCACCGCCCTCCGCATTACTGATGTAATAAAAACTGACAATAAATGACATCGCTGTTCCAATGTCTTACCTCATAATTGGGGATGCACCACAATCAATTAATTGTACTTGCATTGTCATGCGATGGAGGGAAGATGAAGTTACGCGATGCAACAGTGTCTTAGTAAGCAACGATGAGGAGGGTGAGAAGGTACTGAGATCTTACGATAGAACGTAGGCAAAGGGACAATCATAAAAGACGATGGCAATTATGATGATGAGATGGATTGTGGAAGAAGCAAACAGGCGATCATGACGAGTAAAATGCTAAAGATAGCGACGCTATGAAAATAAAATAAAAAGGTCCGTTCTGAAAATTTTCTCATATATTTTTAATTTTGAAATGAATTTAGTAACTCTTTTGTTTTAGCCATATAACGACTGCCACAAAAGGTTGCACGAAAATAACAGGCGATATATTCGTATCGGATATATCATTAACGCCAACCGCTGGTCTTGAAGGCGACCTGCAGATTGGACCACAAACCCCCCCCCCCCCCTCCCTCCCTCCCTCTCTCTTCTGGCAATCGCCTCAAAATTTCCCCCGAAACCCTCGTTGTCCTCTCGCGGCAGATCCAGTCCGGCAATCTCCCTTGGGATGGCCTCCAACGGGAGCTCCGCGGTACGTTATTTCTGGATCTTGGTGTTTTCGGTCTCCGATTAGGGTTGTCGC
Source organism: Musa acuminata AAA Group (assembly GCF_036884655.1). Taxonomy (NCBI): domain Eukaryota; kingdom Viridiplantae; phylum Streptophyta; class Magnoliopsida; order Zingiberales; family Musaceae; genus Musa; species Musa acuminata. The sequence continues at coordinate 1,346,392 of NC_088331.1, forward strand.
TCGCTCCTTTTTGATCTATCTCACGCGCAAAAAACACCACATGTTTTTGGGGCTTTATTTTTTGGTCATTCCAGAGGGTTGAAAGCACTGAGAGCAGCTTGGAGAGGATCAAGCGCCAGCTTACGTCGGGATCGGGGAGGTACCTGCTGCAGGGCCCGCTTCTCAAACGATCGGAGACGGTGTGGCTCCTCGGATCTCTTGTTGTTCTTGAAATTCATGTTTCAGTGCCATTTTCTGCTCTGTTTTGTTCGAAGTTGGAAATTTACGACACTTTGATGTTGTTTTTATATTCATCAGGTCGAATCTTGGATCCTGTATTGTTTTCTTGAACATTTAGGGTTTTTGGAATTTTATACTTCATCTGGGAGAATGAGACATTGCCTCCTTAATTCACGAGTTGTGGTAGTGCATGCTAGATATACAAACCTGATCAAGGAAAGGACATGGTAGAAAGCCTTAAAGACATCTTATGACCGTAACTTGTTCACATTTATACATGCTCTAGGACCTCACTATGCGTTGCGTAAGCCTTTTCTGTTGATATTACGTCCTCCTCAGTTGTTCTTGAAGGATTTTTGAGTGGTCTTCCCATTTTACTTAAGATTTTATAGTTATGTTCCTTGCAAATCTGCCAGGACCATCACATGCAGATTCTCCACAATCTGTTTTATTGTTGTTATCAGTTGTTATGATGTCACCAGCTTCCTGTATTTGATATATTAACCTCTTTTGGAAATATACATAAGTGATGATGTTGAGAGAGCATTGTTTGGAATATTATACAATTGACGCAGGATATAAGTAGGAAGCTATAGAAATGTATTATCCTAGAGTTGAAGTGGCTACTGATAAAGTTCTCTGCTGTATCATGAGTATGCATGCCATTTACATAGTTACACATTGTAGCTTGTTGCACTAGAGAACAAGAATGCAAATATGTTCACAGATTGTGTTGGTATCCAGACCGAGTTGATTTGATTGGTATCGTAGTAACGTTCAAGTTCAATGGAGAAGTCACATTACTTTTGTGAATCACAAAAATATCAAATATACAACATTTGCTGCTTGGACTCAGGTATAACTGTAGTTTCTGGAAGTTGGTCAAGAATGACCGACTCAATCTGGAACAAACAGGTGAATGTAGAATTTAAGATACTCTAGATTTGATAAAAAATTCAATATATTGGTCTGCCATGCTGCAAAGGAAATTTATTACAGTTGTGTTTTATCGTTTGAAATATATGTATTAATATGTGCATCATAGAAGTTTGGAGTTGATTACCTATGTATTTAATGGGTTCTCAAGAACTCCTGTTGGTAAACACTCATGAAGTCTTCCAGATATGTGGGAAAAGCATGCTGCTTACACATTTGATTTTGAAAAAGGTGAACCCAATATATCCAGCCTTACCCCTTCAAATAAAATGGCTGTTTCTCTGACTTGAACTGTGCTCATTCAGGTCGCCAAGGTTCATCATTAGTGTTGCACTGAGGTGCATGTTCACATAGACATTTAGTGTTGATTTTAGTAAAAAAAATATAGCTAAGTAAAATATCATACATATTAATTTATGTGTGTATTCCATTTCATTTTTTTCATGTTACCTATTGACATTGTGAGTCTCAGATGTATTAATATGCAGTACATGACCAAAGGAATGGTGCTTACAAATTTAATGTTGTTTTTAGTAAAAGAATTCAGCTGTGATGAGGTAAAACGTGCTATATTTTGGTTTTATTTGTGTATCATATTCCACTGTTTCATATTACCTGTGAGGAAGTAAAATATGCTATAATTTGGTTTTATTTGTGTATCACAATCGACTGCTTCATATTACCTATTGACATTGTGAGTCACAGTTGTATTGACTGTTCTATATGTATATAATTTCTTTTGAGCATTGAGTCTTTTGATTAAAGTTGAAATAATTCTCTCTTCTACCGCTCAGCTAAGGAAATGGAATGAGAGATGGGTTATCTTAGATCCAACAACTGGAAAGATGGAATACAAGTATGATAAAATGGCTTTTTTGAGGATAATTTTTACTTTAGAACCACTTTGTGTTTTTTGGATTGTCAAAGATTACCGTCTCTTGGCATAGGACTCGAAGAAATGAAGCAGTTATGAAGGGAACCATCATTTTTGATTTGAACAGCACAATCACTATCTCCCCTGTAAATTTCCAGTAAGATTGTCATATATAAAATCATATTTTAATTTTGCCTTATTCACTTCTTAGGTTTGAGCATAAAAATTCTCTAATCTTTTTTTCCTCTCTGCAGTGGGCTGCAAAAGTATGATGGTTGCTGCTTCTGTATCCATTTACCTCGATCTTAATTTGACAACATATGAAATACTTCTTATTGCTCATTGACTTATCATCAATCAAAATTTCATATTATTGCTGGGATTAGGTAATAAATCTGTTTCAATTTCTTGACTAAATTTTCAGACATTGGAACTCCTCAGAAGAAAGAGTATTTCCTTTGTGCTGAAACACCTGGTGCTGCAAGAGCTTGGGTATCCACTTTGCAGTAAGCTTGTGGAGCTTAAACTTTGCATTATCTTGTAGATCAATGTGTCAAATACCTGACTAAATATTAATATCTGCTGTTATATTATAGTCGCCAGTTATGCAGACTGTAGAATTATTTAATATCCATTAACCACTGCACATAACTTGAATCCTGTTTTAAAAGCATTTAACTTTAAATTAGCACCAGGAAGTTCTCAAATTTGGTATGCTTATTTGAGTTCAGGTGGACTTATCTGAGTTCTGAAGTGGCAATATTATGCTTATTCAAGTTTCAAACTTTTCGATATTCAGTCTGTTTCAATATCTGTTTTATCATGTCTGGTTTGTCATATGTTGATTTTGTCCAATGACCAGTGCCACTCAGCTGGTGCTACGGGCTCATAGAGAGGCAGTGAATAACTTGACCGGTAATGGCCCTACAAAATTAGGAACAGTTGCTACTGTGGTTGCAGCTGCTAACTCAACTGCAATGGAAGCATCAAAAGAAATTGAAGCAGCAATGAAGATATCCATGAGAGCAGCTCTGGGCTTGGTGGCTAATAAGCCAAATGAAGGTCATCTTGATGATCTTACAATTATGAAGGTACCTACAGATTTGATGTTATATAAACCAGATGTCATAGGGACATTTTATATCTGCAATAATGGAATATAAATGCCTTGTAGTTACCAGTTTGATCGCTAGTGATGTCTCATTTTAATGTTCTTGTTTAAATTTTTACAGGGTTTCTCTTCGCTTATATGAACCTTTTGATACTATAGTGCATGTGATGATTTTATGAGTTGATATCCGTCAATCCAAAATTAGATGGCATATGGTTTGCATGGTGGTTAAGGTTTATAATAGCAAACTGAAAGTTGGTGAATTGACATTGGAATAGCTACTGACCACAATAGAAATCCTTGTAATATGAAATGGCTGATGTTATTCTTTTAGTGCTATCTCTTAATATTTGTAAGAAGATTTGGAGGTCAAGAGCAAGGATTTAAACACCGTCCAAACCATTACGTACCAACTGATATGTATTGGTTTAAATAAGTACTGGTATTGAAATGTCTATTGATAAATATGCATTTTTATTTTTATTATTTTAGATATATGGCTTTGTTGTTGTTGTTGTTGTATTATTTTATTCAATAGTACTAGACAGTACAGGTTAGCATGCTGACCAGTATTTTATTATTATACTAGTTCAATAAGTTACCAAAACCAATATTGGTCCTGTATATGAATTATTGATTGATTCTACGTATTAGTTGGTAGATACAAGCTTATGACATATATCTTCATAGAAATAGGATGGTAAATTGAGGGTTCAGTTAGAGTATGAGACAGTGATTTCAATAGGCGCTCGGGCGCTCGCCTAGGCGCTCGAGCGAGGCGAGGTGAGGCCCGAGCGCCTCGCTTCATGTCCAAGCGCCTCGCTTCAACAAGGCGCCGCCTAGGCGCTCGCCCGAGCCCAGACGCGTGGCGCTTCGGACGAGCGCCCGAGTTAAACCAGGCGATCGAACCGATGTTTCATGTTTGGTTTGATCTCCGGTGCTTTAGTTGGTTCAATCGAACCAACTAAATCACCGATAGGCTCCCTCTCGCGATTTTCCTGACTTCCCCAACCCTAACACTCGCGATTTCCCCGACTTCCTCAACCCTAACGCTCGCAGCTCCCGCTCCCACTACCGCTATCGCTCACGACTCCCGGTGCAGCCGTCGCTCGCCGCTCCCGCTCCAGCTACCGCTGTCGTTACCTCAGCAGCCTCGGTCTTCTCACACTCTTTTCACTATACTGTTAACAATATATTAATAGTATACTGCTAACTGTATACTAATAATAGTATTTTTATTTATTAGATTAATAATATATTATTTTGATTTAAATACTATTAATTTTTGTTTATTTAAAATTATTGTTAAGTTTCAGAATAAATGGCAAGTGTATAGAGCAACTCAGTAGATTTGATGTAAAATTTTATTGTTTTAATTTTTGAGACTTTTTATTAATATGACATTGTGATTTTGTACCCGATTTTCTTAATTTAATAACATATTTTTTATTTAAATAATTATATTAATTATATTATATATTTTTATATTTTAGCGTCTCGTTTCGTTTGGGTGAGCGCCTAACGCCTCGAGCGTTTTTGGACCTTAGCGCCTTTTGGCGCCTAGCGCTTTTTAAATCATTGGTATGAGATTCAGTTAAATATTTCTGAGCTTGTATACTTTCATGGATGTAGGACGGTAAACTGAGGGTCCAGTTTGTAAGTAAACGATAAACTAATAGGCATACTCACTCTGACCATTTACAACAATTCTTGTTTTAAATGTCAGGCAAAAATTAAGAAAATGAAGTTTTGATTACATTATGAACTAAATTTGTAAGGTGTTTCTAGTGTAGGATCATTTGTATGTTAAAGAAATTTGAATTGAGCAATAAGACTAAAATTTTTCACAGATTGGGAGCATTGGGTATTTAAGGAGCTCCATGCACAAAAGGTAACTTTGTAGAGTTGAAAATGATTGGGGCAGTTAGCCAGAACTATAGAAATTGATAGAAAATTAAGGTGGTCAAAATCATGTTGGCTGGATCAATTCTCAATAAACAAGGCTAATTGCTCAAGGTGGTAACCTTTCACAAGGCTAATTGGAAAGGAGTTCACAGGTTCTCTCAGTAGCTTTCCTGTCTGTGACAAGTGATTACTAGTTTTGTTTTGCACTTTCATATTATCCCCAAAATGCGATAACTAAGAAGGTGGTTGGCAGCGAGGTTCATCATACCACAGTGGACTGCTCGGTATGGGCTGTCTGTGCCGGTCTGATAGGAGACTGGTACGGGCAGTACATCAGTATGTCTCTATGTATCATGTGTCAGTATGCTCGGTACAACTCAGTACGTACTGTACTAATAGTTGGTCGGTACACCGATACAGACCGGTAAGGCGAACCATGGTTAGAAGGATATTGGCAAGCCATCTAGGGTTGAGTCTTTCCATCAGAAGATATTCTTCCTCAAAGAAACAATTGCTATCTTTCAACTTGCAGTTGCCCTTGATGCTGAGGAACACTAGTTTGTTATGTATTCTCCTGCTCTAGCTTCTTTTTTAAAAGATTTGACCCCATTAGGATCTGGCTTCTGCTCTTTAATTAATAAGTACTTCATCCCATTGTTGCTTGTTCTTGCAATTTTAAGGTTCATTTATATTTTCAAAGTTCAACAGTTCTTGAGTAAATAAAGAGATCTTGTGATTTATTTTGTGAAATAACAAATTCCAACATCCTCTTTCATTTTAAAACTGTTGTAGTTAACTATTTTTTGTATATTCTACCTGGCTCCCACAGGAAACTTTAAGAGTGAAAGATGAGGAACTACAGCACCTAGCTAAGGATATTCGTGCACGAGATTCCACCATAAAAGAGATAGCAGATAAGCTAACAGAGACTGCTGAAGCTGCAGAAGCTGCTGCCTCTGCTGCTCATGCAATGGATGAGGAGAGAAGACTTGCATGCATGGAAATAGAGCGCCTAACCAGGGATGCGGAGAAAAAACTTGGGATATCCCAGCTTAAGGTGAATATTACTTTTCTTTTTTCCCTTTTTTTTTTGCCTATATAGTTTAGTAAACTGGAACCATGATGCATGCTGGCTTTTGAAAACTTCCTGTTCATCAAGTGGATGAGATGAACCTCTGTATCTCTACATCAGTGAAATTAATATAACTAATGAAGATGTTCTGATATCTTCATCTTGTCGTTAATGAACTTCTTTTTCCTTGCATCGATTGGCTATGTTGGTCCATGTATTGTGTGTCCTAAAAGAGTCAAGTTTACATTCTATTAACAAATCAATTTTTTAACATTTGCATGCTTGCTTACAGATTCCTCCTATTTGGTAGATATTCCGTAAATTATCATTAAAATCATAACTCTATAAGAGAACAATCTAGTCATGCTTGTTTCATTATGCACCTTACTAGATAGTTACTGAATTGGCAGGCAATATTTTTATGCTTGCAATTCTTCAGTATCTAACAACTATTGTCGATTACTGACACAAGCATTATTGTACGAGTTATGCCTTGCACCTAAAGAAACACAAAGAAAAAATAGAAACGCACAAACGGCGTAAAAATAACACAGGTAGCTTTTGGTTGGATAATGAGGTCAGGGAATAGGGACCATTATCATACTAAATTCAAGACAAACTAACTTTATGGACTTTTACTACTAGTCAAGGGAATGTACTTATTAGATCAAATATTGTAACCAACAGAATATCCTCATCTAACAAACTGGTAGATTTAGCTAATTCGTTCATTTGTAATGTTAAGTATCTCTTAGATGCAATTTTTTTTTGTTTTGACATTCTCAATTGAAAAAACAGTTATTAGTAATAACTTGAAACTTATTATGGAACAACTTTTCTTGATATTTATTCTTGAACACAGCTGGCCTTAAAGATTTGCATATGTCATGGAGGAATTAGGCTTTTATACACTTGCAACCACCAATTGCATCATTTGGAAACCATGAGGATATTCACACCTGTTTATGTAGTTCATCCTGTACATTGCTGTATATTCATACTTTGCTGGTAGCTTCAGGAGTTTAGCTCACATGTCAATTTATTTGCTGATATAAAGATCTGTATCTTCTTATTCTTGTTCTGTGAAGTCAAAAAGTTCCACTGGCCTTAGTCGGTTGATTTTCTTTATGGGCATAAAACAAGAGAGTTGTTTTATACTTATCACTAAAGTTGCACAAGTGACATGAACTAGCTTGACTGGCCATGGGTTCCCACAGCATGCCAACAGGCAACTGGCATAAGCAGGATATGCTTTGATTAAATCCTTGTTCATCATAAACAGCTTCATTTATGTTAGTTACTAAACCTGCATCAGGAATACAACAGTAAGACAACAAAACTTCCTTTTCTAGTTCTTATTCTTACATAGGTACACGGTAGCTTCTCCCCTCTCCATTCGATACAGAGAAGAGACACTAAAGAATTCGTACTGTCATGCTAGTCGTTCTTTGTGGCATCAGTTTGAAAGTAAGTTTTGATTAGGAAAAAGTAGGAAGGAACACCTCGGTTGTGGTGTTAGGAAAAATGGAGCAGTTTTAACACTGATGGACCTTTTCTTTTAGCTTCTTGAATTCCACTTTTATCATTCTTATGCATCTGTTAGCATTTGTCCAGGTTTGTATGTGCAATCTAGTGAGGCGCTTACCTAAAGAAAATTTTCTTCTGACAACATGATGCTATCAATTTTTCAGATAAGTGAATATGAAGAAAAAGTAGTGGCTCTAAGCAAAGAGAAAGAGCTTTTGCTCAAGCAGAGAGACTCTGCTCTTCAGGAGGCACATTTATGGCGTTCAGAGCTTGCAAAAGCAAGAGAACAAGCTGTGGTACTAGAAGCAGCTGTTGTCAGAGCCGAAGAAAGGGCCAGGATTTTAGAGGCAGATGCTGAGGCAAGAATAAAAGATGCTTCAGAAAAAGCATTGGCTGCTGCAAAAGAAAAAGAGGATCTCTTGGCACTTGTCAATATTTTGCAATCACAAGTTGAGAGGTTTGCTTCATGACACATCTTTCCACAGTATTTCTTATACATCAGTCTGCAATTTTTATCTAATGTTTATACTCCAGCAAATGTGGTCTCCATCTCAAACTTTTTCCTGGGTAGAATGAGGTGGCAAATGTGTAGAAATCCAATCATTTGGCAAGTTGCTTAAGTTTTGATATTTGGATTGAATTTTAAATATTTCTTCCTTCATGTACAGTGGAAATTGGAGCAACCATTATTTAATGTTTCTTTGGAGACTTTTTCTTTAGGGGGTTTTTCTTATGTTATTGCAAGCTTCTTTACATCTTTTATTAATTTGATTTACTCGGTGTTCATCTGGAAGGGGTTATGTTTAGATGACTGTGAAGGTGTTGCCTAGGCTTTGGGCCAGGTTCTCTTCCTGGGGTATTTCCTAGCCATTATTTCAGGAAAAAAATATTTTTATCATTTTCCCTCTAGATGATACAAGAGCTTTACCCTCTTGTTTGGTGTCCCTTAAAATAAAGCCTTAATACCTATTTCATATATCTGAACTGTTAAAGCCTTAATAAGCCACCAGACGTCTTAGTCTCTCATACCTACACTTTTTCCTTTTGGTATCACTTTGTACATTTGTTCTTGCAATCATCATTTCCTTGTTCTGACTTCAACCAGGCATTCATTAAACTATGAACCTATCATTCATGAAACAACAAGGTAATTAATATACTTCCATTTTCTGTTTTTTTAGTTTCCAATTTATGGTTTGACTTGGTAATTGAATTTTTCATGTGATTTAACTGGAATATAGCTTCACCTTTTTAGTTTTTTGATATGCTTGATCGTACAACAGCCAGGCTTTATTTACCTTATGATTACTTTGTGATTGAGTGTGCTCTTTACCTGATGCTGTTATGTAGTTCATTTACAGTTCTTGTATATATATATATATATATATATATATATATATATATATATATGTATATATATAATTGAACATAAAGCAGCAATATCCATGTAGCGGATCTCAAATATTTGTAACTTACAATTTTATTATTGTTGTTATTATATATATATATATATATATATATAATATTATTATTAGTAACTAATACATATAACATCTATTCTTAACAGATCGCAAAGCAACACAAAGCAGGTCTGTGAAGAAAGGTCTGAGTCATGCTCTGGTGCTGATGACACTCTTCCATTGACAAAGCATGTCGACTCATCGGAGGATGATGTGGATAAAGCCTGCTTAAGTGATTCAAGGGTAGTCCCAGTTTCTGCAGACAGTGTGGTCCAGCTAGCAGAAGATGGAGTTGAAATCCATTCAATCGGGGATGCTGAATGGAGTGGTTTCCGACCTACTGACCCAAGGATAGCTGATGTCCGTGAAATCTCTCCTCAAGCAGAAGGAAGCAGCTTGGACATTAGTGTTGTTGATCCAACGGTTGATGCGCATCAGCTGGCAGTGAACACTCACCAACCTTGATACTGAGTACTTCTTTTAATAATTTTGTGGTGGTTGTGAGCGACAAATCAGTTTATACCATCAAATAAAGTATTTATGGTGTGACATGCCTAGGCATATGTTTGGAACTTGAGTTATGCGTTGAGAGATTCAAGGGACAGAGTACCAGGACATCTAAAAAATAGTGTCAGAAAGAGGGTGTACCATTGTAATGGTGATAAACATACAAATGTCAATAATGGTTTTTCATCTATTCAAGATGTGGCTTGATCATATCAACCATCAGATCCTGGTTGGTAATATCATTCATGCCTGAAATATGATTGATTGAATTATGCATCATGGAGGAATTAATGTTCATGTAAATGTGTATATGTTATCTGTTATTGAGCAAGTACAGTCTACCAGACATTGCTTGTATGGAGCTGCAACCGAGTGATTACTGCTGATGATCATATTCATACCTTTTGGAAAGTTCTGAAATGCATTCCATCATTCTATTTAATTCGTTTAAGTGGTTTGATAAGACATTTTTCCAACTCGAAAACATATATATGGCTGTTGATGTGTTTTTTAAGGTTGATTTTGGGTATGGATAAATGTGTTAATATGTTTTTATTTTTTAAAAATATTATACTGAAGCTAATGATATGGTATATTTAGCGATTTGATAATTGAGTCTGATTATATCAAATCTTAAGATAAAAATTAACTTTTATAATTGATAATATAATATTATATTATTTAATATTATTTTTAATATAAATATAAAACATAAAGTTTTTCTTTTCGTGAGATATCAGGATTTGTCCGCCGCTCATTTTTGAATTAATCAACTTTCTCTTTTATAGGTCCTTCGAGACTTGAGTGAGGTTGTAAATCGGCTGACCCTTTGAGGACGCATCTCATAAAGGCGCGTCATAACTTAGCTCATCTCAGCTAAGTCCGAGAAGTTGGTACAAGGGCGCTTCACAACTTAGGCAACTCAAGCTAAGTTCATGACTTTACCCTAATAGTGTCTCATGGCTTAAGTAATTCCAGTTAAGTCCGTGACAGTGTGGACATCAAGAAGGGTCGATCTCTTCTTGATCACATGGTGCACATGGAGAGAAAGATCATGTAGTGATTTGAGGAGCGTCTTCGTCGCATTTGTCGTGTGGATCATCGCTAGAGATGAGGACATATGACCTTCTTCATCCTCTCCCCTAGATCTAAAAATTTGCAAGGATATATGATCTCCCTAGGTAACACATCTTTCATATATGTATAGTTTTTGATTTTGCGGGTTTTTCGCAAACCAATCTTGGCATGACGACGAGAACCTTTTTCTATAGGAAATTTGTGATTTTTGTTTTTTATTCTTCCGCTACGCATATGATGCCACCCATGATTTCCTAATATCAGCAAATTTAATTTGATTTTTAAATATTCCAATTGGTAGTTGTAGATTATAATGAAGTCTAAATATTATTATTATTTATCATAAAACTGAGTCTTTTAAACCTTTCTCAATTATTTATCTTAATTATTTGTTTCACATAACTTTTAATAGTTATTTGAATAATAATTTAATTAAAAAAATATAGAGACATTTATAAAAATAAAATAAAGTGTTATTATAATAAAATAATATAATATCAAAATTTTGATTTTTCTTTAATAAATATTGAACTATTGATATCATCTTTGTTTCACCGGATGAAAAATTATCATATCTAACATTTATAAAAATTATTTATAAATGACTGATACCATTCTTATGGAATAGTATTGTTACATTTAGGTATATAACTCTAAACTGCAAGGATGTCCAAAACAATATTATCCTACTATATTACATAATTATTTGAAGTAATTCTCTTTTGGGATTAATATCTCTATTTCACCTTACGATGAAATATTGTCTTATCTAGTTTTCACAAAAAAATATTTATGAATATTTGATATCATCCTTATAGAATAGTATTATTACCTTTAGATGTATAATCTTCAATATCCAAAACAATATCATCCGACTCTAACACATAATTATTCGAAGTAGATTCTCTTTTAGGATTATCTAAATCTCCTAATTACATGTGTGAATATTATTTTTTATATCATTTAGGATTATTTTTTAATATAATTTTATAAATTATTGGTCTAAGCTACCTTGGTGGCAACAAGACTAATACAATAATTTAAAATATTTTATAAATGATAAATAATTTATTATAATTAGCATCCCATAAGTTTATTATCTTAGGTCACTTTGATAGTTGTTAGTTAGATAAAACTTAGGGATATGAATTTAAAATAATATTTATAAAAAATTTTCAATTTATTGTATGTTGAAATAGTTCAATAATAACAAAATAATTTGAGTTTTAATTATCATATATAAAATTTTATCAATATGTCATATGAAAAAACTATAAAAGAAAATTATAATTTATTTTTTAATTCTATATGAAACCCTTATACGTTAAAAAATTTTAATTTTTGAAGGATAAAAGTATAATTTTTCTTAGGATATATAATGAAAACTTTTAATCAAAAGGGTATAAATGAAAAATAATTTGAAGGACATAGATTGAAATTCTTTTGATTTTTTAGAGTAGATATGTTCTTTTAAAAAAACTCTAATTCTCTTTCACAATCGTTGCCATTGCGTTCCACCTCACATAGGCATGTGGGTCTCATCGATGGTGCACTGATCACCCATTGCCTATGTGTCACCCGTGGTGGCATGACTATTCTTAGGTGATTAATTGATAACCTCATTGTTGTCACCCTGTGCCATCGTACCCATGCACGACTGTGCACACACGTAGCATTGGCAATCGTTAGCCTTTGATATCTAGTTAATGCCATTCGTGGCCAATAAATGTTGTGGTGGCATTGTTGTAGCCACCGTAGGAAGCGGCACTACTGTATCCACTACAGGCAATGATACTATTGCAGTCATCACACATAACAACACTGTTGTAGTCGCCTGCAACCAAGGTAGGTCACTAAAGCAAAGCTACTACACATAGGTAGTCGTGCATGTGATTATTGTCGGCTATCGCACGCTACAACACTTTTGTTGTGTACGTAGTCACTGTCCACGATTAGGCTGACAACCACCAGAGGCCATCGCCCTCCATAATACTCCTATCGATAGTAAGCTGTCGATAGTGGTCCATCAATCAAACACAAGGAACCTCGTGTTGCTCACAAGCAACGAATCGTTCAAACATCATAAATCAAAACCAAATCGTTCAAACATCATAAATCAAAACCAAATAATATTTTTTCGAATGATACTAACAAATAAATTTAAATACAAGATAGATCTGGTTACAGTGTCATAATCTAATAAACAGTACGATGTTACTCTCTTACAACTATGGGCCGTGCATCCTAAAGTCATCGACAGCGGTGTCGGCCGAGGGCTGCGACGGTCCTCTCAGCTGCTAAACCTTGGATTTCAACAGTCTATGTTTTACTCCTTTTTTTTATTATTTTCCTTGGACTAAGATGGTCCTTATTTTCGTGTGATATTAATGAGGAATTTATTTTAATGGTACTGGCTGCCTTTCCACAAGAAGACCATTGAACTGGTCACAGATTTCAGGGAAGGAAACAACTGTTGCCGGAGGCTGTGCCCTTTGAAGTATCAAATCTTCCATCAATTTCTCTTTGACTCTCCCTGTCTCCCATTGTCATTTGACTATTCTAATCTTTCCAATAAAGGCTAGTCCCTTGTACGTTTCATTTGTGGATTAATTGCACGAGGTTAAGGCCTATTACTAACTCTTAGCGATGCATATCACTTGGGTACCATCGACCCCCTTGGACGATCTCGGTTTAAAGGCTCGAGATAACTGGGTCACAAGATCACGGCACATATGCATTGGCTTCTTTGCTCAAGAAATGACTGCCTGTTCAAACAATAGTTCTTTCAGATCAAGCACAACAAAGATGTACTAGCACTTAAAAGTCCATAACAAAGATGGAAGCTGCCGTCGGTCAAAGTTGCTAGGCACAACAGTCTCTATCTCGCACCATAAGATGTGGCCATGACTACGAACAGCTTCGGTATTAGTAGGTGAAAGTCGACTGCTGCAACTTATTTCCTTTTGTGAAACTGCTAGGAAGCTTGCAAACCATAGGAAATGTTAAGATCCACCATTTCAGGACGAGAAGATTTGGCAGCTCTTGGAACAGCCGACACTGTTGACACCCAGTCTATCGTCAAACCCATGTTACGTTCATGGAACATTAGTTTCTTGCTTGTCATTGTATGATTCTGCACATTAACCTCTCTCTCTCTCTCTCTCTCTCTCTCTCTCTCTCTCTCTCTCTCTATATATATATATATATATATATATATATATATATATATATATATATATATATATATATATATATATATATGATTGTATAAGATGGCTAATTTTCATTAGACTTGAAGTACTTTAGGAATTTGATCTTCTGAAATAGTAGATGAAAAGGCTTTGTCTGACTTCTGCTGATAACTGTTAGGACTTCGTTTTCCTCTGATGTGAATTCCAAGAAATCTTCTCTTGTTTCTTAGCAACATAAACAACAGTGTTGTCATCCATTACTGAAGCAGTATACAAAACAATCATAGATCAAAAACAGATGTGAAGTTTAGCATATTAGCAGCCCCGCATAGGCAAAGAGAATACAAATCTGCTTGGAGCTATGTGAAAATTAATCTACATGTACCATATTGACTCACATTTGATGTGAAAGTTAACTTCAAGTTGATTTCTATCTCCTCATTTCAATATGCTTATAGGTTTATGTGTTTGTGGAGGCAACATGTGGATATTCAATAAAAGAAAAACCCACTAATTGTCACGAAGAAAATATCTTGATTTCTCAGCAATTCTTCCGAGTCTGAACAAGATGAGACATGTTCAGACATCATATAGAAATATGAAGAGAATTTTTTTCTGCAGCACACACTGACACCTCATTTTTGTCATTAGTTTGTAAGGGTGTCCTTATCGCACCTCAGACTTTTCAGGTCTTGCAGCAAGCTTTTAGAATTGTACTTCTTGGTTGGAAAAGTAGAATGATGTTATGATATGGAAATTACGACCACAACTCTGAAGATATGGCTGTGATTTGACTGGCACAAAGCTTCATCCCTCTCCTCTGTGATAAGATATTATATTATGGTTGATTTTTGTGTTCCATTGGTCGTATGCCTCCAACTCTCTTGACATCAGCTCATGACTACAAAAATACATGGGTAGATGCAGTCAGTCAGAATGAGCTCTCCATACCACTAGTCAAAAGCAATATGATACTTGATGTGAGTGATTAATGTACATCATGTGCTCCATGATCACATAACATATAGCTGCGATCAATGTCGATGAGTGATTAACATACATCAAGTGCTGCATGAATACAAAACATATACAAGCAGTCAATCTCAATGAGTGCTCCTCCACACCAATGTGATAATTGATGTGATTGGCAACCTTTGATGCCACCATTTTGAGTTATCATAATTGACCAAGTCCTGACAGCATAAGAAAATGACACGAAGACGATGGAGAGAAAAAAAAAAAAGCTGGTTTTTGTGTCTTTGAGATCGATCTCAGAGCTCATAAAAAAATAATTGTGATCCTGCGATTCATACAGGGAATCTACTTTAGTTTGTCCAATGGGAAAGAGTAGAACTCGATCAGGTTATGCACCAGTGATTTCTCTCTCCTACTACCTTTCCAAGCCACGTGGAGAGAAAATTTTGTGGAACACAAGAAAATAAATTTATAATATCACAAAAATCCTTTCGCGTGCTTATAATATCTAATATTATATATATAATTTTAGAATATTAGATATATATATATATATATCCTTACCATATATTTATTTATTAGATGAGATTTCAAATGATCGATCTTTATAAATTTATTAGATATTTTAAGTATTAAATTTATCGGCTCGACCTTAAGTAAGTATATAATATTTGCTTATTATGAATGCATATACTTAAATATTACAAATATTATAAATTAGATCTTATAATTCTCTATTTAATTAAGATCTCCATTGTAATATATTATTCTGCATAGACAAAATGGTTTATTATAGTGCGAGACTCAATGCTAAACATCACTAATTCCATGTGGTATCAGACGGCTGACATGCGCTGATCCCAAGTCAAAGATCGTGCTCGTCTGAACATGACTATTCGGCAGAGTCGTCACGATATTTCTAACGTGCATACGTCAACCGATTTAACCGGCGACAGTGACGATTCCCAGCCTCTCTCACAACACTACAGCGGCTGCGTTGTCGATGGTATGCATGCGCGGTTGGAACGAGTCATCGCGGAGAAACATATATAAGGAGGGCCAGCGTTCCAAGTTGATGACTTGACCCACAAGGCATGGAGAAGAAGGGAGAGCAGGAGGCAGTGGCAGTAGGGGAAGAAAAAGAAGAGGATGTGGTGCTCCCCGGATTCCGGTTCCATCCCACCGACGAAGAGCTCGTCGGGTTTTACCTCCGACGCAAGGTGGAGAAGAAGCCGCTCAGCGTCGAAATCATTAAGGAGGTCGATATATACAAGTACGACCCATGGGATTTACCAAGTAAGTTGAGTTGCGTGATCTCTGTGTGTGTGTGTTCTTGAGTCTCTCACAGAGAGATCTTACCGGCGTTCTTCTTCTTTGATGGTGGAGTTGCAGAAGTCATCACCGCCGGAGAGAAGGAGTGGTACTTCTTTTGCCTCCGGGGGAGGAAGTACAGGAACAGCATCAGGCCGAATAGGGTGACCGGGTCTGGTTTTTGGAAGGCGACCGGCATCGACAGGCCGATACACCCCGCAGCTGGCCACGCCGCCGCCTGCATCGGCCTTAAGAAGTCGCTGGTTTACTACCGAGGAAGCGCCGGAAAAGGAACCAAGACCGACTGGATGATGCATGAGTTCCGCCTTCCCGCCGGTGGTAGCGGCAAGCTCACCACCACTCCTAGCGCGCATGAAGCTGTGAGTTCTCGGATGCTAGACCTGAACAGGCAACTCGGATGCTAGACCTGAATGCTTTGCTTTGCTTTGCTTTGCAGGAGATTTGGACCATCTGCAGAATCTTCAAGAGGAGTCCTATCTCTTACCGAAAGCAAACGAACAGTTGGAGAGAAGCATCAACGTCATCGTCAACCCGCAAGCAAATCCCAGCTGACTCCAGCTGCGTAACCAGCAGCTTCGAGTGCGACAACGGCAACGACTACCGGTGCTGCGCCTCCTCGGGCCACTCCAACGGCGAGCAGGGAGAGATGGAGCTGGCCACTCACTACTATCAGGAGAACAACCAGGTGTACGGCGGCCAGTGGAACCCGATTCACCAACCTCCCTTGCTGTACACCAACGCGGGTCAAAGTCCAACCATGGACGAGTGCTTCAGATCGGATGGTGACTGGGACGAGCTCGGAAGGATTGTGGAGTTCATGAGAGATCAAACCCTCCTCCCCTATGACTGTGGATACACTTGAAGAAGAACACGGAAGACGAGTTTTAATTGCAGTAAGCTTGTCAGTGGTATGCATGCACTAGTACTGCTTAATGCTAATTAGCACTTCCTTCGACGTCTGTCGGGTGAGGTACAATTAAGAGGTCACCTGTTTGAAGTATGTTGTAAACGTCCAAAACGCATTTATCTATCTAATACTTGAATGAAAGAGATAAATGAAGAGAAGTTACCGATTACTTGATCTTATGCTTACGGATTGAGAGTTGGATATCGAATGGAATGGAATGAATGTGATATATTTATAACACACGTCAGATCCAAACTCAATCTTGATAGAAGATAAGATTTTCCTAACTCTAGGAAGAAGAAATCCTCCCTCCTAACTTATATAAATAGGAGAGAATATATCAATGTGATAATAGCTTCTTCGGTAATTCCTATCTTTTATTCTCTTTTATAGGTTCCACAATGTTTACTTTTGATTATACCATATTTACACTCGATGATGTTTTATGTGCCCCTCAACCTTATTTCTATTTCTCAATTTTGTAAACATAATAATACTTCAATTGAATTATTTCCTGATTCCTTTTCTTGTTAAGGACTTGAGCATGGGGGCTCCTTGGTGAATGACCGTCAGCTCCACAAATAACCCGGCCCACTGTTCATTCTTTTGTTGTGGCTCCAATTGATGTGTGGCATCGTCGTCTTGATCATCCCTCATCCCTTATTCAGCATAAATTACTTTTCCGTTACTCTCTTCCTATTTTTAAATCATATAGTTCTATAACGCATTTTAATGCATGTCTTAGTAATAAAAGACATCGACAGCCCTTTGGCTCATCTTCCATTTCCTCCTCTAAATCATTTGAAATTATTTATACTGATGTTTTAAGGCCCTGCTCCAATCTTGTCTTTTGATAAATTTAGATTTTATGTCATTTTTATATATCACTTCACTAAATACACATGGTTATATCCTCTTCATTATAAATCTGATGTTTCCACCATCTTTCCCACCTTTCGAAAGTTGGTTGAAAACCACTTTCGATCTACAATCAAAATGGTTTACTCTAATGGTGGCGGTAAATATCAAGCCTTGGCATTCTATCTCTCAGCTTGTGGTATCCAACACCTCAAGTCTCCCCTGCATACTCCTTAGCTAGTTGGCTCTGCCAAACGCAAACATCAGCATATAGTAGAAACTGGGCTCACACTTCTACATTAGGCCTCCATGCCTTCAAACTTTTGGATAGCAGTTTTCAAACCGTCGTCTACCTTATTAATAAAATGCATACGCCAGTCATACAATACCAGTCTCCCTTCGTCACACTATTTCACAAACCCTCAAACCTTCGTAAACTCAGAGTATTTGGTTGTCTATGTTATCCATGGTTACGTCCCTCTGCCTCTCATAAGTTAACATCACGATATAATCCTTGTATCTTTATAGGTTACTCTCTTGAACTTAATACTTTCCGCTGCTATAATCTTCACACTCACAAAATCTTTATATCACGTCACGTTATTTTTGTTGAGTCTATATTTCCTTTCCAAAACCATACCTATCCTACTATGCAGACCATTCCTTACTGGAGTATACCTCCGATCCAACCGGACGAGCCTCCCATGAAATCGTCCAGTTCCTCCCCTCATGATCCAGATTATACCACTCCTCTAGTTCAACAATTGCTCATTTCCTCCATTCCTACTCCACTCCTTTCTTCTCAACATGATGGGGTAATAAGTTCAGAAACATAACCATTATCTTTATCTCCTTCTCGGCCAAGTGACACTGACGTACCTCCACTGACCCGGCCTGTGTCAATGACTTTCAACCGCTTATTCCAATAACATAACCTCATGATCCCGTAGTCTCCAACCATCCTATGACCACACGCTTTAAGAATGGTATTTTCAAATCACATCAAATCCTTAACCTACATGCTATCATGGATTCCTCATCCACCACCGTTGAACCCACCACCTTCACTCAAGCCCAAAAATCTCTACATTGGCGTATCGCCATGTGTGATGAATATAGTGCCCTCCTCCATAACTCAACATGGGATCTAGTATACCCTCTCATCATACACAAAACATCATCAGGTGTAAGTAAATCTTTCGAATTAAAAGGAACCTAGATGACTCTATTGCTCGATATAAGGCACGCTCGATATAATAAAGTCTCGTTGTTAAGCCCACTACAATCCGACTTATCCTGAGTTTGGCCACTACTAAGGGCTGGCAATTACGACAGTTGGATATTAATAATACTTTTTTATAAGAGACTTTAACTGAATATGTTTTTATGTAATAACCTCCAAGAGCTTGGTAAACAGAACTTGGCTCTTTTCTGACTTCAGTTGGCTTTCTCAACTCCAAATCAAATACCTTGTTATTTCTACGATAATACCATGATGACATAATATATATTTTGGTATATGTGAATGACATCATTGTCACAGATAATAATCTCATGAAAATCCAAGCGTTCATTAAACAATTGGTAGATCGATTCTCGCTTAAAGATCTAAGACCCTTGAACTACTTTCTAGGCTTAGAAGCTACATTTACATCTTTCGATCTCTTTCTCTCATAGAGAAAGCACATTCAAGATTTATTATCAAAAACAAATATGCAGGACATAAATACGGTTATAATTTCTCTCTCTACTAGTGGCTCTCTCAAATTATCTGATGGAAGTCCTACTATGAAACCCACTCAATATTGACAAGTCATTGGCTCTTTACAGTACTTAGCTCTCACTTATCTAGACATCTCTTTTGCAGTCAACAAATTATCACAGTTTATGTAGAGGTCGTCTACTATGCACTGATCTATGGTCAAACAAATCCTACGATATTTTAAGGGGACCCTCAATCATGGTCTCTTTCTTCGTAAACACTCTCCACTTCTTCTTCATGCCTTTGTCGATGTCAATTGGGTAGACAACTTTGATGACTGAACATCCACATCGGGGTATATTGTCTTCCTTGGTACTAATCCAATCAGTTAGAGTTCTAAAAAGTAAAAGACAATCGCACAGTCTACAATTGAAGCTAAATACCGTGTCATCATCACTATCACTGCAGAACTCAATTGAGTCATAAATCTGCTCAAGGAACTCAACATCAATTCCACTCCTACAATATATTATGATAATGTCAGAGCTATCTATCTGTGCGCTAATCTGGTGTTCCACTCTCACATGAAACATATTGCTATCGACTTCCACTTTATGTGAAATCAAGTTGTTCGTCGTCAACTACGAGTTTCTCATATACATACGGTTGATCAATTAGCTGACTCACTCACGAAGCCTCTTGCTCATAAACTTTTTGCTTTACATCGATCCAAATTGATATCCTTGATAGAAGCATAATCTTGCAGGTGCACGACAGCATATAAGATTTCTCTAACTACATAAGAAAATCTTTTACTCTATTAAGGAAAATCCCTCGTGAGAATATGCTAATAGTTTATTCAGTAATTCCGGTCTTCTGTTCTCTTTTATCAAATCTAACGCACCGACTCGATCCACGAGAGTAGGATTGAGCTAATTAGTTCAGGTTGAGATTTCACGTCTTTTATTATGCCGGCATGATGTGTGTAGTGGCGCATGTGATCGTCTTCGTCGTTTCATCGATTTCCGATTGACCTAATTAGAGTAGGATTTCACGCTTCATCGGTTTCGGCTCCGGCTGATGTGATCATCTTCGTCGTTTCCCGAATCGTAAAGTGTGTAGCTCATGGGCAGGAAACTATACATTCTTTTGGGTAGGGTTTACGTTATGCACGACTATCTCGTGGCCACGATACATTGAGCTTGTGGGACCCACTGATCTTGCGAGTAGGCAGTGGGTCGAAAACTTAAACCCTGTGCGAGGGGTTCCTTTATACACGTGAGCCGAAGGATGCCGGCCGTGTCTGCGTTGACGAGGAGGAAACAAAAAGAGGACTATTTTTCGACTTCCGCGGTAACGTTGACCCCAAAACAAATTCCCCTTGCCCCGCTCTTCCACTTGCGACGCCAAACCAGAGGCGTCAGGCGGCCAGAGAGGCGCGACGAGGACCATGGCCGGCTCCTACGACCCCAGCGCCAGCTCCGGATCCGGCCTCTGGCGGCGGCAACCGAGCTCGTCGACGCCCCGCCCGCCACCCGCCGAGCCGCTCCGCGCGGACATCGACCCCCCGCCGCGACCCCGCCCGGCGCTGCAGTCCCTCGCCTTCGGCCTCATCGTCCTCCTCGGCTGTCTGCAGTTCCTCCCCGCCACCCATTTCCGCGACCCCACCGACCCTCACCGCAACTGGATTCCTCTGGACCCCAATCGCTCGCAACCGATCGTGAGCTCCCTCCCCTCGCCCCCCCCTCTTTTTTTTTTGCCCTTTCACTCCCCGTCTTGTCGATTTCTTATGGCAAATCCTTCACGATAGTGTTTTGAATGCTGGTTGGCATTGTGAAGGGAGTAGAATTCATGAAAATTACGATCTTTGAACTAAGATGAAGTCATTATTTTGGACAGTCTGCTAACTCGAGGACTCCTGGGAAAGAAGAACATAGTGCGGTCACCAAGCGAGAGGCAGATGTTGGAAAGTTACATATATTTTCTTGGATGGATTGCCTGGACCTTCGAGTCCTTGCTGTACTTGCAAACTCGACTCTTTCTAGCTCAAGGTTCTTCTTCCAGCTTTGGTTTTTTTTTCTCCTCAATTTTCCATTTGATTTTTTGATAGCCACGCTTGATCCTAGTTGCGTTAGAGTTAATTATATTGACTAATTAATCAAGTTGATTGATCTAAACAATTATGTCTAATGTGATGCATATTCGGATAAAGCAGGATATCAGTTCTATAATCGTCATTGAGAAAATTCAGGAAATTTGTTTCTGGTGTATTTTTTTGATCGAATAAGAAGCTCATTTGATACTGTGATTGCTCATATGATATTCCTTTGCTTTTTGTTTGGGCTCCTTGGATTGCTCATTCACATCTGTATGTATAGGTTCATAATCTTTGGCTAACTACGTAGAACTGATCGGCATTGCTTTCATCATCTTCATGATATTTCAATTTCACTTTGCAAAACCTTCTGAAAATATATCTTTTATTCACTGGTTTTGTTCCAGACATCCAGAGAATATCTTTTTCCATTTCTTTGTATCCGAAACCGAGGATGAGAAGCTATCATATTATAAGCTGAAAGTTTTCTTGCCTCGTTCCAACCTCGAAATCATTGGGTAAGTGTCAAATATTCAACAGCATAATTTTGCAAATGTCTTGATATGTTGCTCATGCTTAATTTTGTGTAGGCTAAAGGAAGTAAAGGAGAAACTAATATCTCCTACATCAGAGGGGGAATTCATTGAGTCTGTACTTCATGAAATTGTACCTTTTGCCATCCCAAGTATCAATTCCCGGATGAACAAGTTTCTATATGTTTCACCAAATACCATTGTAAAGGTACCTCTTTCATGGCTTATCTTCTGATTTTTATGAGAAGTGTCATAGATTTCTTAGTCACAAATAAGGGTGAAAGTTGGTCAACTAAAATTCATATAGTTCCATAAATATATGTCCGTAACATATTAGTGTTTGTATTCAACTTTTGCCATCTGAACACCATCAGATACAAATAAAGATATGGGCAAATATCTATCCATATCTGAATGTCTGAATATTTCAGAAGTGTTAATACAATGAAAGATGTAATTTGATTAATCTTTTTGCTTATGGTAACTTTTATTTTGTTTCTGGTTCTCCCTTTTTGTTCTATGTTTGCTTTGAAGTTCTCTTATTGAATTTAATAATTCGACAGTAACATACTCAGTTCATGTAATATACACATCAGTGTATATGCCTTTAATCTGATTCAGATTTGGATCTATAATATATCTAAATTTGTATCCATTTCATCTTGACAGTACTGTTTCAAAATTTGTCATCCATTTAATATCCATATCAGTGTTCGTTTATGGTCATCAAAAGAGGATTTAAATGTAGTTTTCCCATTAACTGGTCCATATCTGCTCCATTGTTGCTCCTAGTCACAGGCCATCCAGGATGTGGCTCAATGGTTGGTTACATTCTTCAACTAAAACAAGATTTTAGGTGTGAACCTCTTAGGATTTGATTTGGACAAATTTTATGCTCCCTAAAGAACACTGTAGGCATCAACATTCTCCATCTCCTGCCAAAAAGAAAAAAGGATTTCTTGTTAAGGACCTAAATAGGGACATCATAGAGAATAGAGGAGAAAGAAGGGAACAAAAAAAGACAATCACACAACAATGCACAAAATTTATGTGAATAAACCTATGCCTATGTAAGATGGATAATACTGAGACAACCACTCTCATCCAGATATAAGATGGATAATACTGATAGTTACTCTGGTCGTAAGGGATTATACATATGGCTCTATGCTAGTTGGCTCAATAATTTGTTTCCTCCAATACCTTTGAGGAGCTTAGCCAACTGAGAGGTATATCTTCAGTCTTTTGGGCCGAGGAAGCACACTATGCGTCAACCTGATATTTGATGATCTCTTCTGTTCTGATCAATCACATATCAGTATATATAGCCACAAAACTGCACCATGTTAAATTTGGTGCCAAGCGCTGCTTGCGTGTAATTCTGATTTCCCTTATATTTATCATATCCACTTAGTATAAGGGCCAAAACATGTTATTACTCCCACTTCACCAATTGTTCACGTAAATATTTGATGTCTTATCACATTGAAATTCTGTAATTTGTTAGTAATCCATATGTTATTAATTGGAAAGAACAATTACATTTATGTCAAGTTGTTGCTTTAATTCTTCGAGGAACATATAGGAAGTTCATTGTCTGTGCCTTTGTGACTGATGTTCTGGATGTGATTTTCCAGATTTCTGTTAATGTTCCATGGTCACTGACTCATGATTGATGGGGCAGAAAATCATGTAGTTCTTACTTAGCAGGTTATATAACATTTTCCTCTGTGGGTTTGTCACTTTACATATGACCATTTATCAAACTGATACAAGTCACAGTTTGGGATCTGTGTTGACAAAGTAGAAGGCAGAAGAAAAATGAAGGGGCAAGTAAATGGAAAGGGAGCTTCTCAACTGCTGATGGCGATTGGAGTCTGTTGTAGTAGTGGAACTGTTTTGATACTTCAGAACACAGGCAAATTTTTTAGAACAGTTGACTTAGAATTATTTTATGTAATCTCTTATAGTCCCCACGAAAATTTCGGCTATAAGACATAGGATATGGTCCATGGTGATGTTTGATTGTCTTGTGAACAGCTTTAATGAACATTTGATCTCCGACCTGTATTTTACACTATAGGGCCAACTAAGGCTTTATTCAGAAAATGATCCATTTACTCTAAAT
Source organism: Musa acuminata AAA Group (assembly GCF_036884655.1). NCBI lineage: Eukaryota > Viridiplantae > Streptophyta > Magnoliopsida > Zingiberales > Musaceae > Musa > Musa acuminata. Next base: position 1,370,801 of record NC_088331.1, read on the forward strand.
GAATTCCACAAAGTGTAACTTACCTCCAATTCATCGAGGTAATCATTATTATGGAGTTCATACTAAATTGCATAATCATGAGATCGGATACAAAAGGTAGTACCTGTGTTTTCTCACATAATGTTTTAGAATCAGAAGATTTCATAGGATATTGCAGTTGGTACAGACAGAAAACATTTTTGTAGATATATTAAGTAATCTACTATTTTGTGTCGATAAAATTGGAGTATCAGAATGACATTGGACTGTTTTCTTTTTTTATTTTTTTCTCTCTAAGCAATTGCTGCCCTTTTTTTCTACAGGGAAATGTTGAGGAGCTCTTTGATGTTGACTTGGGGTCTTATACTATTGCAGCTGCTGAAGACTGCAACAGAAGATTGGGCGACTATGTAAATTTTGAAGTTTTAAATGCAATCCAAAGAACAGAAGCAAAGACTTGGGTGTCTGATAAACCTTATGACAAAGATGCTTGCTTACCTGACTTCAATGTGCTTTTATTTGATGCGAGAAAGCTCGATAATAATCTAGTAGATGTCATTGCATGGTGGAACAAAATTCTGAATCTTGGAACACAAAGGTTTCCCATTTCTTCCTATACTTTCTGCGTACCTGCATGATACATTATTACAAATATTTCTGCATGATTTCCTTCACTTAGCTGTGGTACCTTTTTCACTCAACGGCATGGCTATCTTTGCAGGCCAAATCAGGTTAATCCAGCGATTGCATTGGCCTTCTACGGAAGGTATCTCAAACTTCCTGCCTTCTGGAAGCACCATCGATCAACACCTCTTGTCAGAGAGAATGAAACCAACGTTCTTCCTTTTGATGGTCCAAAGAGGATCTGCTCCAATGACAAGGATCAGCAGCAAAATTTCGATCATGGCAGTCTTTGGAAGACATATCTTACTCCAAAATTTGATGCCGTCTTGAGCCATACGAACTAAAGCTTTGTCCAACCTGATGGTTCTGTCCAACCGGAAATCAATATCTGACAAGTATTTCTAGGTATGTCTATTTTTCATGCCATAAAAGATTGATGGCATGTACGCAAAGAACAAAGGAAACACACGTGGCCCGACTATTTTCTATGAGATGTAACTTACTATACTGGCCATTGACAAGGAACTTTCAAATCATTTAACAAACACTAGAAAATTATGAGAAGTTATGATGACAATGTTTACACGTAAAAAGCTTGCAGTGTTCCTGTCAAAATTTTCATTCATCTTTTTCATCGTGTTTGAGAAGAGATACAAATGATTGATAGTTATGCACCAATTCTCCACAAGTTGAGCTTGGTTGATATTGTGTGGCCAGCTAACAACATTGGAACTTGATTGATAGCTACTCAATAATAGTGTTTTGAGTAAGCTTTGCTCTGGCAGAGGATTTTAATTTTTCCCGACATTTGTGTGGTATTAACTGTATCTTCCTCCACATTTCATGCATATATAATTTGCACAGAAGACTTTCTTTGTTTTTTTGTTCATTTGGCTCTACCATTTGAGTGGCAAACAGAGGTTGTGATTGAACTCCCTACCCAACTTTCTTTCTTGTCACTGACCTGTGAAGATGGCCCCATGTTGATAAGGATCTCATGATCTCAGTCGGGCCTCTCATGCCAACTAAGACCATATTGCCTTGATGCGTGATTGATTTCCAACCAATCAAGCTACTTTTGTAAAGGAGATTCTCCAAAATCGAAATAGCTCAGGTGGAATCAAAGGAAGACTGATATGTTGAGATGGAGTAGCAAGATAAGGCACAATGACGCTTGATAGATAGAGAACACCAACATACGGGTCATCAGTGATTATAAAGAACTGAGGAAGAGAGTAAACAGTTGGGGATGAGAAGGCAGGATGTGGATTGACTGATCTGCGTGAGACTACCATTGAAGAATCAGAAGACAAGAGAAGATGAAGACGATAAGACTGATGTGTGTGGAAGTGTTGGTTGATAGGCTTTGGGTGGAGCAAAAGAAATCCCACATGGCTTGATTGGTTCATTTTGTTGCATATGAATAGCAGACAACAAAGTCGAGGATCAAAACATCGAACTGAACTGTATCTCTTTGCTACCGATCTCTTTCTATCTCTCTCTCTGAAGATTGAAGATATTTGTTATGCATGTGAGTGCAAGAGCTTTTCTTTTTCGCGAGGACGACTGGAGGCTTGTGAGCTTTGTAGCACAAGCAGAGGAGGGTTTGCGCCCACAATTTGTTTGCAGGAGAGGTACCAATCTGCGAGCTCGGGACCCCAAGAAAGAAGGTGAGAGACGACAAAGCGACATGGAGGAAGGTAGGTCCAACAGCGTTACCATCTCTTCACCATGTGCACGTTGACTGTGTAAACCATAGGCCACATCTTGTCTTCACATACCAACACCATCTCATCCCTCTCCCTCTCCCTCACCCACCTTTGCTCTCTTGTCTTCTTCTACAAGGTTATGTTTAAGGCAAGGAAGGATTCCAACATGGGCGCTAAAGGTAAGTTGAGGTTGGAATCTGCGGAAGGATGAAAGAGGCAGGGAGACAGCACGGCACAGCTTCGCCCTGCGCGGCGTGCAAGCTCTTGAGGCGGCGCTGCGCATGGGATTGCGTCTTTGCCCCGCACTTCCCGGCCGACGAGCCGCAGAAGTTCGCCAATGTGCACAGGGTGTTCGGAGCTAGCAATGTCAGCAAGCTCTTGCAGGTCCCCTTCTCTCTGTCTCTCTCACGCACACCACCCCTAAATTCCAACGAGTCTGGACTTCGGAACTCACCATGTGGAGCTTCTTGTCGTGCGAGCACAGGAGATTGCAGTGCAGCACCGAGGAGATGCCGTGAGCAGCCTGGTGTACGAGGCCAACGCCCGGGTTCGAGATCCAGTGTACGGGTGCGTGGGCGTCATCTCCTCCCTCCATTGCCAAGTCCAGGCTCTCGAGGCGCAACTCGCCATGGCTCGAGCCCAGATGGTCCGCTTGCGCATGCTCGCCCACCTCGATCTCGGCCGGAGCCCCACGGGCACAGGGAGCACCACCACAGGCTCCTCATCCATGTGCCCCTCGCCCATCTATACCCCCGGACAGGGTGATGCAGGACAAACACCGATGCTTTCCTTCTCATACGAAAGGTAGCAGAGCAAGAGATGGAGAAGCGATGCTTAAAGGCGGACACGGCTTTCGGTGGGCGTAGTAGTAGACGGCGACTGAGATAATTCGACCGTTGGAGCGTGTGCCGTGTCGTGCGCTATTTCGTGTAGTCCGAGACCGGATTTCCCCCAATTCGACCGTTGCAATCAGTTCAAATAGTACCGTTATAAGTCGAACTCGATCCCTTCTTCTTTTACCACTTCACTTTCCCCTTTGGAGGCCGAAGAAGGAGGAGACGATGACCAGCGGCGGAAGCAGCAGCGGCCCATCGGCGGACCCTTGCCACAAGCCTCGCCACCCGCTCCACCAGATCGCCGAGAGCGCCACCCACAAGCTCCTGCTCAAGCAGTGGATGAAGGAGGAGGAGATCGTCGCCCGGCGCGTCGCCCTCCGTGAGTCCCGCGTCGACGCCGTACGCCGCCAGATCGCCGCCCTCTACTGCCTGTTCTTCGTCCTCCACTCCCTCGTCCTCCTCCTCCTGTACCACGCGTCCGCCTCCGCGAGGCCCCCCTCCGCCGCTTGCCGCCGCTCCTGGATCCCCTGCCTCTGTTCCCTCGTCTGCTCCTTGGCCATCGTGTGGGCCGTCCGGTACAAGGCCGACACGGAGAGCGTGCTGGAGCGGCTGCTGGAGCGGGAGAGGGAGGACGGGCTGCTGCTGGCCAAGTGCGTGGAGGAGCTGAAGCGGAAGGGCGCGGAGTTCGACCTGCTCAAGGAGGTGGACGCGCTGCGGCGGGCCAAGAGCCTGCGCGTCGAGGCCAAGGGCGGCGCCGCCAAGGTGCGCAAGTGGTCGGCCAGGGATCTCGCCACCACGGTGCTCCTCGCGCTGTCCTGCGGCGCCTTGGGCCTCACGAGGTTCGTGCTCTGTGATCAAGAACCTCGATCATGATGGAATCAGGGCTTCTGTTCTTGATAGGAGAATTATTTTGGTTGATGCAGCAGAATGATGCTTGTTCTGCTGTTCTCGTTCTTGTTCTTGTTTTGTGCCCAATAAGATTGTTGTGCAAATATTAAGTCTTTGAAAAGAAGACCTTTTTATTCTTCCTCTCCAAACATCTTCAAGAACAGTTTTTGTCTTTTGTTAAATGCAACTTGATGATGGTTTTGGCCACAAGAACAGTAGTGCAGCACTCCATGGATGACATGTGAGGACCTGCACCAAGAACAGTGCTCTAATTGGAATCAGCACTCCCAAAGAGATAAGTCTGTGATGTACACTTCATGGTTGACATGTGTGAGGACCTGCAACCAAGAACGGTGTTCCAATGGGAACAGGTAACCCCAAGGGATAAGTCTGTGGATGCACTGTGATAGGCACCGCCGTCACCAAACACTATATGCAGCACTAAGCGCAGAACAAAAGAGTCACAGGCACCAAAAAGAGGAATTATGCTTTATGTCCATGATGGTAAAATACTCGACGCATATATGATGTGGGAGTAAACTTCGTTCACCGTCACTTGTGACATTGTGACATTCAGCATTCAAATTGTGACATTGTGCATCAACCTTAGAGCTTTGAGTAACACCCATATCAAGTTGGAGTAGTTCAAGACGAAGAAAAGCACCTTCGTACATTCTTCCACAATGTTACATGCATCTTCGTACATTCTTCATACACTTATCTCATCAGACTAAGTGTGAATCACCTTAGCTAATGGAACAATTCTGGAACCAAACGCCAAAGGGAACACTTCCTACCATGGAGGAATCGACTCTGGTCATCAGCGTTTCTTCATCGTCCAGAAGTCAGCACACTATCAGTTCTGCATTTTAAGTACAAGTGTGAGGTGTTAATAACAATAATATCAATAACAATAATAATAACAAATAATAATGCTTGAACTATTTGGGATCGATTACATAATCCTTAATTGAATTATGGTATGATTTTACGTGTGTAAGTTCTAGGGCATTTTAGATGCAAAATATGAAAACTTGAAAACTAATGTTACTTTTAGATGCATGCAAAATTGTTACTTTTCCTTCAACTTCATTAAAATATATGTAAACAAGAGAAATAATGTAAAATATTCCAAGCTTACTTGCATCATACAGTGAAGATTTGCAGTGTATATCGTCACAAATGTTTTATCCTTCTGCATCATCGAACATGGTCATTAAAGAACAATAACATGTAACAACATGTTTGCACAGTTTTGCAATAATATAAAAATAATTGTGCATACCTCCCTTTCAAATCCATAATGGGAAGCAACCATTCTTGCATCTTCCAAACTAGATTCAATGGACATATGTCACAGATGGGGATGTTAAGTTCATTCTCTCTAGCATCACACCTAGTGAGAACTAAGAAAGATATCTAGCTGATGTCTCCCACTCCCATTCAGAAAAACACATATACAAAAAGGAAGAAAAAGAAAAGTAAGATCCTTCAGACTTTAGAGATCAAATTCAGATGATATTGTCATATTCATCCATGACAAGGTGGAGTCTGCGAGAACTTGAATGCACCAACTAGGAGAAATGGAAAAAATAAACAAGGACTACATTTAAACTAAGATGAGGTGACAGATCATGAAAAAAATTCCTGAAGTTTTATTTTAAATTATGAAGATTCAAACTCATATTATAGAAACAATTTAATTTAATTATATGTTAATCTGATTTTTCTAGTATTGCAAAATTGCCCACCATTAGAAAATAAGTTCACGGGAACCTTTGACAACAACATCCATTTCTAGCATCAACATGATAGTTACATTGAAACTTATTGTAGGACAAATTTTTACCTACAACTGTTTTTAAGCTCTACAAAGAGAGTTTCTCATAACAATCGCTTAGGGGACATTGTCCAACATGGATTTGCCGAGTTTGGCAGGAGGTTAACTGATTTTTAGAAACAAGTAAGACTAAAATTAAATCTAATATCTCACTGCCACAAAAATAAAAAATCGATGTTTCTCAGAAATAACAGCACCGCTTATATCCCAAATCACTAGTCCCAAAAGGAAAGCAATAGGGAGCAAGCTACAATGTGATCAGGAGCGCGGATCAATTTTCAGGTCCAGCTTCGAGCCAGACAACAAAGAGCATCAATGTGGAGATCAATGTGTTTTCATGTTTGTTAATTGTTATAACAAACTACCAATTAACTTAAGTTCTATATGCTAAGGCATGTATATGTAAGATGTCCATATTACAACTGGACAGAGTAACAATAGATTAGAAAAGTTTCATTAATCGGCCAAAGGTAGACCGGTTTTATTGTCAGGAGCTGCAGTTTGAATCATTTTAGCATATAGATGTCATGGAGTAGTTAAAATTGATGATCAAATTCAATACCTTCTTTGCTATCACATAGAAGCTTAGATTAAGACTGAAAAATTTTAGTCCAAAAAATCCATTACCATCTAAGTCTTTGGTGTACCTTATCAGAAGATGAGAGAGAAGTGCCTGCAGAAGGGTGAGGGTGGGGTGAAAGGTAATAGCAAATTTCATTAGAAATAAAGCAATTCAACTTTTAACCAACGAAATAAAGATTAGCAAACAATAATAATAACAATAATAATAAACAGATGGCACTATATAGCAGTGCTGTTAATGCCTGCTAATAAACCAGAGCAGCGAAGCAAATAATTCGTTTCCTTTTTCCTTACGGTAAATATCAAGAAATTTTTAGAAAGAAAAGTGTGATTTAAAGTTGACATATCAATGAATAAAATATTAGGACTTACGGCTTTGTCGTCATCGTTGTAGTATACCAATAAACAGAATGTAACCATATGGGAAGGTGGTGGAAGCTCTCTGAAAGATCTTTCGGTCTTCTGATGTCATAACTGAAGCAACATTTTGTTAGCAAACAGATAGAATTGAACATAAAATGGATCCCCCAAAGTAAACCCACACACCACAAGAAAGACGAGAAAAGAATGCAAATTATTAAAGACAATTTTGGTGATCAGATAACTTCTTTTCCATACCAAAATCCTGAAATAATCCTTTCTTTTTCTTTCAAGAAACACATCACCGAGCTAGAGCCCTTTTCTTGGAAATCGGATCGTAGATATCTTCGAGAAAAGAATGCAAACTAGAAAAGCCGATCTTGGTGATCAGATATCTTTTCCCGTACTTGAGTCCTGGTTGAGTTCTTTGTTATTCACAAACACCATATCGAGGAGCCATTTCCTTGGAAGTCGGAACTCGAGAAAGAACAGAGAGGGCTTATGGAAGCAATCAGCTTTCGATGTAAAACCACTTCAAGAAACACATCACCGAGCTTGAGCCCTTTTCTTGGAAATCGGATCTTAGATATCTTCGAGAAAAGAATGCAAATTGGAAAAGCCAATCTTGGTGATCAGATGTCTCTTCCCGTACTTGAGTCCTGATCGAGTTCTTTGTTATTCACAAGCACCATATCGAGGAGCCATTTCCTTGGACGTCGGAACTCGAGAAAGAACAGGCAGGGCTTATGGAAGCAATCAGCTTTCGATGTAAGACCAATCTTGGAGTGCACGTAACCACGAAGGCAAGAAAATATAAGCAACATAGTGAAAGCCTCAAGAACGAAAACTCAGAAAGCCAATCTTCACGACAAGTTGGGGATCCTGATCAAGCAACGTATCATGGAGCCATTTTCATGGAAATCGGGAACTCAGAGAAAGAACAGCGAGGGCATCCGGAAGCAAACAGATTTCGATGTGAAACCAATCTCGGATGCACTTGTCACACGAGGACTGCAAATCATAAGCAAAACAGTGGAGACCTTAAAACAACCCCGTCATCAACCAAGAAGGTAAACTCGGAATGCCAATCTTGACGAGCACATTACCGGATTCTTGAAACGGAAGCAACCAGCTTTCGATGTTCCCAAGAAATGAAATGAAAGGAGCGATTAAGAGAGAGAAGATGAAGAAGGGAAACAGAGAGCACGAGGAGTCCTTGGTAAGCGCTGATGATTCGGCGGAGGGATGTGATCTCGAGGGCTTCTTCGAGGTTTCTGTAGCGCCAATCCCCCGTCGCTACGCCTTCTTCTTCTTCTTCTTCTTCCTCTTCTTCTTCTTGTCTGCGATACATTCCTCCGCCGCCCGTCGATTCGACTCTTAGGAATAAAATTGCCAGGCGAGGGCAGATTAGGGAACACAACATAACCTTGTGCAGGGACGTTAACGGGTCGGATCCACCTAGGCTCCGGATATCATAAGCTTGCGGGTCCAAAACGCCGGTATATAACAAATTGGGTAGGATTCGGATCGAGACAGATAAGCATTAATGGAATGGATCCCTCCATCGCCACCGCTTACCACATTTACGCCCCAAACACCACCATCCTCCGCTACTCCATCCAGAACGTCAGGTTCCTCTCCGCCGGCACCACCAAGCCCGCATTCGTCGTCCTCCCGACGTGCCCCGCTGATGCCCAGGCGGCCGTCGCCTGCAGCCGGACCCACGGCCTCCGCATCAGGATCCGGAGCGGCGGCCACGACTACGAGGACATGTCCTATGTCTCCGCCGGCGACGATCCCTTCGTCGTCGTCGATATCTCCAGCCTCCGGTCGGTCTCCGTCGACGCAGCCGATGGTACGGCCTGGGTGGTGACCGGTGCAACCGTCGGCGAGGTCTACTACAACGTCGCTGCCGGGGTTCCCCGCTGGCATCTGCACCACTGTCGGCGTCGGGGTGCAGTTCAGCGGGGGAGGGATCGGGATGATGATGACGAAGCACGGGACGGCCGCCGACAACATCGTCGACGCTCTAATGCTGGACGCCAGAGGCGAGATCTTGCACAGGGAGTCCATGGACGGGGATCTCTTCTGGGCCATAAGAGGAGGCGGCGCGGCAAGCTTCGGCGTCGTCCTCTCCTACAAGATCAGATTAGTCCACGTGCCTCCCAAAGTCACCGTCTTCAGCATCACTATAACCCTTAAACAGGGCGCAACGAAGCTGGTGGAGAGGTGGCAGCACGTCGCACCCAAGCTTGTCGACGACCTCACCGTTAGGGACAACGACGAAGACGTCGAAGGAATAGGTAGGTGGGGGAGAATTGTCGACGAAGACGTCGAAGGAATAGGTAGGTGGGGAGAATGTCACGGATAAAGTTCTAAAGATCTATACTTGGTCATTTTGACTTGTGCAATCGTTCAAAACTTATAAAGTCTGTTTATAGGAATAGGTAGGTGGTGGGGAGAATGTCACGGATAAAGTTCTAAAAATCTATACTTGGTCATTTTGACTTGTGCAATCGTTCAAAACTTATAAAGTCTGTTTATAATTTGCATTGTCTATGAATTGATTTTTTTACTTGTGGATCTCGAGTGAGACGCTTTCTCTAACTCATTTTCTCTTTTATAGATCCTAAGGGACCATGAGAGATTTTGGGGAGGCTGACCTTTACGAACGAACACACGATCAAACTTCTACTAATGATGAACTTTATATCACATTAATCTACACACAAGAGAAAACCTTCATATCAAACACACAATCTGAAATACAGTGATCCAACCACAAATTATTAATCTTCATCATGCCAAGACATGACCATTCATATGTTGCTTCCTGCACAATCTGAAAAGTTACACAAAAGAAATTGATTGTTCTTTTACATCCATTAAAACCTACATTTCAGACATTGCACAGCTCAGAAAAAAAACCATCTGTTTCAGTGGTTAAATTACATTACAATGAGCAACCCTCATGTCAGCTTTAAATCCATTGTTACAAAAATTAAGGAATTTGAGGTTACCGTCATGAAATTGGAACCACAACTTTACAGGTAATTAAGCCGATGCCTCATGCAACCCTTTTTTTATGTACACGATAATGGAAGAGATAGTAATGCAACCGCAAAATAGCAAACTTCTTAGTTGTTTGGTTATTAACCAGCAACCCCTTGGAGCGATTGACCCTATCTATATCGAGATTGGGATTGATCCAGAGAAGAACTGCTGGAGTGGGAGGATGACTCTATGCCCTCCGGCACCTCCATCTGCGTAGGCAATAGCTTGAGAAAACTTCCTTGGACAGGCTGATTTGGAGTAGCAGCCATATCCATGTCTGAAACCACATGCATAAAGCAATTTTTCTCATATAACCAATCCAACTAGTCAATCAGAGAAAACTAAGAAGCAGCATATTACCAAACAATGACTTGATTGTTGGCCTCTTTGGCTTATTACTCTTTTTCCTTAGCTCGGCTGTACAAACATGACAAGCATGAAAAATATCAGAGACAAGACAAAAATAAAGTAATTCTAGAAAATCAGAGAAACTGAAAGGGAGAACCACCGATCCCAAGGACTTCATGGTCATTTACAATTTCAAAATTTTTGTATGTATAACCCACAAAGTTGACATCCTTGGATGGAAGCATCTGTAAGACCAGATGGAAAAAACACACATCAGTTAAGCTGACTAGAAAACCAACACAAACAACAAGTTCTCACACGTTCAAAGTAATTGATAACATCTATCCAAATTATAAATCAGTTCAGGGTTGAACATGTTATGACTGACTAGAAAACCAACACAAACAACGAGTTCTCACACATACAAAGTAATCGATAACGTCATCTATCCAAATTATAAATCAGTTCAGGGTTGAACATATTCCGACTGACTTGAAAACCAACACAAATAAACCCAACTGCATTATTTAACTTGCATGATCAGCCACTCCTACTTAGAATACCATTCCATATTCTCAAAAATAGTAGCAATTATCATAAATATGGGGTTTTGAAAAATACACATAAAAGGCACTTGATGAAACATTAATACAACAAAAGAAAATCTGAACCATTTTTTTATTGATCAACTACAAATATAGCTATCAAAATTGGTTTAATTTGTCAGCTTTATGAGCATTCATATCTATTATCTGTTTATCTTTGGAAACGTCAAGTGCTTAGACAAGCATAATGATCACATAATGGGCTTTTGAAGGCAATTGATAATTCTCTTTCCTACATGTGCAATATTAAACTACATGAGTGTTCTTCATTATTGTTATCACCTAAATGATATAGTTTTTATTCATATCTCGAAACAAATCTCTCTCTCTCTCTCTCTCTCTCTCTCTTGTTAACCTTATCATATTTTTACATGTCTGGAAATAAGCCCTAACAAGGTTTTTAATCTCGTACCATACTAGCGTACCAAGCATTGCTCGGTACGATACGATACTGGTGTACTGAGCGATACCTTGCAATATGCCAAGATTCTAGCAAGCAGATGCGGGTTGGTTCGACCACAACGACCATCAAATGCGAGTTACTTGACTTGACACACTCGGTTAGGACTCGTGACCCCCTGCTGTAAGACATGGAATCGGCCCCGCCCAACCCTTGGGCCTCGTCGATCTTGGTCACCCTCCTCCATCGCTGCCGCTGCATCCCTCCCAGTGAGCTCCGTCGCCCTCCCACGCACTATCTGGCCTCGAGACGCATAACCCTATCCCTCTCTCTCTCTCTCTCTCTCTCTCTCTCTCTCTCTCTCTCTCTATATATATATATATATATATATATATATATAGAAATCCTCCCATCACCTTCCGCGTCAACGCCCATCGCTTGGTCGCCCTCCCATGCACTAGTCCAACCTCGAGATGCACAACCCCATCCCTCCTCTCTCTCTCTCTCTCTCTCTCTCTCTCTCTCTCTCTCTCCCATCACCTTTCGCGTCGATGCCCGCCGCTTCGTTGCCCTCCTCCACCGCCATCGCATCCTTCCCTGCAAGCTCCACCGCCCTCCCACGCACCTGTCCGGCCTAAAGACGCACAACCCCATCTCTCTCTCTCTCTCTCCCTTGCTCCTCTCTTAGGATCGAAGAAGGTTTGCATCATGACTCCGAGATCCAGGAAGAAGAATCGGGCCAGTAGCAGACAATCCATTGATAGGCTGGCGGAGCAGTATGTACTATCCGTACTAGGCGGTATGTTACGAAATTAAAAACATTGAACCCTAGTACCCACAATGTGATTGAATCATTTAGCAAAATTTTCAATATTAGTATAGACTAAACCTTCACATACAGTAGTGAAAACAAGAATTTCGAACTTAAATTAGAATGGATAATTCCCATTTTCAGATCCAAATAAAATGGATAGCTTTCTTTTAGACAAGACACTCATAATAGGACTCTTTACTCTTTAGAATGTTCTGAAGTTACTGCAAAAAGCAATAACTCAATCTGAATGCCAAAAAGCAAACCTGTGTATTTCAGTAAATAATAAGTAGCAATCAGAAATTGTAATAATTCCAAAAGGCATCAACATTCAATACTCATGGATTCCAAGTCACCAAGAAATGATGGCATCAACCATAAAATTACTACTCCATAATAATATGTAAGTGCATAACACTAAACTATCTCAATCAAAATTAAGTATGACCTTATCAAGAAAATATGTAATTGATGGAGCAATAAAGCAAAACATACCTTCCTCCATGGACCAGATTTTGAAGAAGTTTGAACTGAAGCTGAAGTCTGCATCAAGATAAAGGTCAATCAAAGTATTCAAGGAAGAAGCACAAATATGCTTCCCAAGGATGATGTAACAGATGGCAAGTGATTACAAGCCCTGTATTATAAGTTTATTCACAAAACAATAATTTTGATTACTGACAGGAAGGTATACCTCCTCAAACTTCTCAAAGTTTTGAGTATCCAACTCATCATTAACTTCTGGTTTGAAAGCAGCCTCCATCTGGTATAGTTTCTCCCACTGGGTGCCTTTAAACCATGGATGTGCCTGGACCATGATGCTGATATCAATTTTCCACACATAATATAAAAGTAGGATGACACATAAAATTAAAAAGTGCAAACCTTTATTTCATGAGCACTGATATCAATTTTCCACACATAATATAAAAGTAGGATGACACATAAAATTAAAAAGTGCAAACCTTTATTTCATGAGCACCCTTTGTCCCATGTCTTTGCTCTACATTGCACAAAAGCCTGCAAATAAGATGTTTAGCTTCAGCTGATAATTTAGCCTCCTCAGGAAACTTCAAGTGGTTTCTCCAGTTTACAATCTGCAAAATCGAAGCAAATAAGAAAACCAAACTAATGCCAACATAATCAGTTTATTGGAAATGCTCCTCAATCAAGACCAGTTCCTCATATGCATTTTATCTTAAAAAAGGTCTAGTTTCTGTTACAACTAACCAACAATGGACAGGCTGATCAGCACAAACCAGCATGAAAAGCACCATTCCGGATTTGAAGTTGGATAAGCCACAACAATAATGTTGACACATAGCATGGCCATTTTTTTGGCATGTTAACTCACATAAGAGGCATGTCTATTACCTAGAATAAAATAGTGTGCCAGCTATATGATTTGCAGTTTCTTATGTAACTCCCCAGCATGAGAGCCAAAGCCATAATCTACTAGTTAATACAAGTACACCTGACAACCAGAATCAGATCCCTGATTCTGAACACAATGACAACATAAACTAGTTACAATTACCAGAAGCCTGCCAAGACGATTGCGAAAATCTGGAATGTTAGGTAACAGTTAACAGACCTTTCTACATGTTGACATGGGATCTTCAGAATAAAATGGCGGGTAACCCACCAGCATCTCATACATGATTGCTCCAAGCGACCACCTAACAAATTTGCATGTGATCAGTACATTCAAATATATATTTCAAACAGAAACACAGGGGACCTTACCAGTCACACTCCATTCCATATCCTTTCTTTAGCAGAACTTCTGGAGCGATGTAATCAGGTGTGCCAACAGTTGAATAAGCCTGGATAGATCAAAGAACATACAACAGAATGAGAATGTGCTAGAATGAAGAAGATGCTAAAACATCTCCTCTAAAATGGAAGCAAATGTTATCACAAGTTTTGGACCAGAAACATATAGTGTCACCCTACAATTAGCTAAAAAACCAATAGATCAAGTTCTATATTTCTACGGTAAGGTAGAAATAAGATGTACAAGAAGTATAAAAAGTTTAATTTCTTGCTAAACTAATGATTTGACATACAAGAGCAAATAGTTTATACTAATGGCATAATAGGCCTCCAGTTTTAGCCATCAACTAATACAACAGAAGATATATATTGGAAAATAATCCCAAAAGGGGATCAGATTTCTTGTTTATACATAACACAACATTCTTGGAACAATTTTTATGTCACTTTATACTCTCTAAGCATGTTTACTCTAGTCATTCAAATGGATAAGAAAATTGTATAATCTTATATATTCAACATCGAATACTTTAATAGGTAACTTAAAAAGAAATTATGATACACATAACATAATGGTCATTCAGAGACTGAAGTAAAATAATTTAGGATTGAATATTACCAACATCCGTCTATTCTTTTGCCAGTGTTGTAATTGTTCCTGTTGAGTACGCCTAGGAGCAGGAGAGATATCAGATCGCTTATCATCAAGTGTAGGCTTGATATTTCTTCCCGTTGCATAATCAGGCTCATTAAGATTAGGAAAACTACTACTATCCAGAGGTTTGCACAAACCAAAATCTGAAAGCTTCATGTGACCATTTCGGTCCAACAATAAATTGTCTGGTTTAATGTCCCTACAAAAGATAAAAGCAAGACTGAGTCTACTACAGTGCTGTTCAAGAAGAGATAAACAACCGGAAGAAGCATACCTGTGAATGTAATTATGCTTGTGAATAGATTCAATAGCTAATACTGTTTCTGCAACGTAAAATCTGGCCTCATACTCTGTCAATGTATCCTTACGCATGAGTAGAGTCATCATGTCACCTCCAGGAAGATACTCCATGATAAGATATAAATATTCATCATCTTGAAAAGAAAAGTAGAGTTTCACAATATAGGCACTATCCACCTCTGCAAGTAGGTTTCTTTCAGCTTTCACATGCTCAACCTACAAAGTATGCAAAAACAGTCGGTAGATTGTAAAAAACACAAAAAACAACAGATGAATGAATATTAACCATACCTGGCCCCTCCGAAGCATTTCAGATTTTTTAAGTTTTTTCATTGCATATACATGCCCAGTTGTTTTCTCTTTACAAATTCTGACCTGCATAATTATGCAGAAGCCTGATCAATATTCCAATCAGGCATACAATAACAGTTAAGTTACAATCATCAATACAAGTGTTTAATCAAGTAACCTCTGAATAACATGCATACATTCACTTAATCCTCTATCTAATTTATGATTAAGTTGGCCATATGAACTTTTGTGGCAAGAAGCCTAAATCCAAGATCAACTTGGTGATTTGGTGATCAGATACTGGTCTTACACAAGGAACACAATGTCACCAAATGACCAAACCACATTAAATCATTATATGCTATTTAAAAGTATCACAAAAAGAAGGTTAGCATATTTAAACATGTATTTAACAAGTCTATCCAAAACCTAATAACTGAAACTCGAAAGGAACATTCACATGGGAAATTCAGAGGATGTTCCAAAGCTAAAGGAGAAAGCAAATACAATGGCATTAGAGAAGTTGCCCTACCATCCAAATACAGAAGCAAAGTACTTCAAAAAAGATGAAGCTTAAATTAGAAGAGAAAACTGGAGCCACTTTAAAGATGACCATCGAACTTAAAACAAACAACTAGGAACATGACAACCCAATCTAGTCCCACATCAGGAGTTGGAGGATGGTTATGAAGCTATATAGGACTAGATGAGTATGCTACTATCAATTTGGCTAAAGCATTTGGTTCATGTGATTCACAACTCATCAAGCTAGTGAGACTCCAATCAGACCGCACTGTGACAAGGAACTAGCAAAAGGCACACATTGTTGGCTACAACCTCTTTTCTCTTACTTTAGTTGTTTTTCAGTAGGTCTACATATTCCTTAATGTTAAACAAGAAACACTGTATGTTAATGTTGAAGATAAAATTCCTCAAAATGAGAACTTCAGCACAAGCTAACCTCTCCAAATGCCCCTCTGCCAATAATGGTCAGAAGTTCAAAATCATCCACTCCCATTTTATGCCTTTGAAGACGCATGTATTCTGTTTCTTTTTTCTCTAAATTCTTCAGAAAGTTGTTCTGCTCCTCTTCAGAAACTTCTGCATCAGCAAGCTTCCTTTCTAAGATCCAGCGTCTGAAATTATCATCCATTGAATGGAAAAGGATGTTTAAGTGAAAATTAACCCAAAGGTGATATTTAAATAAGAAAACTAGTCTCATAATGAGAAGGCAGGAGTGACAATGGTTATGATATCAGAATCGATTCAATAATCAATCAAAAAATAAAAGCAATATGTAAAAGAGAGGAGTAGTATAATCAATGGATAATTATGAGAAACAGTAATGGCAATTTGAAATGCAACAGCAAAGAAACTGAAAAGGAGCACGAAAAATATTTAAATA
Organism: Musa acuminata AAA Group; assembly: GCF_036884655.1. Taxonomy (NCBI): domain Eukaryota; kingdom Viridiplantae; phylum Streptophyta; class Magnoliopsida; order Zingiberales; family Musaceae; genus Musa; species Musa acuminata. The sequence continues at coordinate 1,387,264 of NC_088331.1, forward strand.
AAAAGATATTTGAAACAAGAACATTGCTGAAGCACTTTTCTAGGCCCATAGTATTTTCAAAAGACGTAGATTGCATAATGTTTTTGCACACTTTAGAAAGTCAAAGAATTCAAACAATCATCACTCATTCTGTACAAGGTGATGAATATGTAGATTGACTGACATCAAAACCAATCATTTAAATTGTAAAGTAGATGAGTAAAATCCAGTAATGGCTTCAGCAACAAAACAATGGAAGATGGTGAGGAACAAAGGCTAGGAAAAAGTAACTATATCAAGAACATCAATTTTCTTAGATATTTCAAGGAAAATGTGTTGTGGCAAAAACCTACTGATGCACACATTTAGATGTAGAAGCATAGAGGTGATAATCAAGCATTTAGAGACAGGTTGCCTAAACTTCAAATTATAAAGAACTCATGAAATCAAACTACTTGAGAAAAAAAAAAAAAAAAACAGATTGCATGTAATATTTAGAACAATTAATGAAATATAGATGAACCTCTTAGTTAATTTAGTGACATTTAGTATTAGCGAGCTACGAACAATAAAGTACTTCTTAGTTAATTTAGTTACATGCCCTCAATAGCTGTCAATGGCATGAGGAACTCCATGAAGGTGACCCGTATAGTTAGAAATTTATAGCCAATTGTAAAGAGAAACCCTAGTTGGAAAGATCAAAGTTTCAGGTTAAAATGTAAGAGGACAAGAGGCAATGCTAATGGAAAGGTAAAAACAATCATGCCACAGTTAATTCAGAAGTCACCAAAATGAAATCCAGGTGATTATTAGTGATGTAAGTGGAGTTTAAGCAGCTCACAAAAGAAAAGGAGAGATGTCCTCAGTGGTATGTGGGTGATAGCTTTTTTCCGGAAAAATAATAGCCAGCAGCACATTTGATAGACTTGCTCATGCAGGATTGATATCCTATGGCTAACTACTAGTCGTCAGCATATCTAGTGCACTTGCTTCATAAAAATAGCCTACACATGCTGTGTGACAACAAATAGCTTCCCTTTATATTCGGCTCCAGCTCCATCTCCATTTCCATCATACAATGATAGAAAGTTTCTTATCGATGGAATCTTGTAAGACATCCTAGAAAATATGTTTAAATTCATTCGAATGGGTTTCACGAAGTAAAAGACCAAATACGAGTTTTGTTAGAGCTGAGTGATCAGTGATTTCAGTCTATATCACTTCTTGAAACCAATATTCTGATGCCATAAGAAGCACCTAAAATGTAACTCTTTCAAAGGCAAAAAAAAAAAAGAAAAGGAAATGCATAAAAAAGATCACCTCTCCTTCCGATCTTCCAAGGACTTCATCTGAGACTTGTAATGGTTCTCAATGTACTGCTTTGCAGCGGCAACTTTCTGCTTCGTGATGTTCGAAGGCGCCTCATCAATTGGAGGCTTCTGCATATCCTTCGCACTTCCTGCTTCCTTCTTTTCCGTTCCAGGCTTAACTTTCTCCCCTCTAGATTGCAGTTTACGAAACCAGTTTCTCGCGGAGTCCATATTCGATCACTAATCAATATTTCCAAGAGCAAAATCTGTTATTTCCGATCAAACCACTGAATCATAAACCACAGGAACAGTATTATCGCATCCAGCTAGAAAATTTGTCGTACAAGTACGACATTTCGATTTAAACCCAAGAAGTATTAAACGATAAATTGCCATCCGAACAGAACAAAGAACCCCAAATCCCAAATTTCCTCACTAAAATTCCCAATAAAAGTGAGATCTTTTCGCACGATGACAAATAAAACAACAAAACATCTATCCTCACTAAATTCCAGAAACGAGAGAGCAAAATCTCCTCCAGAAGAACCACTTAATTTCCTAGCACCTTACAAATTCCGCTTCTTAGAGACCACTTCAACCCCAGAAAGCGCAAAGATCCAGAAAACCGCTGAACTGCCGCCTCCATCGACCATACTCGTCCACAAAAAAACCGAGATGGAGTGCTCAAGAGCGGGAGCAACACCTACCTGGATCTCGAACTCGTCGATGGATGAAACTTTTTCGCCCTTCAGGAACACACGGATTCTATCCCACCAGCGTCGCTTTGACCCTCCGCAACCAACACCTTCGACCGCCTTCTCCCCACCTTCCTCCCACGACGCGATCAAAATAATTATCAGCCCTTTATTACCCCAACGCTTGATAAAATAACCCTCTTTTCTTTCTCAAGCCTTATATGCAATTACACCCCTGACACACAATATTTTACGATCAACGACATTAAAGTGATATTTGCATCTTTCTTCTAATTTTCATCTTTGTGCGGAGTGTAACCGCAAAAATTATCTTGTTCTTTTATTTACCCTTTCGCCCCTGCCAGACGTAAGAGGTGCATCTTCTAAAAGCAGGCGTGCGCTTACCAACTAGCGAATGAAATGACCGAGAAGCCCTTGGACACGAAGGGACGAGAGCGGTATATGTGTAATTCGACGGTGGGTCGAAGGGCATAACAAGGAGAAACGCGGCCGTCGAAGCACGCCGTCTCCCTGGAGAGAGCGGATAATATAAGCAGAAAAAAGGGAGCCAAAAAGGGGAGACGCGTGGCGACGAGAGCATCGCACGGCGCCGAGAGAGCGAGAGGGAGAGGCGGAGGCGGCGCTGGGGGACGCGTGTGCGAGGCGGTCCCGGAGGCGTCGGTTCGGGACGCTGAGGGCAGCCGGTGGTGGTCCAAACGCGCTGCGGGCAGGTGGAAAGAAGGACGAGGCGGC